>NC_142708.1:77487500-77835000 GCF_055471065.1 Atractosteus spatula
TCCTTACCCTGCCTGGGTTGTCCACTGAGCATTTCCGCGAACTCTACCTGAAGTTCTCTGGGCATGGGATTTTGACATGTTCCCCAAACCAAAAGGAATGAGTGGGAAACAATCAAGACAACTGATAGAAGCACTTGCATTTGAATGAGTTTCAAGCATGCTTGGGTACTCGTGTGATCTGAGTGACTCAGTTTTGGAATACAACTGTCGCGTGGTGCACCGCAACCTCCAGGCACCCCGGAGTTTCTGAAAAAAAATTTTCTGCGATTTTCACGAAACCACTTTTCTTCAACTTGAATTGGGCTAAAAATGCATACCTGAAAATAAAAATTCTCTGAGTAGTGTGGAAATGCTGATCCTTACCCTGCCTGGGTTGTCCACTGAGCATTTCCGCGAACTCTACCTGAAGTTCTCTGGGCATGGGATTTTGACATGTTCCCCAAACCAAAAGGAATGAGTGGGAAACAATCAAGAAAAGAGATAGAGGCACTTGCATTTGAATGAGTTTCAAGCATGCTTGGGTACTCGTGTGATCTGAGTGACTCAGTTTTGGAAAACAACTGTCGCGTGGTGCACCGCGACCTCCAGGCACCCCGGAGTTTCTGAAAAAAAATTTTCTGCGATTTTCACGAAACCACTTTTCTTCAACTTGAATTGGGCTAAAAATCCATCCCTGAAAATAAAAATTCTCTGAGTAGTGTGGAAATGCTCATCCTTACCCTACCTGGGGTGTCCACTTAGCATTTCCGCGACCTCTACTTGAAGTTCTCTGGGCATGGGATTTTGACATGTTACGCAAACCAAAAGGAATGAGTGGGAAAAAATCAAGACAACAGATAGAAGCACTTGCATTTGAATGAGTTTCAAGCATGCTTGGGTAGTCGTGTGATCTGAGTGACTCAGTTTTCGTATACAAGTGTTGTGTGGTGCACCGCGACCTCCAGGCACCTCGGAGTTTCTGAAAAAAAATTTTCTGCGATTTTCACGAAACCACTTTTCTTCAATTTGAATTGGGCTAAAAATCCATCACTGAAAATAAAAAGTCTCTGAGTAGTGTGGAAATACTGATCCTTACCCTGCCTGGGTTGTCCACTGAGCATTTCCGCGAGCTCTACCTGAAGTTCTCTGGGCATGGGATTTTGACATGTTCCCCAAACCAAAAGGAATGAGTGGGAAACAATCAAGAAAAGAGATAGAGGCACTTGCATTTGAATGAGTTTCAAGCATGCCTGGGTACTCGTGTGATCTGAGTGACTCAGTTTTGGAATACAACTGTCGCGTGGTGCATCGCGACCTCAAGGCACCCCGGAGTTTCTGAAAAAAAATTTTCTGCAATTTTCACGAAACCACTTTTCTTCAACTTGAATTGGGCTAAAAATCCATCCCTGAAAATAAATATTCTCTGAGTAGTGTGGAAATGCTGATCCTTACCCTACCTGGGGTGTCCACTGAGCATTTCCGCGAACTCTACTTGAAGTTCTCTGGGCATGGGATTTTGACATGTTACCTAAACCAAAAGGAATGAGTGGGAAACAATCAAGACAACAGATAGAAGCACTTGCATTTGAATGAGTTTCAAGCATGCTTGGGTAGTCGTGTGATCTGAATGACTCAGTTTTGGAATACAACTGTCGCGTGGTGCAACGCGACCTCAAAGCACCCCGGAGTTTTTGAAAGAAAATTTTCTGCAATTTTCACGAAACCACTTTTCATCAACTTGAATTGGGCTAAAAATCCATCCCTGAAAATAAATATTCTCTGAGTAGTGTGGAAATGCTGATCCTTACCCTACCTGGGGTGTCCACTGAGCATTTCCGCGAACTCTACTTGAAGTTCTCTGGGAATGGGATTTTGACATGTTACCTAAACCAAAAGGAATGAGTGGGAAACAATCAAGACTACAGATAGAAGCACTTGCATTTGAATGAGTTTCAAGCATGCTTGGGTACTCGTGTGATCTGAGTGACTCAGTTTTGGAAAACAACTGTCGCGTGGTGCACCGCGACCTCCAGGCACCCCGGAGTTTCTGAAAAAAAATTTTCTGCGATTTTCACGAAACCACTTTTCTTCAACTTGAATTGGGCTAAAAATCCATCCCTGAAAATAAAAATTCTCTGAGTAGTGTGGAAATGCTCATCCTTACCCTACCTGGGGTGTCCACTGAGCATTTCCGCGACCTCTACTTGAAGTTCTCTGGGCATGGGATTTTGACATGTTACGCAAACCAAAAGGAATGAGTGGGAAAAAATCAAGACAACAGATAGAAGCACTTGCATTTGAATGAGTTTCAAGCATGCTTGGGTACTCGTGTGATCTGAGTGACTCAGTTTTCGTATACAAGTGTTGCGTGGTGCACCGCGACCTCCAGGCACCTCGGAGTTTCTGAAAAAAAATTTTCTGCGATTTTCACGAAACCACTTTTCTTCAATTTGAATTGGGCTAAAAATCCATCACTGAAAATAAAAAGTCTCTGAGTAGTGTGGAAATACTGATCCTTACCCTGCCTGGGTTGTCCACTGAGCATTTCCGCGAGCTCTACCTGAAGTTCTCTGGGCATGGGATTTTGACATGTTCCCCAAACCAAAAGGAATGAGTGGGAAACAATCAAGAAAAGAGATAGAGGCACTTGCATTTGAATGAGTTTCAAGCATGCCTGGGTACTCGTGTGATCTGAGTGACTCAGTTTTGGTATACAACTGTCGCGTGGTGCATCGCGACGTCAAGGCACCCCGGAGTTTCTGAAAAAAATTTTTCTGCAATTTTCACGAAACCACTTTTCATCAACTTGAATTGGGCTAAAAATCCATCCCTGAAAATAAATATTCTCTGAGTAGTGTGGAAATGCTGATCCTTACCCTACCTGGGGTGTCCACTGAGGATTTCCGCGAACTCTACTTGAAGTTCTCTGGGCATGGGATTTTGACATGTTACCTAAACCAAAAGGAATGAGTGGGAAACAATCAAGACAACAGATAGAAGCACTTGCATTTGAATGAGTTTCAAGCATGCTTGGGTACTCGTGTGATCTGAATGACTCAGTTTTGGAATACAACTGTCGCGTGGTGCATCGCGACCTCAAGGCACCCCGGAGTTTTTGAAAGAAAATTTTCTGCAATTTTCACGAAACCACTTTTCTTCAACTTGAATTGGGCTAAAAATCCATCACTGAAAATAAAAATTCTCTGAGTAGTGTGGAAATGCTGATCCTTACCCTACCTTGGGTGTCCACTGAGCATTTCCGCGAACTCTACTAGAAGTTCTCTGGGCATGGGATTTTGACATGTTACCCAAACCAAAAGGAATGAGTGGGAAACAATCAAGACAACAGATAGAAGCACTTGCATTTGAATGAGTTTCAAGCATGCTTCGGTACTCGTGTGATTTGAGTGACTCAGTTTTGGAATACAACTGTCGCGTGGTGCACCGCGACCTCCAGGCACCCCGGAGTTTCTGAAAAAAAATTTTCTGCGATTTTCACGAAACCACTTTTCTTCAACTTGAATTGGGCTAAAAATCCATCACTGAAAATAAAAATTCTCTGAGTAGTGTGGAAATACTGATCCTTACCCTGCCTGGGTTGTCCACTGAGCATTTCCGCGAGCTCTACCTGAAGTTCTCTGGGCATGGGATTTTGACATGTTCCCCAAACCAAAAGGAATGAGTGGGAAACAATCAAGACAACAGATAGAAGCACTTGCATTTGAATGAGTTTCAAGCATGCTTGGGTACTCGTGTGATCTGAGTGACTCAGTTTTGGAATACAACTGTCGCGTGGTGCACCGCGACCTCCAGGCACCCCGGAGTTTCTGAAAAAAAATTTTCTGCGATTTTCACGAAACCACTTTTCTTCAACTTGAATTGGGCTAAAAATGCATACCTGAAAATAAAAATTCTCTGAGTAGTGTGTAAATGCTGATCCTTACCCTGCCTGGGTTGTCCACTGAGCATTTCCGCGAACTCTACCTGAAGTTCTCTGGGCATGGGATTTTGACATGTTCCCCAAACCAAAAGGAATGAGTGGGAAACAATCAAGAAAAGAGATAGAGGCACTTGCATTTGAATGAGTTTCAAGCATGCCTGGGTACTCGTGTGATCTGAGTGACTCAGTTTTGGAATACAACTGTCGCGTGGTGCATCGCGACCTCAAGGCACCCCGGAGTTTCTGAAAAAAAATTTTCTGCAATTTTCACGAAACCACTTTTCATCAACTTGAATTGGGCTAAAAATCCATCCCTGAAAATAAATATTCTCTGAGTAGTGTGGAAATGCTGATCCTTACCCTACCTGGGGTGTCCACTGAGCATTTCCGCGAACTCTACTTGAAGTTCTCTGGGCATGGGATTTTGACTTGTTCCCCAAACCAAAAGGAATGAGTGGGAAACAATCAAGACAACAGATAGAAGCACTTGCATTTGAATGAGTTTCAAGCATGCTTGGGTACTCGTGTGATCTGAGTGACTCAGTTTTGGAATACAACTGTTGCGTGGTGCACCGCGACCTCCAGGCACCCCGGAGTTTCTGAAAAAAAATTTTCTGCGATTTTCACGAAACCACTTTTCTTCAACTTGAATTGGGCTAAAAATCCATCACTGAAAATAAAAATTCTCTGAGTAGTGTGGAAATACTGATCCTTACCCTGCCTGGGTTGTCCACTGAGCATTTCCGCGAGCTCTACCTGAAGTTCTCTGGGCATGGGATTTTGACATGTTCCCCAAACCAAAAGGAATGAGTGGGAAACAATCAAGACAACAGATAGAAGCACTTGCATTTGAATGAGTTTCAAGCATGCTTGGGTACTCGTGTGATCTGAGTGACTCAGTTTTGGAATACAACTGTCGCGTGGTGCACTGCGACCTCCAGGCACCCAGGAGTTTCTGAATAAAAATTTTCTGCGATTTTCACGAAACCACTTTTCTTCAACTTGAATTGGGCTAAAAATTCATTCCTGAAAATAAAAATTCTCTGAGTAGTGTGGAAATGCTGATCCTTCCCCTGCCTGGGTTGTCCACTGAGCATTTCCGCGACCTCTATCTGAAGTTCTCTGGGCATGGGATTTTGACATGTTCCCCAAACCAAAAGGAATGAGTGGGAAACAATCAAGACAACAGATAGAAGCACTTGCATTTGAATGAGTTTCAAGAATGCTTGGGTACTCGTGTGATCTGAGTGACTCAGTTTTGGAATACAACTGTCGCGTGGTGCATCGTGACCTCAAGGCACCCCGGAGTTTCTGAAAAAAAATTTTCTGCAATTTTCACGAAACCACTTTTCTTCAACTTGAATTGGGCTAAAAATCCATCCCTGAAAATAAAAATTCTCTGAGTAGTGTGTAAATGCTCATCCTTACCCTGCCTGGGTTGTCCACTGAGCATTTCCGCGAACTCTACCTGAAGTTCTCTGGGCATGGGATTTTGACATGTTCCCCAAACCAAAAGGAATGAGTGGGAAACAATCAAGAAAAGAGATAGAGGCACTTGCATTTGAATGAGTTTCAAGCATGGCTGGGTACTCGTGTGATCTGAGTGACTCAGTTTTGGAATACAACTGTCGCGTGGTGCATCGCGACCTCAAGGCACCCCGGAGTTTCTGAAAAAAAATTTTCTGCAATTTTCACGAAACCACTTTTCATCAACTTGAATTGGGCTAAAAATCCATCCCTGAAAATAAATATTCTCTGAGTAGTGTGGAAATGCTGATCCTTACCCTACCTGGGTTGTCCACTGAGCATTTCCGCGAACTCTACCTGAAGTTCTCTGGGCATGGGATTTTGACATGTTCCCCAAACCAAAAGGAATGAGTGGGAAACAATCAAGAAAAGAGATAGAGGCACTTGCATTTGAATGAGTTTCAAGCATGCCTGGGTACTCGTGTGATCTGAGTGACTCAGTTTTGGAATACAACTGTCGCGTGGTGCACCGCGAACTCCAGGCACCCCGGAGTTTCTGAAAAAAAATTTTCTGCGATTTTCACGAAACCACTTTTCTTCAACTTGAATTGGGCTAAAAATGCATACCTGAAAATAAAAATTCTCTGAGTAGTGTGGAAATGCTGATCCTTACCCTGCCTGGGTTGTCCACTGAGCATTTCCGCGAACTCTACCTGAAGTTCTCTGGGCATGGGATTTTGACATGTTCCCCAAACCAAAAGGAATGAGTGGGAAACAATCAAGAAAAGAGATAGAGGCACTTGCATTTGAATGAGTTTCAAGCATGCCTGGGTACTCGTGTGATCTGAGTGACTCAGTTTTGGAATACAACTGTCGCGTGGTGCATCGCGACCTCAAGGCACCCCGGAGTTTCTGAAAAAAAAATTTCTGCAATTTTCACGAATCCACTTTTCATCAACTTGAATTGGGCTAAAAATCCATCCCTGAAAATAAATATTCTCTGAGTAGTGTGGAAATGCTGATCCTTACCCTACCTGGGGTGTCCACTGAGCATTTCCGCGAACTCTACTTGAAGTTCTCTGGGCATGGGATTTTGACATGTTACCCAAACCAAAAGGAATGAGTGGGAAACAATCAAGACAACAGATAGAAGCACTTGCATTTGAATGAGTTTCAAGCATGCTTGGGTACTCGTGTGATCTGAGTGACTCAGTTTTGGAATACAACTGTCGCGTGGTGCACCGCAACCTCCAGGCACCCCGGAGTTTCTGAAAAAAAATTTTCTGCGATTTTCACGAAACCACTTTTCTTCAACTTGAATTGGGCTAAAAATGCATACCTGAAAATAAAAATTCTCTGAGTAGTGTGGAAATGCTGATCCTTACCCTGCCTGGGTTGTCCACTGAGCATTTCCGCGAACTCTACCTGAAGTTCTCTGGGCATGGGATTTTGACATGTTCCCCAAACCAAAAGGAATGAGTGGGAAACAATCAAGAAAAGAGATAGAGGCACTTGCATTTGAATGAGTTTCAAGCATGCTTGGGTACTCGTGTGATCTGAGTGACTCAGTTTTGGAAAACAACTGTCGCGTGGTGCACCGCGACCTCCAGGCACCCCGGAGTTTCTGAAAAAAAATTTTCTGCGATTTTCACGAAACCACTTTTCTTCAACTTGAATTGGGCTAAAAATCCATCCCTGAAAATAAAAATTCTCTGAGTAGTGTGGAAATGCTCATCCTTACCCTACCTGGGGTGTCCACTTAGCATTTCCGCGACCTCTACTTGAAGTTCTCTGGGCATGGGATTTTGACATGTTACGCAAACCAAAAGGAATGAGTGGGAAAAAATCAAGACAACAGATAGAAGCACTTGCATTTGAATGAGTTTCAAGCATGCTTGGGTAGTCGTGTGATCTGAGTGACTCAGTTTTCGTATACAAGTGTTGTGTGGTGCACCGCGACCTCCAGGCACCTCGGAGTTTCTGAAAAAAAATTTTCTGCGATTTTCACGAAACCACTTTTCTTCAATTTGAATTGGGCTAAAAATCCATCACTGAAAATAAAAAGTCTCTGAGTAGTGTGGAAATACTGATCCTTACCCTGCCTGGGTTGTCCACTGAGCATTTCCGCGAGCTCTACCTGAAGTTCTCTGGGCATGGGATTTTGACATGTTCCCCAAACCAAAAGGAATGAGTGGGAAACAATCAAGAAAAGAGATAGAGGCACTTGCATTTGAATGAGTTTCAAGCATGCCTGGGTACTCGTGTGATCTGAGTGACTCAGTTTTGGAATACAACTGTCGCGTGGTGCATCGCGACCTCAAGGCACCCCGGAGTTTCTGAAAAAAAATTTTCTGCAATTTTCACGAAACCACTTTTCTTCAACTTGAATTGGGCTAAAAATCCATCCCTGAAAATAAATATTCTCTGAGTAGTGTGGAAATGCTGATCCTTACCCTACCTGGGGTGTCCACTGAGCATTTCCGCGAACTCTACTTGAAGTTCTCTGGGCATGGGATTTTGACATGTTACCTAAACCAAAAGGAATGAGTGGGAAACAATCAAGACAACAGATAGAAGCACTTGCATTTGAATGAGTTTCAAGCATGCTTGGGTAGTCGTGTGATCTGAATGACTCAGTTTTGGAATACAACTGTCGCGTGGTGCAACGCGACCTCAAAGCACCCCGGAGTTTTTGAAAGAAAATTTTCTGCAATTTTCACGAAACCACTTTTCATCAACTTGAATTGGGCTAAAAATCCATCCCTGAAAATAAATATTCTCTGAGTAGTGTGGAAATGCTGATCCTTACCCTACCTGGGGTGTCCACTGAGCATTTCCGCGAACTCTACTTGAAGTTCTCTGGGAATGGGATTTTGACATGTTACCTAAACCAAAAGGAATGAGTGGGAAACAATCAAGACTACAGATAGAAGCACTTGCATTTGAATGAGTTTCAAGCATGCTTGGGTACTCGTGTGATCTGAGTGACTCAGTTTTGGAAAACAACTGTCGCGTGGTGCACCGCGACCTCCAGGCACCCCGGAGTTTCTGAAAAAAAATTTTCTGCGATTTTCACGAAACCACTTTTCTTCAACTTGAATTGGGCTAAAAATCCATCCCTGAAAATAAAAATTCTCTGAGTAGTGTGGAAATGCTCATCCTTACCCTACCTGGGGTGTCCACTGAGCATTTCCGCGACCTCTACTTGAAGTTCTCTGGGCATGGGATTTTGACATGTTACGCAAACCAAAAGGAATGAGTGGGAAAAAATCAAGACAACAGATAGAAGCACTTGCATTTGAATGAGTTTCAAGCATGCTTGGGTACTCGTGTGATCTGAGTGACTCAGTTTTCGTATACAAGTGTTGCGTGGTGCACCGCGACCTCCAGGCACCTCGGAGTTTCTGAAAAAAAATTTTCTGCGATTTTCACGAAACCACTTTTCTTCAATTTGAATTGGGCTAAAAATCCATCACTGAAAATAAAAAGTCTCTGAGTAGTGTGGAAATACTGATCCTTACCCTGCCTGGGTTGTCCACTGAGCATTTCCGCGAGCTCTACCTGAAGTTCTCTGGGCATGGGATTTTGACATGTTCCCCAAACCAAAAGGAATGAGTGGGAAACAATCAAGAAAAGAGATAGAGGCACTTGCATTTGAATGAGTTTCAAGCATGCCTGGGTACTCGTGTGATCTGAGTGACTCAGTTTTGGTATACAACTGTCGCGTGGTGCATCGCGACGTCAAGGCACCCCGGAGTTTCTGAAAAAAATTTTTCTGCAATTTTCACGAAACCACTTTTCATCAACTTGAATTGGGCTAAAAATCCATCCCTGAAAATAAATATTCTCTGAGTAGTGTGGAAATGCTGATCCTTACCCTACCTGGGGTGTCCACTGAGGATTTCCGCGAACTCTACTTGAAGTTCTCTGGGCATGGGATTTTGACATGTTACCTAAACCAAAAGGAATGAGTGGGAAACAATCAAGACAACAGATAGAAGCACTTGCATTTGAATGAGTTTCAAGCATGCTTGGGTACTCGTGTGATCTGAATGACTCAGTTTTGGAATACAACTGTCGCGTGGTGCATCGCGACCTCAAGGCACCCCGGAGTTTTTGAAAGAAAATTTTCTGCAATTTTCACGAAACCACTTTTCTTCAACTTGAATTGGGCTAAAAATCCATCACTGAAAATAAAAATTCTCTGAGTAGTGTGGAAATGCTGATCCTTACCCTACCTTGGGTGTCCACTGAGCATTTCCGCGAACTCTACTAGAAGTTCTCTGGGCATGGGATTTTGACATGTTACCCAAACCAAAAGGAATGAGTGGGAAACAATCAAGACAACAGATAGAAGCACTTGCATTTGAATGAGTTTCAAGCATGCTTCGGTACTCGTGTGATTTGAGTGACTCAGTTTTGGAATACAACTGTCGCGTGGTGCACCGCGACCTCCAGGCACCCCGGAGTTTCTGAAAAAAAATTTTCTGCGATTTTCACGAAACCACTTTTCTTCAACTTGAATTGGGCTAAAAATCCATCACTGAAAATAAAAATTCTCTGAGTAGTGTGGAAATACTGATCCTTACCCTGCCTGGGTTGTCCACTGAGCATTTCCGCGAGCTCTACCTGAAGTTCTCTGGGCATGGGATTTTGACATGTTCCCCAAACCAAAAGGAATGAGTGGGAAACAATCAAGACAACAGATAGAAGCACTTGCATTTGAATGAGTTTCAAGCATGCTTGGGTACTCGTGTGATCTGAGTGACTCAGTTTTGGAATACAACTGTCGCGTGGTGCACCGCGACCTCCAGGCACCCCGGAGTTTCTGAAAAAAAATTTTCTGCGATTTTCACGAAACCACTTTTCTTCAACTTGAATTGGGCTAAAAATGCATACCTGAAAATAAAAATTCTCTGAGTAGTGTGTAAATGCTGATCCTTACCCTGCCTGGGTTGTCCACTGAGCATTTCCGCGAACTCTACCTGAAGTTCTCTGGGCATGGGATTTTGACATGTTCCCCAAACCAAAAGGAATGAGTGGGAAACAATCAAGAAAAGAGATAGAGGCACTTGCATTTGAATGAGTTTCAAGCATGCCTGGGTACTCGTGTGATCTGAGTGACTCAGTTTTGGAATACAACTGTCGCGTGGTGCATCGCGACCTCAAGGCACCCCGGAGTTTCTGAAAAAAAATTTTCTGCAATTTTCACGAAACCACTTTTCATCAACTTGAATTGGGCTAAAAATCCATCCCTGAAAATAAATATTCTCTGAGTAGTGTGGAAATGCTGATCCTTACCCTACCTGGGGTGTCCACTGAGCATTTCCGCGAACTCTACTTGAAGTTCTCTGGGCATGGGATTTTGACTTGTTCCCCAAACCAAAAGGAATGAGTGGGAAACAATCAAGACAACAGATAGAAGCACTTGCATTTGAATGAGTTTCAAGCATGCTTGGGTACTCGTGTGATCTGAGTGACTCAGTTTTGGAATACAACTGTTGCGTGGTGCACCGCGACCTCCAGGCACCCCGGAGTTTCTGAAAAAAAATTTTCTGCGATTTTCACGAAACCACTTTTCTTCAACTTGAATTGGGCTAAAAATCCATCACTGAAAATAAAAATTCTCTGAGTAGTGTGGAAATACTGATCCTTACCCTGCCTGGGTTGTCCACTGAGCATTTCCGCGAGCTCTACCTGAAGTTCTCTGGGCATGGGATTTTGACATGTTCCCCAAACCAAAAGGAATGAGTGGGAAACAATCAAGACAACAGATAGAAGCACTTGCATTTGAATGAGTTTCAAGCATGCTTGGGTACTCGTGTGATCTGAGTGACTCAGTTTTGGAATACAACTGTCGCGTGGTGCACTGCGACCTCCAGGCACCCAGGAGTTTCTGAATAAAAATTTTCTGCGATTTTCACGAAACCACTTTTCTTCAACTTGAATTGGGCTAAAAATTCATACCTGAAATTAAAAATTCTCTGAGTAGTGTGGAAATGCTGATCCTTCCCCTGCCTGGGTTGTCCACTGAGCATTTCCGCGACCTCTATCTGAAGTTCTCTGGGCATGGGATTTTGACATGTTAAGCAAACCAAAAGGAATGAGTGGGAAAAAATCAAGACAACAGATAGAAGCACTTGCATTTGAATGAGTTTCAAGCATGCTTGGGTACTCGTGTGATCTGAGTGACTCAGTTTTGGAATACAACTGTCGCGTGGTGCACCGCGACCTCCAGGCACCTCGGAGTTTCTGAAAAAAAATTTTCTGCGATTTTCACGAAACCACTTTTCTTCAATTTGAATTGGGCTAAAAATCCATCACTGAAAATAAAAAGTCTCTGAGTAGTGTGGAAATACTGATCCTTACCCTGCCTGGGTTGTCCACTGAGCATTTCCGCGAGCTCTACCTGAAGTTCTCTGGGCATGGGATTTTGACATGTTCCCCAAACCAAAAGGAATGAGTGGGAAACAATCAAGACAACTGATAGAAGCACTTGCATTTGAATGAGTTTCAAGCATGCTTGGGTACTCGTGTGATCTGAGTGACTCAGTTTTGGAATACAACTGTCGCGTGGTGCACCGCGACCTCCAGGCACCCTGGAGTTTCTGAAAAAAAATTTTCTGCGATTTTCACGAAAGCACTTTTCTTCAACTTGAATTGGGCTAAAAATCCATCCCTGAAAATAAAAATTCTCTGAGTAGTGTGTAAATGCTGATCCTTACCCTACCTGGGGTGTCCACTGAGCATTTCCGCGAACTCTACTTGAAGTTCTCTGGGCATGGGATTTTGACATGTTACCCAAACCAAAAGGAATGAGTGGGAAACAATCAAGACAACAGATAGAAGCACTTGCATTTGAATGAGTTTCAAGCATGCTTGGGTACTCGTGTGATCTGAGTGACTCAGTTTTGGAATACAACTGTTGCGTGGTGCACCGCGACCTCCAGGCACCCCGGAGTTTCTGAAAAAAAATTTTCTGCGATTTTCACGAAACCACTTTTCTTCAACTTGAATTGGGCTAAGAATCCATACCTGAAAATAAAAATTCTCTGAGTAGTGTGTAAATGCTGATCCTTACCCTGCCTGGGTTGTCCACTGAGCATTTCCGCGACCTCTACCTGAAGTTCTCTGGGCATGGGATTTTGACATGTTCCCCAAACCAAAAGGAATGAGTGGGAAACAATCAAGACAACAGATAGAAGCACTTGCATTTGAATGAGTTTCAAGCATGCTTGGGTACTCGTGTGATCTGAGTGACTCAGTTTTGGAATACAACTGTCGCGTGGTGCACCGCGACCTCCAGGCACCCCGGAGTTTCTGAAAAAAAATTTTCTGCGATTTTCACGAAACCACTTTTCTTCAACTTGAATTGGGCTAAAAATGCATACCTGAAAATAAAAATTCTCTGAGTAGTGTGTAAATGCTGATCCTTACCCTGCCTGGGTTGTCCACTGAGCATTTCCGCGAACTCTACCTGAAGTTCTCTGGGCATGGGATTTTGACATGTTCCCCAAACCAAAAGGAATGAGTGGGAAACAATCAAGAAAAGAGATAGAGGCACTTGCATTTGAATGAGTTTCAAGCATGCCTGGGTACTCGTGTGATCTGAGTGACTCAGTTTTGGAATACAACTGTCGCGTGGTGCATCGCGACCTCAAGGCACCCCGGAGTTTCTGAAAAAAAATTTTCTGCAATTTTCACGAAACCACTTTTCATCAACTTGAATTGGGCTAAAAATCCATCCCTGAAAATAAATATTCTCTGAGTAGTGTGGAAATGCTGATCCTTACCCTACCTGGGGTGTCCACTGAGCATTTCCGCGAACTCTACTTGAAGTTCTCTGGGCATGGGATTTTGACTTGTTCCCCAAACCAAAAGGAATGAGTGGGAAACAATCAAGACAACAGATAGAAGCACTTGCATTTGAATGAGTTTCAAGCATGCTTGGGTACTCGTGTGATCTGAGTGACTCAGTTTTGGAATACAACTGTTGCGTGGTGCACCGCGACCTCCAGGCACCCCGGAGTTTCTGAAAAAAAATTTTCTGCGATTTTCACGAAACCACTTTTCTTCAACTTGAATTGGGCTAAAAATCCATCACTGAAAATAAAAATTCTCTGAGTAGTGTGGAAATACTGATCCTTACCCTGCCTGGGTTGTCCACTGAGCATTTCCGCGAGCTCTACCTGAAGTTCTCTGGGCATGGGATTTTGACATGTTCCCCAAACCAAAAGGAATGAGTGGGAAACAATCAAGACAACAGATAGAAGCACTTGCATTTGAATGAGTTTCAAGCATGCTTGGGTACTCGTGTGATCTGAGTGACTCAGTTTTGGAATACAACTGTCGCGTGGTGCACTGCGACCTCCAGGCACCCAGGAGTTTCTGAATAAAAATTTTCTGCGATTTTCACGAAACCACTTTTCTTCAACTTGAATTGGGCTAAAAATTCATACCTGAAAATAAAAATTCTCTGAGTAGTGTGGAAATGCTGATCCTTCCCCTGCCTGGGTTGTCCACTGAGCATTTCCGCGACCTCTATCTGAAGTTCTCTGGGCATGGGATTTTGACATGTTCCCCAAACCAAAAGGAATGAGTGGGAAACAATCAAGACAACAGATAGAAGCACTTGCATTTGAATGAGTTTCAAGCATGCTTGGGTACTCGTGTGATCTGAGTGACTCAGTTTTGGAAAACAACTGTCGCGTGGTGCACCGCGACCTCCAGGCACCCCGGAGTTTCTGAAAAAAAATTTTCTGCGATTTTCACGAAACCACTTTTCTTCAACTTGAATTGGGCTAAAAATCCATCCCTGAAAATAAAAATTCTCTGAGTAGTGTGGAAATGCTCATCCTTACCCTACCTGGGGTGTCCACTTAGCATTTCCGCGACCTCTACTTGAAGTTCTCTGGGCATGGGATTTTGACATGTTAAGCAAACCAAAAGGAATGAGTGGGAAAAAATCAAGACAACAGATAGAAGCACTTGCATTTGAATGAGTTTCAAGCATGCTTGGGTACTCGTGTGATCTGAGTGACTCAGTTTTGGAATACAACTGTCGCGTGGTGCACCGCGACCTCCAGGCACCTCGGAGTTTCTGAAAAAAAATTTTCTGCGATTTTCACGAAACCACTTTTCTTCAATTTGAATTGGGCTAAAAATCCATCACTGAAAATAAAAAGTCTCTGAGTAGTGTGGAAATACTGATCCTTACCCTGCCTGGGTTGTCCACTGAGCATTTCCGCGAGCTCTACCTGAAGTTCTCTGGGCATGGGATTTTGACATGTTCCCCAAACCAAAAGGAATGAGTGGGAAACAATCAAGACAACTGATAGAAGCACTTGCATTTGAATGAGTTTCAAGCATGCTTGGGTACTCGTGTGATCTGAGTGACTCAGTTTTGGAATACAACTGTCGCGTGGTGCACCGCGACCTCCAGGCACCCTGGAGTTTCTGAAAAAAAATTTTCTGCGATTTTCACGAAAGCACTTTTCTTCAACTTGAATTGGGCTAAAAATCCATCCCTGAAAATAAAAATTCTCTGAGTAGTGTGTAAATGCTGATCCTTACCCTACCTGGGGTGTCCACTGAGCATTTCCGCGAACTCTACTTGAAGTTCTCTGGGCATGGGATTTTGACATGTTACCCAAACCAAAAGGAATGAGTGGGAAACAGTCAAGACAACTGATAGAAGCACTTGCATTTGAATGAGTTTCAAGCATGCTTGGGTACTCGTGTGATCTGAGTGACTCAGTTTTGGAATACAACTGTCGCGTGGTGCACCGCGACCTCCAGGCACCCTGGAGTTTCTGAAAAAAAATTTTCTGCGATTTTCACGAAACCACTTTTCTTCAACTTGAATTGGGCTAAAAATCCATCCCTGAAAATAAAAATTCTCTGAGTAGTGTGTAAATGCTGATCCTTACCCTGCCTGGGTTGTCCACTGAGCATTTCCGCGACCTCTACCTGAAGTTCTCTGGGCATGGGATTTTGACATGTTCCCCAAACCAAAAGGAATGAGTGGGAAACAATCAATACAACAGATAGAAGCACTTGCATTTGAATGAGTTTCAAGCATGCTTGGGTACTCGTGTGATCTGAGTGACTCAGTTTTGGAAAACAACTGTCGCGTGGTGCACCGCGACCTCCAGGCACCCCGGAGTTTCTGAAGAAAAATTTTCTGCGATTTTCACGAAACCACTTTTCTTCAACTTGAATTGGGCTAAAAATCCATCCCTGAAAATAAAAATTCTCTGAGTAGTGTGGAAATGCTCATCCTTACCCTACCTGGGGTGTCCACTTAGCATTTCCACGACCTCTACTTGAAGTTCTCTGGGCATGGGATTTTGACATGTTACGCAAACCAAAAGGAATGAGTGGGAAACAATCAAGACAACAGATAGAAGCACTTGCATTTGAATGAGTTTCAAGCATGCTTGGGTACTCGTGTGATCTGAGTGACTCAGTTTTGGAATACAACTGTCGCGTGGTGCACCGCGACCTCCAGGCACCCCGGAGTTTCTGAAAAAAAATTTTCTGCGATTTTCACGAAACCACTTTTCTTCAACTTGAATTGGGCTAAAAATCCATCCCTGAAAATAAATATTCTCTGAGTAGTGTGGTAATGCTGATCCTTACCCTGCCTGGGTTGTCCACTGAGCATTTCCGCGAACTCTACCTGAAGTTCTCTGGGCATGGGATTTTGACATGTTCCCCAAACCAAAAGGAATGAGTGGGAAACAATCAAGACAACAGATACAAGCACTTGCATTTCAATGAGTTTCAAGCATGCTTGGGTACTCGTGTGATCTGAGTGACTCAGTTTTGGAATACAACTGTCGCGTGGTGCATCGCGACCTCAAGGCACTCCGGAGTTTTTGAAAAAAAATTTTCTGCAATTTTCACGAAACCACTTTTCATCAACTTGAATTGGGCTAAAAATCCATCACTGAAAATGAAAATTCTCTGAGTAGTGTGGAAATACTGATCCTTACCCTGCCTGGGTTGTCCACTGAGCATTTCCGCGAGCTCTATCTGAAGTTCTCTGGGCATTGGATTTTGACATGTTCCCCAAACCAAAAGGAATGAGTGGGAAACAATCAAGACAACAGATAGAAGCACTTGCATTTGAATGAGTTTCAAGCATGCTTGGGTACTCGTGTGATCTGAGTGACTCAGTTTTGGAATACAACTGTCGCGTGGTGCACCGCGACCTCCAGGCACCCCGGAGTTTCTGAAAAAAAATTTTCTGCGATTTTCACGAAACCACTTTTCTTCAACTTGAATTGGGCTAAAAATCCATCCCTGAAAATAAAAATTCTCTGAGTAGTGTGTAAATGCTCATCCTTACCCTACCTGGGGTGTCCACTGAGCATTTCCGCGACCTCTACTTGAAGTTCTCTGGGCATGGGATTTTGACATGTTACGCAAACCAAAAGGAATGAGTGGGAAACAATCAAGACAACAGATAGAAGCACTTGCATTTGAATGAGTTTCAAGCATGCTTGGGTACTCGTGTGATCTGAGTGACTCAGTTTTGGAATACAACTGTCGCGTGGTGCACCGCAACCTCCAGGCACCCCTGAGTTTCTGAAAAAAAATTTTCTGCGATTTTCACGAAACCACTTTTCTTCAACTTGAATTGGGCTAAAAATCCATCCCTGAAAATAAAAATTCTCTGAGTAGTGTGTAAATGCTCATCCTTACCCTACCTGGGGTGTCCACTGAGCATTTCCGCGAGCTCTACTTGAAGTTCTCTGGGCATGGGATTTTGACATGTTACGCAAACCAAAAGGAATGAGTGGGAAACAATCAAGAAAAGAGGTAGAGGCACTTGCATTTGAATGAGTTTCAAGCATGCCTGGGTATTCGTGTGATCTGAGTGACTCAGTTTTGGAATACAACTGTCGCATGGTGCACCGCGACCTTAAGGCACCCCTGAGTTTCTGAAAAAAAATTTCTGCAATTTTCACAAAACCACTTTTCATCAACTTGAATTGGGCTAAAAATCCATCCCTGAAAATA
Organism: Atractosteus spatula; assembly: GCF_055471065.1. Classification (NCBI taxonomy): domain Eukaryota; kingdom Metazoa; phylum Chordata; class Actinopteri; order Semionotiformes; family Lepisosteidae; genus Atractosteus; species Atractosteus spatula. The sequence goes on from NC_142708.1 coordinate 77,504,914, forward strand.
AATATTCTCTGAGTATTGTGGAAATGCTGATCCTTACCCTACCTGGGGTGTCCACTGAGCATTTCCGCGAACTCTACTTGAAGTTCTCTGGGCATGGGATTTTGACATGTTCCCCAAACCAAAAGGAATGAGTGGGAAACAATCAAGACAACAGATAGAAGCACTTGCATTTGAATGAGTTTCAAGCATGCTTGGGTACTCGTGTGATCTGAGTGACTCAGTTTTGGAATACAACTGTCGCGTGGTGCATCGCGACCTCAAGGCACCCCGGAGTTTCTGAAAAAAAATTTTCTGCGATTTTCACGAAACCACTTTTCATCAACTTGAATTGGGCTAAAAATCCATCCCTGAAAATAAATATTCTCTGAGTAGTGTGGAAATGCTGATCCTTACCCTACCTGGGGTGTCCACTGAGCAATTCCGCGAACTCTACTTGAAGTTCTCTGGGCATGGGATTTTGACATGTTCCCCAAACCAAAAGGAATGAGTGGGAAACAATCAAGACAACAGATAGAAGCACTTGCATTTGAATGAGTTTCAAGCATGCTTGGGTACTCGTGTGATCTGAGTGACTCAGTTTTGGAAAACAACTGTCGCGTGGTGCACCGCGACCTCCAGGCACCCCGGAGTTTCTGAAAAAAAATTTTCTGCGATTTTCACGAAACCACTTTTCTTCAACTTGAATTGGGCTAAAAATCCATCCCTGAAAATAAAAATTCTCTGAGTAGTGTGGAAATGCTCATCCTTACCCTACCTGGGGTGTCCACTTAGCATTTCCGCGACCTCTACTTGAAGTTCTCTGGGCATGGGATTTTGACATGTTACGCAAACCAAAAGGAATGAGTGGGAAAAAATCAAGACAACAGATAGAAGCACTTGCATTTGAATGAGTTTCAAGCATGCTTGGGTAGTCGTGTGATCTGAGTGACTCAGTTTTCGTATACAAGTGTTGTGTGGTGCACCGCGACCTCCAGGCACCTCGGAGTTTCTGAAAAAAAATTTTCTGCGATTTTCACGAAACCACTTTTCTTCAATTTGAATTGGGCTAAAAATCCATCACTGAAAATAAAAAGTCTCTGAGTAGTGTGGAAATACTGATCCTTACCCTGCCTGGGTTGTCCACTGAGCATTTCCGCGAGCTCTACCTGAAGTTCTCTGGGCATGGGATTTTGACATGTTCCCCAAACCAAAAGGAATGAGTGGGAAACAATCAAGAAAAGAGATAGAGGCACTTGCATTTGAATGAGTTTCAAGCATGCCTGGGTACTCGTGTGATCTGAGTGACTCAGTTTTGGAATACAACTGTCGCGTGGTGCATCGCGACCTCAAGGCACCCCGGAGTTTCTGAAAAAAAATTTTCTGCAATTTTCACGAAACCACTTTTCTTCAACTTGAATTGGGCTAAAAATCCATCCCTGAAAATAAATATTCTCTGAGTAGTGTGGAAATGCTGATCCTTACCCTACCTGGGGTGTCCACTGAGCATTTCCGCGAACTCTACTTGAAGTTCTCTGGGCATGGGATTTTGACATGTTACCTAAACCAAAAGGAATGAGTGGGAAACAATCAAGACTACAGATAGAAGCACTTGCATTTGAATGAGTTTCAAGCATGCTTGGGTACTCGTGTGATCTGAGTGACTCAGTTTTGGAAAACAACTGTCGCGTGGTGCACCGCGACCTCCAGGCACCCCGGAGTTTCTGAAAAAAAATTTTCTGCGATTTTCACGAAACCACTTTTCTTCAACTTGAATTGGGCTAAAAATCCATCCCTGAAAATAAAAATTCTCTGAGTAGTGTGGAAATGCTCATCCTTACCCTACCTGGGGTGTCCACTGAGCATTTCCGCGACCTCTACTTGAAGTTCTCTGGGCATGGGATTTTGACATGTTACGCAAACCAAAAGGAATGAGTGGGAAACAATCAAGACAACAGATAGAAGCACTTGCATTTGAATGAGTTTCAAGCATGCTTGGGTACTCGTGTGATCTGAATGACTCAGTTTTGGAATACAACTGTCGCGTGGTGCATCGCGACCTCAAGGCACCCCGGAGTTTTTGAAAGAAAATTTTCTGCAATTTTCACGAAACCACTTTTCTTCAACTTGAATTGGGCTAAAAATCCATCACTGAAAATAAAAATTCTCTGAGTAGTGTGGAAATGCTGATCCTTACCCTACCTTGGGTGTCCACTGAGCATTTCCGCGAACTCTACTAGAAGTTCTCTGGGCATGGGATTTTGACATGTTACCCAAACCAAAAGGAATGAGTGGGAAACAATCAAGACAACAGATAGAAGCACTTGCATTTGAATGAGTTTCAAGCATGCTTCGGTACTCGTGCGATTTGAGTGACTCAGTTTTGGAATACAACTGTCGCGTGGTGCACCGCGACCTCCAGGCACCCCGGATTTTCTGAAAAAAAATTTTCTGCGATTTTCACGAAACCACTTTTCTTCAACTTGAATTGGGCTAAAAATCCATCACTGAAAATAAAAATTCTCTGAGTAGTGTGGAAATACTGATCCTTACCCTGCCTGGGTTGTCCACTGAGCATTTCCGCGAGCTCTACCTGAAGTTCTCTGGGCATGGGATTTTGACATGTTCCCCAAACCAAAAGGAATGAGTGGGAAACAATCAAGACAACAGATAGAAGCACTTGCATTTGAATGAGTTTCAAGCATGCTTGGGTACTCGTGTGATCTGAGTGACTCAGTTTTGGAATACAACTGTCGCGTGGTGCACCGCGACCTCCAGGCACCCCGGAGTTTCTGAAAAAAAATTTTCTGCGATTTTCACGAAACCACTTTTCTTCAACTTGAATTGGGCTAAAAATGCATACCTGAAAATAAAAATTCTCTGAGTAGTGTGTAAATGCTGATCCTTACCCTGCCTGGGTTGTCCACTGAGCATTTCCGCGAACTCTACCTGAAGTTCTCTGGGCATGGGATTTTGACATGTTCCCCAAACCAAAAGGAATGAGTGGGAAACAATCAAGAAAAGAGATAGAGGCACTTGCATTTGAATGAGTTTCAAGCATGCCTGGGTACTCGTGTGATCTGAGTGACTCAGTTTTGGAATACAACTGTCGCGTGGTGCATCGCGACCTCAAGGCACCCCGGAGTTTCTGAAAAAAAATTTTCTGCAATTTTCACGAAACCACTTTTCATCAACTTGAATTGGGCTAAAAATCCATCCCTGAAAATAAATATTCTCTGAGTAGTGTGGAAATGCTGATCCTTACCCTACCTGGGGTGTCCACTGAGCATTTCCGCGAACTCTACTTGAAGTTCTCTGGGCATGGGATTTTGACTTGTTCCCCAAACCAAAAGGAATGAGTGGGAAACAATCAAGACAACACATAGAAGCACTTGCATTTGAATGAGTTTCAAGCATGCTTGGGTACTCGTGTGATCTGAGTGACTCAGTTTTGGAATACAACTGTTGCGTGGTGCACCGCGACCTCCAGGCACCCCGGAGTTTCTGAAAAAAAATTTTCTGCGATTTTCACGAAACCACTTTTCTTCAACTTGAATTGGGCTAAAAATCCATCACTGAAAATAAAAATTCTCTGAGTAGTGTGGAAATACTGATCCTTACCCTGCCTGGGTTGTCCACTGAGCATTTCCGCGAGCTCTACCTGAAGTTCTCTGGGCATGGGATTTTGACATGTTCCCCAAACCAAAAGGAATGAGTGGGAAACAATCAAGACAACAGATAGAAGCACTTGCATTTGAATGAGTTTCAAGCATGCTTGGGTACTCGTGTGATCTGAGTGACTCAGTTTTGGAATACAACTGTCGCGTGGTGCACTGCGACCTCCAGGCACCCAGGAGTTTCTGAATAAAAATTTTCTGCGATTTTCACGAAACCACTTTTCTTCAACTTGAATTGGGCTAAAAATTCATACCTGAAAATAAAAATTCTCTGAGTAGTGTGGAAATGCTGATCCTTCCCCTGCCTGGGTTGTCCACTGAGCATTTCCGCGACCTCTACCTGAAGTTCTCTGGGCATGGGATTTTGACATGTTCCCCAAACCAAAAGGAATGAGTGGGAAACAATGAAGACAACAGATAGAAGCACTTGCATTTGAATGAGTTTCAAGCATGCTTGGGTACTCGTGTGATCTGAGTGACTCAGTTTTGGAAAACAACTGTCGCGTGGTGCACCGCGACCTCCAGGCACCCCGGAGTTTCTGAAAAAAAATTTTCTGCGATTTTCACGAAACCACTTTTCTTCAACTTGAATTGGGCTAAAAATCCATCCCTGAAAATAAAAATTCTCTGAGTAGTGTGGAAATGCTCATCCTTACCCTACCTGGGGTGTCCACTTAGCATTTCCGCGACCTCTACTTGAAGTTCTCTGGGCATGGGATTTTGACATGTTACGCAAACCAAAAGGAATGAGTGGGAAACAATCAAGACAACAGATAGAAGCACTTGCATTTGAATGAGTTTCAAGCATGCTTGGGTACTCGTGTGATCTGAGTGACTCAGTTTTCGAATACAACTGTTGAGTGGTGCACCGCGACCTCCAGGCACCTCGGAGTTTCTGAAAAAAAATTTTCTGCGATTTTCACGAAACCACTTTTCTTCAACTTGAATTGGGCTAAAAATCCATCCCTGAAAATAAAAAGTCTCTGAGTAGTGTGGAAATACTGATCCTTACCCTGCCTGGGTTGTCCACTGAGCATTTCCGCGAGCTCTACCTGAAGTTCTCTGGGCATGGGATTTTGACATGTTCCCCAAACCAAAAGGAATGAGTGGGAAACAATCAAGACAACTGATAGAAGCACTTGCATTTGAATGAGTTTCAAGCATGCTTGGGTACTCGTGTGATCTGAGTGACTCAGTTTTGGAATACAACTGTCGCGTGGTGCACCGCGACCTCCAGGCACCCCGGAGTTTCTGAAAAAAAATTTTCTGCGATTTTCACGAAACCACTTTTCTTCAACTTGAATTGGGCTAAAAATCCATCCCTGAAAATAAAAATTCTCTGAGTAGTGTGTAAATGCTGATCCTTACCCTACCTGGGGTGTCCACTGAGCATTTCCGCGAACTCTACTTGAAGTTCTCTGGGCATGGGATTTTGACATGTTACCCAAACCAAAAGGAATCAGTGGGAAACAATCAAGACAACAGATAGAAGCACTTGCATTTGAATGAGTTTCAAGCATGCTTGGGTAGTCGTGTGATCTGAGTGACTCAGTTTTGGAATACAACTGTCGCGTGGTGCACCGCGACCTCCTGGCACCCCGGAGTTTCTGAAAAAAAAATTTCTGCGATTTTCACGAAACCACTTTTCTTCAACTTGAATTGGGCTAAAAATCCATCACTGAAAATAAAAATTCTCTGAGTAGTGTGGAAATACTGATCCTTACCCTGCCTGGGTTGTCTACTGAGCATTTCCGCGAGCTCTACCTGAAGTTCTCTGGGCATGGGATTTTGACATGTTACCTAAACCAAAAGGAATGAGTGGGAAACAATCAAGACAACAGATAGAAGCACTTGCATTTGAATGAGTTTCAAGCATGCCTGGGTACTCGTGTGATCTGAGTGACTCAGTTTTGGAATACAACTGTCGCGTGGTGCACCGCGACCTCCAGGCACCCCGGAGTTTCTGAAAAAACATTTTCTGCGATTTTCACGAAACCACTTTTCTTCAACTTGAATTGGGCTAAAAATCCATCACTGAAAATAAAAATTCTCTGAGTAGTGTGGAAATAATGATCCTTACCCTGCCTGGGTTGTCCACTGAGCATTTCCGCGAGCTCTACCTGAAGTTCTCTGGGCATGGGATTTTGACATGTTCCCCAAACCTAAAGGAATGAGTGGGAAACAATCAAGACAACAGATAGAAGCACTTGCCTTTGAATGAGTTTCAAGCATGCTTGGGTACTCGTGTGATCTGAGTGACTCAGTTTTGGAATACAACTGTCGCGTGGTGCACCGCGACCTCCAGGCACCCCGGAGTTTCTGAAAAAAAATTTTCTGCGATTTTCACGAAACCACTTTTCTTCAACTTGAATTGGGCTAAAAATCCATCCCTGAAAATAAAAATTCTCTGAGTAGTGTGTAAATGCTCATCCTTACCCTGCCTGGGTTGTCCACTGAGCATTTCCGCGAACTCTACCTGAAGTTCTCTGGGCATGGGATTTTGACATGTTCCCCAAACCAAAAGGAATGAGTGGGAAACAATCAAGAAAAGAGATAGAGGCACTTGCATTTGAATGAGTTTCAAGCATGCCTGGGTACTCGTGTGATCTGAGTGACTCAGTTTTGGAATACAACTGTCGCGTGGTGCGTCGCGACCTCAAGGCACCCCGGAGTTTCTGAAAAAAAATTTACTGCAATTTTCACGAAACCACTTTTCATCAACTTGAATTGGGCTAAAAATCCATCCCTGAAAATAAATATTCTCTGAGTAGTGTGGAAATGCTGATCCTTACCCTACCTGGGGTGTCCACTGAGCATTTCCGCGAACTCTACTTGAAGTTCTCTGGGCATGGGATTTTGACATGTTACCTAAACCAAAAGGAATGAGTGGGAAACAATCAAGACAACAGATAGAAGCTCTTGCATTTGAATGAGTTTCAAGCATGTTTGGGTACTCGTGTGATCTGAGTGACTCAGTTTTGGAATACAACTGTCGCGTGGTGCATCGCGACCTCAAGGCACCCCGGAGTTTCTGAAAAAAAATTTTCTGCAATTTTCACGAAACCACTTTTCATCAACTTGAATTGGGCTAAAAATCCATCCCTGAAAATAAAAATTCTCTGAGTAGTGTGTAAATGCTGATCCTTACCCTACCTGGGGTGTCCACTGAGCATTTCCGCGAACTCTACTTGAAGTTCTCTGGGCATGGGATTTTGACATGTTACCTAAACCAAAAGGAATGAGTGGGAAACAATCAAGACAACAGATAGAAGAACTTGCATTTGAATGAGTTTCAAGCATGCTTGGGTACTCGTGTGATCTGAATGACTCAGTTTTGGAATACAACTGTCGCATGGTGCATCGCGACCTCAAGGCACCCCAGAGTTTTTGAAAGAAAATTTTCTGCAATTTTCACGAAACCATTTTTCATCAACTTGAATTGGGCTAAAAATCCATCCCTGAAAATAAATATTCTCTGAGTAGTGTGGAAATGCTGATCCTTACCCTGCCTGGGTTGTCCACTGAGCATTTCCGCGAGCTCTACCTGAAGTTCTCTGGGCATGGGATTTTGACATGTACCCCAAACCAAAAGGAATGAGTGGGAAACAATGAAGACAACAGATAGAAGCACTTGCATTTGAATGAGTTTCAAGCATGCTTGGGTACTCGTGTGATCTGAGTGACTCAGTTTTGGAAAACAACTGTCGCGTGGTGCACCGCGACCTCCAGGCACCCCGGAGTTTCTGAAAAAAAATTTTCTGCGATTTTCACGAAACCACTTTTCTTCAACTTGAATTGGGCTAAAAATCCATCCCTGAAAATAAAAATTCTCTGAGTAGTGTGGAAATGCTCATCCTTACCCTACCTCTGGTGTCCACTTAGCATTTCCGCGACCTCTACTTGAAGTTCTCTGGGCATGGGATTTTGACATGTTACGCAAACCAAAAGGAATGAGTGGGAAACAATCAAGACAACAGATAGAAGCACTTGCATTTGAATGAGTTTCAAGCATGCTTGGGTACTCGTGTGATCTGAGTGACTCAGTTTTCGAATACAACTGTTGAGTGGTGCACCGCGACCTCCAGGCACCTCGGAGTTTCTGAAAAAAAATTTTCTGCGATTTTCACGAAACCACTTTTCTTCACCTTGAATTGGGCTAAAAATCCATCCCTGAAAATAAAAAGTCTCTGAGTAGTGTGGAAATACTGATCCTTACCCTGCCTGGGTTGTCCACTGAGCATTTCCGCGAGCTCTACCTGAAGTTCTCTGGGCATGGGATTTTGACATGTTCCCCAACCCAAAAGGAATGAGTGGGAAACAATCAAGACAACTGATAGAAGCACTTGCATTTGAATGAGTTTCAAGCATGCTTGGGTACTCGTGTGATCTGAGTGACTCAGTTTTGGAATACAACTGTCGCGTGGTGCACCGCGACCTCCAGGCACCCCGGAGTTTCTGAAAAAAAATTTTCTGCGATTTTCACGAAACCACTTTTCTTCAACTTGAATTGGGCTAAAAATCCATCACTGAAAATAAAAATTCTCTGAGTAGTGTGGAAATACTGATCCTTACCCTGCCTGGGTTGTCTACTGAGCATTTCCGCGAGCTCTACCTGAAGTTCTCTGGGCATGGGATTTTGACATGTTACCTAAACCAAAAGGAATGAGTGGGAAACAATCAAGACAACAGATAGAAGCACTTGCATTTGAATGAGTTTCAAGCATGCCTGGGTACTCGTGTGATCTGAGTGACTCAGTTTTGGAATACAACTGTCGCGTGGTGCAACGCAACCTCAAGGCACCCTGGAGTTTCTGAAAAAAAAATTTCTGCAATTTTCACGAAACCACTTTTCATCAACTTGAATTGGGCTAAAAATCCATCCCTGAAAATAAAAATTCTCTGAGTAGTGTGTAAATGCTGATCCTTACCCTACCTGGGTTGTCCACTGAGCATTTCCGCGAACTCTACTTGAAGTTCTCTGGGAATGGGATTTTGACATGTTACCTAAACCAAAAGGAATGAGTGGGAAACAATCAAGACAACAGATAGAAGAACTTGCATTTGAATGAGTTTCAAGCATGCTTGGGTACTCGTGTGATCTGAATGACTCAGTTTTGGAATACAACTGTCGCATGGTGCATCGCGACCTCAAGGCACCCCGGAGTTTTTGAAAGAAAATTTTCTGCAATTTTCACGAAACCATTTTTCATCAACTTGAATTGGGCTAAAAATCCATCCCTGAAAATAAATATTCTCTGAGTAGTGTGGAAATGCTGATCCTTACCCTACCTGGGGTGTCCACTGAGCATTTCCGCGAACTCTACTTGACGTTCTCTGGGCATGGGATTTTGACATGTTACCTAAACCAAAAGGAATGAGTGGGAAACAATCAAGACTACAGATAGAAGCACTTGCATTTGAATGAGTTTCAAGCATGCTTGGGTAGTCGTGTGATCTGAGTGACTCAGTTTTGGAATACAACTGTCGCGTGGTGCACCGCGACCTCCAGGCACCCCGGAGTTTCTGAAAAAAAATTTTCTGCGATTTTCACGAAACCACTTTTCTTCAACTTGAATTGGGCTTAAAATCCATCACTGAAAATAAAAATTCTCTGAGTAGTGTGGAAATATTGATCCTTACCCTGCCTGGGTTGTCCACTGAGCATTTCCGCGAGCTCTACCTGAAGTTCTCTGGGCATGGGATTTTGACATGTTCCCCAAACCAAAAGGAATGAGTGGGAAACAATCAAGACAACAGATAGAAGCACTTGCATTTGAATGAGTTTCAAGCATGCTTGGTTACTCGTGTGATCTGAGTGACTCAGTTTTGGAATACAACTGTCGCGTGGTGCATCGCGACCTCAAGGCACCCCGGAGTTTTTGAAAAAAAATTTTCTGCAATTTTCACGAAACCACTTTTCATCAAATTGAATTGGGCTAAAAATCCATCCCTGAAAATAAATATTCTCTGAGTAGAGTGGAAATGCTGATCCTTACCCTACCTGGGGTGTCCACTGAGCATTTCCGCGAACTCTACTTGAAGTTCTCTGGGCATGGGATTTGGACATGTTACCCAAACCAAAAGGAATGAGTGGGAAACAATCAAGACAACAGATAGAAGCACTTGCATTTGAATGAGTTTCAAGCATGCTTGGGTACTCGTGTGATTTGAGTGACTCAGTTTTGGAATACAACTGTCGCGTGGTGCACCGCGACCTCCAGGCACCCCGGAGTTTCTGAAAAAAAATTTTCTGCGATTTTCACGAAACCACTTTTCTTCAACTTGAATTGGGCTTAAAATCCATCCCTGAAAATAAAAATTCTCTGAGTACTGTGTAAATGCTCATCCTTACCCTACCTGGGGTGTCCACTGAGCATTTCCGCGACCTCTACTTGAAGTTCTCTGGGCATGGGATTTTGACATGTTACGCAAACCAAAAGGAATGAGTGGGAAACAATCAAGACAACAGATAGAAGCACTTGCATTTGAATGAGTTTCAAGCATGCTTGGGTACTCGTGTGATCTGAGTGACTCAGTTTTCGAATACAACAGTTGCGTGGTGCACCGCGACCTCCAGGCACCCCGGAGTTTCTGAAAAAAAATTTTCTGCGATTTTCACGAAACCACTTTTCTTCAACTTGAATTGGGCTAAAAATCCATCACTGAAAATAAAAATTCTCTGAGTAGTGTGGAAATACTGATCCTTACCCTGCCTGGGTTGTCCACTGAGCATTTCCTCGAGCTCTACCTGAAGTTCTCTGGGCATGGGATTTTGACATGTTCCCCAAACCAAAAGGAATGAGTGGGAAACAATCAAGACAAGAGATAGAAGCACTTGCATTTGAATGAGTTTCAAGCATGCTTGGGTACTCGTGTGATCTGAGTGACTCAGTTTTGGAATACAACTGTCGCGTGGTGCACCGCGACCTCCAGGCACCCCGGAGTTTCTGAAAAAAAATTTTCTGCGATTTTCACGAAACCACTTTTCTTCAACTTGAATTGGGCTAAAAATGCATACCTGAAAATAAAAATTCTCTGAGTAGTGTGTAAATGCTGATCCTTACCCTGCCTGGGTTATCCACTGAGCATTTCCGCGAACTCTACCTGAAGTTCTCTGGGCATGGGATTTTGACATGTTCACCAAACCAAAAGGAATGAGTGGGAAACAATCAAGAAAAGAGATAGAGGCACTTGCATTTGAATGAGTTTCAAGCATGCCTGGGTACTCGTGTGATCTGAGTGACTCAGTTTTGGAATACAACTGTCGCGTGGTGCATCGCGACCTCAAGGCACCCCGGAGTTTCTGAAAAAAAATTTTCTGCAATTTTCACGAAACCACTTTTCATCAACTTGAATTGGGCTAAAAATCCATCCCTGAAAATAAATATTCTCTGAGTAGTGTGGAAATGCTGATCCTTACCCTACCTGGGGTGTCCACTGAGCATTTCCGCGAACTCTACTTGAAGTTCTCTGGGCATGGGATTTTGACATGTTACCCAAACCAAAAGGAATGAGTGGGAAACAATCAAGACAACAGATAGAAGCACTTGCATTTGAATGAGTTTCAAGCATGCTTGGGTACTCGTGTGATCTGAGTGACTCAGTTTTGGAATACAACTCTTGCGTGGTGCATCGCGACCTCAAGGCACCCCGGAGTTTTTGAAAAAAAATTTTCTGCAATTTTCACGAAACCACTTTTCATCAACTTGAATTGGGCTAAAAATCCATCCCTGAAAATAAATATTCTCTGAGTAGTGTGGAAATGCTGATCCTTACCCTACCTGGGGTGTCCACTGAGCATTTCCGCGAACTCTACTTGAAGTTCTCTGGGCATGGGATTTTGACATGTTACCCAAACCAAAAGGAATGAGTGGGAAACAATCAAGACAACAGTTAGAAGCACTTGCATTTGAATGAGTTTCAAGCATGCTTGGGTACTCGTGTGATCTGAGTGACTCAGTTTTGGAATACAACTGTCGCGTGGTGCACCGCGACCTCCAGGCACCCCGGAGTTTCTGAAACAAAATTTTCTGCGATTTTCACGAAACCACTTTTCTTCAACTTGAATTGCGCTAAAAATCCATCACTGAAAATAAAAATTCTCTGAGTAGTGTGGAAATACTGATCCTTACCCTGCCTGGGTTGTCCACTGAGCATTTCCGCGAGCTCTACCTGAAGTTCTCTGGGCATGGGATTTTGACATGTTCCCCAAACCAAAAGGAATGAGTGGGAAACAATCAAGACTACAGATAGAAGCACTTGCATTTGAATGAGTTTCAAGCATGCTTGGGTAGTCGTGTGATCTGAGTGACTCAGTTTTGGAATACAACTGTCGCGTGGTGCACCGCGACCTCCAGGCACCCCGGAGTTTCTGAAAAAAAATTTTCTGCGATTTTCACGAAACCACTTTTCTTCAACTTGAATTGGGCTTAAAATCCATCACTGAAAATAAAAATTCTCTGAGTAGTGTGGAAATACTGATCCTTACCCTGCCTGGGTTGTCCACTGAGCATTTCCGCGAGCTCTACCTGAAGTTCTCTGGGCATGGGATTTTGACATGTTCCCCAAACCAAAAGGAATGAGTGGGAAACAATCAAGACAACAGATAGAAGCACTTGCATTTGAATGAGTTTCAAGCATGCTTGGGTACTCGTGTGATCTGAGTGACTCAGTTTTGGAATACAACTGTCGCGTGGTGGATCGCGACCTCAAGGCACCCCGGAGTTTTTGAAAAAAAATTTTCTGCAATTTTCACGAAACCACTTTTCATCAAATTGAATTGGGCTAAAAATCCATCCCTGAAAATAAATATTCTCTGAGTAGAGTGGAAATGCTGATCCTTACCCTACCTGGGGTGTCCACTGAGCATTTCCGCGAACTCTACTTGAAGTTCTCTGGGCATGGGATTTTGACATGTTACCCAAACCAAAAGGAATGAGTGGGAAACAATCAAGACAACAGATAGAAGCACTTGCATTTGAATGAGTTTCAAGCATGCTTGGGTACTCGTGTGATTTGAGTGACTCAGTTTTGGAATACAACTGTCGCGTGGTGCACCGCGACCTCCAGGCACCCCGGAGTTTCTGAAAAAAAATTTTCTGCGATTTTCACGAAACCACTTTTCTTCAACTTGAATTGGGCTTAAAATCCATCCCTGAAAATAAAAATTCTCTGAGTAGTGTGTAAATGCTCATCCTTACCCTACCTGGGGTGTCCACTGAGCATTTCCGCGACCTCTACTTGAAGTTCTCTGGGCATGGGATTTTGACATGTTACGCAAACCAAAAGGAATGAGTGGGAAACAATCAAGACAACAGATAGAAGCACTTGCATTTGAATGAGTTTCAAGCATGCTTGGGTACTCGTGTGATCTGAGTGACTCAGTTTTCGAATACAACTGTTGCGTGGTGCACCGCGACCTCCAGGCACCCCGGAGTTTCTGAAAAAAAATTTTCTGCGATTTTCACGAAACCACTTTTCTTCAACTTGAATTGGGCTAAAAATCCATCACTGAAAATAAAAATTCTCTGAGTAGTGTGGAAATACTGATCCTTACCCTGCCTGGGTTGTCCACTGAGCATTTCCTCGAGCTCTACCTGAAGTTCTCTGGGCATGGGATTTTGACATGTTCCCCAAACCAAAAGGAATGAGTGGGAAACAATCAAGACAAGAGATAGAAGCACTTGAATTTGAATGAGTTTCAAGCATGCTTGGGTACTCGTGTGATCTGAGTGACTCAGTTTTGGAATACAACTGTCGCGTGGTGCACCGCGACCTCCAGGCACCCCGGAGTTTCTGAAAAAAAATTTTCTGCGATTTTCACGAAACCACTTTTCTTCAACTTGAATTGGGCTAAAAATGCATACCTGAAAATAAAAATTCTCTGAGTAGTGTGTAAATGCTGATCCTTACCCTGCCTGGGTTATCCACTGAGCATTTCCGCGAACTCTACCTGAAGTTCTCTGGGCATGGGATTTTGACATGTTCACCAAACCAAAAGGAATGAGTGGGAAACAATCAAGAAAAGAGATAGAGGCACTTGCATTTGAATGAGTTTCAAGCATGCCTGGGTATTCGTGTGATCTGAGTGACTCAGTTTTGGAATACAACTGTCGCGTGGTGCATCGCGACCTCAAGGCACCCCGGAGTTTCTGAAAAAAAATTTTCTGCAATTTTCACGAAACCACTTTTCATCAACTTGAATTGGGCTAAAAATCCATCCCTGAAAATAAATATTCTCTGAGTAGTGTGGAAATGCTGATCCTTACCCTACCTGGGGTGTCCACTGAGCATTTCCGCGAACTCTACTTGAAGTTCTCTGGGCATGGGATTTTGACATGTTACCCAAACCAAAAGGAATGAGTGGGAAACAATCAAGACAACAGATAGAAGCACTTGCATTTGAATGAGTTTCAAGCATGCTTGGGTACTCGTGTGATCTGAGTGACTCAGTTTTGGAATACAACTGTTGCGTGGTGCATCGCGACCTCAAGGCACCCCGGAGTTTTTGAAAAAAAATTTTCTGCAATTTTCACGAAACCACTTTTCATCAACTTGAATTGGGCTAAAAATCCATCCCTGAAAATAAATATTCTCTGAGTAGTGTGGAAATGCTGATCCTTACCCTACCTGGGGTGTCCACTGAGCATTTCCGCGAACTCTACTTGAAGTTCTCTGGGCATGGGATTTTGACATGTTACCCAAACCAAAAGGAATGAGTGGGAAACAATCAAGACAACAGTTAGAAGCACTTGCATTTGAATGAGTTTCAAGCATGCTTGGGTACTCGTGTGATCTGAGTGACTCAGTTTTGGAATACAACTGTCGCGTGGTGCACCGCGACCTCCAGGCACCCCGGAGTTTCTGAAACAAAATTTTCTGCGATTTTCACGAAACCACTTTTCTTCAACTTGAATTGGGCTAAAAATCCATCACTGAAAATAAAAATTCTCTGAGTAGTGTGGAAATACTGATCCTTACCCTGCCTGGGTTGTCCACTGAGCATTTCCGCGAGCTCTACCTGAAGTTCTCTGGGCATGGGATTTTGACATGTTCCCCAAACCAAAAGGAATGAGTGGGAAACAATCAAGACAACAGATAGAAGCACTTGCATTTGAATGAGTTTCAAGCATGCTTGGGTACTCGTGTGATCTGAGTGACTCAGCTTTGGAATACAACTGTCGCGTGGTGCACCGCGACCTCCAGGCACCCCGGAGTTTCTGAAAAAAAATTTTCTGCGATTTTCACGAAACCACTTTTCTTCAACTTGAATTGGGCTAAAAATCCATCCCTGAAAATAAAAATTCTCTGAGTAGTGTGGAAATGCTCATCCTTACCCTACCTGGGGTGTCCACTGAGCATTTCCGCGACCTCTACTTGAAGTTCTCTGGGCATGGGATTTTGACATGTTACGCAAACCAAAAGGAATGAGTGGGAAACAATCAAGACAACAGATAGAAGCACCTGCATTTGAATGAGTTTCAAGCATGCTTGGGTACTCGTGTGATCTGAGTGACTCAGTTTTCGAATACAACTGTAGCGTGGTGCACCGCGACCTCCAGGCACCCCGGAGTTTCTGAAAAAAAATTTTCTGCGATTTTCACGAAACCACTTTTCTTCAACTTGAATTGGGCTAAAAATCCATCACTGAAAATAAAAATTCTGTGAGTAGTGTGCAAATACTGATCCTTACCTTGCCTGGGTTGTCCACTGAGCATTTCCGCGAGCTCTACCTGAAGTTCTCTGGGCATGGGATTTTGACATGTTCCCCAAACCAAAAGGAATGAGTGGGAAACAATCAAGACAACAGATAGAAGCACTTGCATTTGAATGAGTTTCAAGCATGCTTGGGTACTCGTGTGATCTGAGAGACTCAGTTTTGGAATACAACTGTCGCGTGGTGCACTGCGACCTCCAGGCACCCCGGAGTTTCTGAAAAAAAATTTTCTGCGATTTTCACGAAACCACTTTTCTTCAACTTGAATTGGGCTAAAAATACATACCTGAAAATAAAAATTCTCTGAGTAGTGTGTAAATGCTGATCCTTACCCTGCCTGGGTTGTCCACTGAGCATTTCCGCGACCTATATCTGAAGTTCTCTGGGCATGGGATTTTGACATGTTCCCCAAACCAAAAGGAATGAGTGGGAAACAATCAAGACAACAGATAGAAGCACTTGCATTTGAATGAGTTTCAAGAATGCTTGGGTACTCGTGTGATCTGAGTGACTCAGTATTGGAATACAACTGTCGCGTGGTGCACCGCGACCTCCAGGCACCCCGGAGTTTCTGAAAAAAAATTTTCTGCGATTTTCACGAAACCACTTTTCTTCAACTTGAATTGGGCTAAAAATCCATACCTGAAAATAAAAATTCTCTGAGTAGTGTGTAAATGCTGATCCTTACCCTGCCTGGGTTGTCCACTGAGCATTTCCGCGACCTCTACCTGAAGTTCTCTGGGCATGGGATTTTGACATGTTCCCCAAACCAAAAGGAATGAGTGGGAAACAATCAAGACAACAGATAGAAGCACTTGCATTTGAATGAGTTTCAAGCATGCTTGGGTACTCGTGTGATCTGAGTGACTCAGTTTTGGAAAACAACTGTCGCGTGGTGCACCGCGACCTCCAGGCACCCCGGAGTTTCTGAAAAAAAATTTTCTGCGATTTTCACGAAACCAGTTTTCTTCAACTTGAATTGGGCTAAAAATCCATCCCTGAAAATAAAAATTCTCTGAGTAGTGTGTAAATGCTGATGCTTACCCTACCTGGGGTGTCCACTGAGCATTTCCGCGAACTCTACTTGAAGTTCTCTGGGCATGGGATTTTGACATGTTACCCAAACCAAAAGGAATGAGTGGGAAACAATCAAGATAACAGATAGAAGCACTTGCATTTGAATGAGTTTCAAGCATGCTTGGGTAGTCGTGTGATCTGAGTGACTCAGTTTTGGAATACAACTGTCGCGTGGTGCATCGCGACCTCAAGGCACCCCGGAGTTTTTGAAAAAAAATTTTCTGCAATTTTCACGAAACCACTTTTCATCAACTTGAATTGGGCTAAAAATCCATCCCTGAAAATAAATATTCTCTGAGTAGTGTGGAAATGCTGATCCTTACCCTACCTGGGGTGTCCACTGAGCATTTCCGCGAACTCTACTTGAAGTTCTCTGGGCATGGGATTTTGACATGTTACCCAAACCAAAAGGAATGAGTGGGAAACAATCAAGACAACAGATAGAAGCACTTGCATTTGAATGAGTTTCAAGCATGCTTGGGTACTCGTGTGATTTGAGTGACTCAGTTTTGGAATACAACTGTCGCGTGGTGCACCGCGACCTCCAGGCACCCCGGAGTTTCTGAAAAAAAATTTTCTGCGATTTTCACGAAACCACTTTTCTTCAACTTGAATTGGGCTAAAAATCCATCACTGAAAATAAAAATTCTCTGAGTAGTGTGGAAATACTGATCCTTACCCTGCCTGGGTTGTCCACTGAGCATTTCCGCGAGCTCTACCTGAAGTTCTCTGGGCATGGGATTTTGACATGTTCCACAAACCAAAAGGAATGAGTGGGAAACAATCAAGACAACAGATAGAAGCACTTGCATTTGAATGAGTTTCAAGCATGCTTGGGTACTCGTGTGATCTGAGTGACTCAGTGTTGGAATACAACTGTCGCGTGGTGCACCGCGACCTCCAGGCACCCCGGAGTTTCTGAAAAAAAATTTTCTGCGATTTTCACGAAACCACTTTTCTTCAACTTGAATTGGGCTAAAAATCCATCCCTGAAAATAAAAATTCTCTGAGTAGTGTGGAAATACTGATCCTTACCCTACCTGGGGTGTCCACTGAGCATTTCCGCGACCTCTACTTGAAGTTCTCTGGGCATGGGATTTTGACATGTTACGCAAACCAAAAGGAATGAGTGGGAAACAATCAAGACAACAGATAGAAGCACTTGCATTTGAATGAGTTTCAAGCATGCTTGGGTACTCGTGTGATCTGAGTGACTCAGTTTTCGAATACAACTGTTGCGTGGTGCACCGCGACCTCCAAGCACCCCGGAGTTTCTGAAAAAAAATTTTCTGCGATTTTCACGAAACCACTTTTCTTCAACTTGAATTGGGCTAAAAATCCATCACTGAAAATAAAAATTCTCTGAGTAGTGTGGAAATACTGATCCTTACCCTGCCTGGGTTGTCCACTGAGCATTTCCGCAAGCTCTACCTGAAGTTCTCTGGGCATGGGATTTTGACATGTTCCCCAAACCAAAAGGAATGAGTGGAAAACAATCAAGACAACAGATAGAAGCACTTGCATTTGAATGAGTTTCAAGCATGCTTGGGTACTCGTGTGATCTGAGTGACTCAGTTTTGGAATACAACTGTCGCGTGGTGCACTGCGACCTCCAGGCACCCCGGAGTTTCTGAAAAAAATTTTTCTGCGATTTTCACGAAACCACTTTTCTTCAACTTGAATTGGGCTAAAAATCCATACCTGAAAATAAAAATTCTCTGAGTAGTGTGTAAATGCTGATCCTTACCCTGCCTGGGTTGTCCACTGAGCATTTCCGCGACCTCTATCTGAAGTTCTCTGGGCATGGGATTTTGACATGTTCCCCAAACCAAAAGGAATGAGTGGGAAACAATCAAGACAACAGATAGAAGCACTTGCATTTGAATGAGTTTCAAGAATGCTTGGGTACTCGTGTGATCTGAGTGACTCAGTTTTGGAATACAACTGTTGCGTGGTGCACCGCGACCTCCAGGCACCCCGGAGTTTCTGAAAAAAAATTTTCTGCGATTTTCACGAAACCACTTTTCTTCAACTTGAATTGGGCTAAAAATCCATACCTGAAAATAAAAATTCTCTGAGTAGTGTGTAAATGCTGATCCTTACCCTGCCTGGGTTGTCCACTGAGCATTTCCGCGACCTCTACCTGAACTTCTCTGGGCATGGGATTTTGACATGTTCCCCAACCAAAAGGAATGAGTGGGAAACAATCAAGAAAAGAGATAGAGGCACTTGCATTTGAATGAGTTTCAAGCATGCCTGGGTACTCGTGTGATCTGAGTGACTCAGTTTTGGAATACAACTGTCGCGTGGTGCATCGCGACCTCAAGGCACCCCGGAGTTTCTGAAAAAAAATTTTCTGCAATTTTCACGAATCCACTTTTCATCAACTTGAATTGGGCTAAAAATCCATCCCTGAAAATAAATATTCTCTGAGTAATGTGGAAATGCTGATCCTTACCCTACCTGGGGTGTCCACTGAGCATTTCCGCGAACTCTACTTGAAGTTCTCTGGGCATGGGATTTTGACATGTTACCCAAACCAAAAGGAATGAGTGGGAAACAATCAAGACAACAGATAGAAGCACTTGCATTTGAATGAGTTTCAAGCATGCTTGGGTACTCGTGTGATTTGAGTGACTCAGTTTTGGAATACAACTGTCGCGTGGTGCACCGCGACCTCCAGGCACCCCGGAGTTTCTGAAAAAAAATTTTCTGCGATTTTCACGAAACCACTTTTCTTCAACTTGAATTGGGCTAAAAATCCATCCCTGAAAATAAAAATTCTCTGAGTAGTGTGGAAATACTGATCCTTACCCTACCTGGGGTGTCCACTGAGCATTTCCGCGACCTCTACTTGAAGTTCTCTGGGCATGGGATTTTGACATGTTACGCAAACCAAAAGGAATGAGTGGGAAACAATCAAGACAACAGATAGAAGCACTTGCATTTGAATGAGTTTCAAGCATGCTTGGGTACTCGTGTGATCTGAGTGACTCAGTTTTCGAATACAACTGTTGCGTGGTGCACCGCGACCTCCAAGCACCCCGGAGTTTCTGAAAAAAAATTTTCTGCGATTTTCACGAAACCACTTTTCTTCAACTTGAATTGGGCTAAAAATCCATCACTGAAAATAAAAATTCTCTGAGTAGTGTGGAAATACTGATCCTTACCCTGCCTGGGTTGTCCACTGAGCATTTCCGCAAGCTCTACCTGAAGTTCTCTGGGCATGGGATTTTGACATGTTCCCCAAACCAAAAGGAATGAGTGGAAAACAATCAAGACAACAGATAGAAGCACTTGCATTTGAATGAGTTTCAAGCATGCTTGGGTACTCGTGTGATCTGAGTGACTCAGTTTTGGAATACAACTGTTGCGTGGTGCACCGCGACCTCCAGGCACCCCGGAGTTTCTGAAAAAAAATTTTCTGCGATTTTCACGAAACCACTTTTCTTCAACTTGAATTGGGCTAAAAATCCATACCTGAAAATAAAAATTCTCTGAGTAGTGTGTAAATGCTGATCCTTACCCTGCCTGGGTTGTCCACTGAGCATTTCCGCGACCTCTACCTGAAGTTCTCTGGGCATGGGATTTTGACATGTTCCCCAAACCAAAAGGAATGAGTGGGAAACAATCAAGACAACAGATAGAAGCACTTGCATTTGAATGAGTTTCAAGCATGCTTGGGTACTCGTGTGATCTGAGTGACTCAGTTTTGGAAAACAACTGTCGCGTGGTGTACCGCGACCTCCAGGCACCCCGGAGTTTCTGAAAAAAAATTTTCTGCGATTTTCACGAAACCACTTTTCTTCAACTTGAATTGGGCTAAAAATCCATCCCTGAAAATAAAAATTCTCTGAGTAGTGTGTAAATGCTGATCCTTACCCTACCTGGGGTGTCCACTGAGCATTTCCGCGAACTCTACTTGAAGTTCTCTGGGCATGGGATTTTGACATGTTACCCAAACCAAAAGGAATGAGTGGGAAACAATCAAGACAACAGATAGAAGCACTTGCATTTGAATGAGTTTCAAGCATGCTTGGGTAGTCGTGTGATCTGAGTAATTCAGTTTTGGAATACAACTGTCGCGTGGTGCACCGCGACCTCCAGGCACCCCGGAGTTTCTGAAAAAAAATTTTCTGCGATTTTCACGAAACCACTTTTCTTCAACTTGAATTGGGCTAAAAATCCATCACTGAAAATAAAAATTCTCTGAGTAGTGTGGAAATACTGATCCTTACCCTGCCTGGGTTGTCTACTGAGCATTTCCGCGAGCTCTACCTGAAGTTCTCTGGGCATGGGATTTTGACATGTTCCCCAAACCAAAAGGAATGAGTGGGAAACAATCAAGACAACACATAGAAGCACTTGCATTTGAATGAGTTTCAAGCATGCTTGGGTACTCGTGTGATCTGAGTGACTCAGTTTTGGAATACAACTGTCGCGTGGTGCATCGCGACCTCAAGGCACCCCGGAGTTTCTGAAAAGAAATTTTCTGCAATTTTCACGAAACCACTTTTCATCAACTTGAATTGGGCTAAAAATCCATTCCTGAAAATAAATATTCTCTGAGTAGTGTGGAAATGCTGATCCTTACCCTACCTGGGTTGTCCACTGAGCATTTCCGCGAACTCTACCTGAAGTTCTCTGGGCATGGGATTTTGACATGTTCCCCAAACCAAAAGGAATGAGTGGGAAACAATCAAGAAAAGAGATAGAGGCACTTGCATTTGAATGAGTTTCAAGCATGCCTGGGTACTCGTGTGATCTGAGTGACTCAGTTTTGGAATACAACTGTCGCGTGGTGCACCGCAACCTACAGGCACCCCGGAGTTTCTGAAAAAAAATTTTCTGCGATTTTCACGAAACCACTTTTCTTCAACTTGAATTGGGCTAAAAATGCATACCTGAAAATAAAAATTCTCTGAGTAGTGTGTAAATGCTGATCCTTACCCTGCCTGGGTTGTCCACTGAGCATTTCCGCGAACTCTACCTGAAGTTCTCTGGGCATGGGATTTTGACATGTTCCCCAAACCAAAAGGAATGAGTGGGAAACAATCAAGAAAAGAGATAGAGGCACTTGCATTTGAATGAGTTTCAAGCATGCCTGGGTACTCGTGTGATCTGAGTGACTCAGTTTTGGAATACAACTGTCGCGTGGTGCATCGCGACCTCAAGGCACCCCGGAGTTTCTGAAAAAAAATTTTCTGCACTTTTCACGAATCCACTTTTCATCAACTTGAATTGGGCTAAAAATCCATCCCTGAAAATAAATATTCTCTGAGTAGTGTGGAAATGCTGATCCTTACCCTACCTGGGGTGTCCACTGAGCATTTCCGCGAACTCTACTTGAAGTTCTCTGGGTATGGGATTTTGACATGTTACCCAAACCAAAAGGAATGAGTGGGAAACAATCAAGACAACAGATAGAAGCACTTGCATTTGAATGAGTTTCAAGCATGCTTGGGTACTCGTGTGATCTGAGTGACTCAGTTTTGGAATACAACTGTCGCGTGGTGCACCGCAACCTCCAGGCACCCCGGAGTTTCTGAAAAAAAATTTTCTGCGATTTTCACGAAACCACTTTTCTTCAACTTGAATTGGGCTAAAAATCCATCCCTGAAAATAAAAATTCTCTGAGTAGTGTGGAAATACTGATCCTTACCCTGCCTGGGTTGTCCACTGAGCATTTCCGCGAGCTCTACCTGAAGTTCTCTGGGCATGGGATTTTGACATGTTCCACAAACCAAAAGGAATGAGTGGGAAACAATCAAGACAACAGATAGAAGCACTTGCATTTGAATGAGTTTCAAGCATGCTTGGGTACTCGTGTGATCTGAGTGACTCAGTGTTGGAATACAACTGTCGCGTGGTGCACCGCGACCTCCAGGCACCCCGGAGTTTCTGAAAAAAAATTTTCTGCGATTTTCACGAAACCACTTTTCTTCAACTTGAATTGGGCTAAAAATCCATCCCTGAAAATAAAAATTCTCTGAGTAGTGTGGAAATACTGATCCTTACCCTACCTGGGGTGTCCACTGAGCATTTCCGCGACCTCTACTTGAAGTTCTCTGGGCATGGGATTTTGACATGTTCCCCAAACCAAAAGGAATGAGTGGGAAACAATCAAGACAACAGATAGAAGCACTTGCATTTGAATGAGTTTCAAGCATGCTTGGGTACTCGTGTGATCTGAGTGACTCAGTTTTGGAAAACAACTGTCGCGTGGTGCACCGCGACCTCCAGGCACCCCGGAGTTTCTGAAAAAAAATTTTCTGCGATTTTCACGAAACCAGTTTTCTTCAACTTGAATTGGGCTAAAAATCCATCCCTGAAAATAAAAATTCTCTGAGTAGTGTGTAAATGCTGATGCTTACCCTACCTGGGGTGTCCACTGAGCATTTCCGCGAACTCTACTTGAAGTTCTCTGGGCATGGGATTTTGACATGTTACCCAAACCAAAAGGAATGAGTGGGAAACAATCAAGATAACAGATAGAAGCACTTGCATTTGAATGAGTTTCAAGCATGCTTGGGTAGTCGTGTGATCTGAGTGACTCAGTTTTGGAATACAACTGTCGCGTGGTGCATCGCGACCTCAAGGCACCCCGGAGTTTTTGAAAAAAAATTTTCTGCAATTTTCACGAAACCACTTTTCATCAACTTGAATTGGGCTAAAAATCCATCCCTGAAAATAAATATTCTCTGAGTAGTGTGGAAATGCTGATCCTTACCCTACCTGGGGTGTCCACTGAGCATTTCCGCGAACTCTACTTGAAGTTCTCTGGGCATGGGATTTTGACATGTTACGCAAACCAAAAGGAATGAGTGGGAAACAATCAAGACAACAGATAGAAGCACTTGCATTTGAATGAGTTTCAAGCATGCTTGGGTACTCGTGTGATCTGAGTGACTCAGTTTTCGAATACAACTGTTGCGTGGTGCACCGCGACCTCCAAGCACCCCGGAGTTTCTGAAAAAAAATTTTCTGCGATTTTCACGAAACCACTTTTCTTCAACTTGAATTGGGCTAAAAATCCATCACTGAAAATAAAAATTCTCTGAGTAGTGTGGAAATACTGATCCTTACCCTGCCTGGGTTGTCCACTGAGCATTTCCGCAAGCTCTACCTGAAGTTCTCTGGGCATGGGATTTTGACATGTTCCCCAAACCAAAAGGAATGAGTGGAAAACAATCAAGACAACAGATAGAAGCACTTGCATTTGAATGAGTTTCAAGCATGCTTGGGTACTCGTGTGATCTGAGTGACTCAGTTTTGGAATACAACTGTCGCGTGGTGCACTGCGACCTCCAGGCACCCCGGAGTTTCTGAAAAAAAATTTTCTGCGATTTTCACGAAACCACTTTTCTTCAACTTGAATTGGGCTAAAAATCCATACCTGAAAATAAAAATTCTCTGAGTAGTGTGTAAATGCTGATCCTTACCCTGCCTGGGTTGTCCACTGAGCATTTCCGCGACCTCTATCTGAAGTTCTCTGGGCATGGGATTTTGACATGTTCCCCAAACCAAAAGGAATGAGTGGGAAACAATCAAGACAACAGATAGAAGCACTTGCATTTGAATGAGTTTCAAGAATGCTTGGGTACTCGTGTGATCTGAGTGACTCAGTTTTGGAATACAACTGTTGCGTGGTGCACCGCGACCTCCAGGCACCCCGGAGTTTCTGAAAAAAAATTTTCTGCGATTTTCACGAAACCACTTTTCTTCAACTTGAATTGGGCTAAAAATCCATACCTGAAAATAAAAATTCTCTGAGTAGTGTGTAAATGCTGATCCTTACCCTGCCTGGGTTGTCCACTGAACATTTCCGCGACCTCTACCTGAAGTTCTCTGGGCATGGGATTTTGACATGTTCCCCAAACCAAAAGGAATGAGTGGGAAACAATCAAGAAAAGAGATAGAGGCACTTGCATTTGAATGAGTTTCAAGCATGCCTGGGTACTCGTGTGATCTGAGTGACTCAGTTTTGGAATACAACTGTCGCGTGGTGCATCGCGACCTCAAGGCACCCCGGAGTTTCTGAAAAAAAATTTTCTGCAATTTTCACGAATCCACTTTTCATCAACTTGAATTGGGCTAAAAATCCATCCCTGAAAATAAATATTCTCTGAGTAATGTGGAAATGCTGATCCTTACCCTACCTGGGGTGTCCACTGAGCATTTCCGCGAACTCTACTTGAAGTTCTCTGGGCATGGGATTTTGACATGTTACCCAAACCAAAAGGAATGAGTGGGAAACAATCAAGACAACAGATAGAAGCACTTGCATTTGAATGAGTTTCAAGCATGCTTGGGTACTCGTGTGATTTGAGTGACTCAGTTTTGGAATACAACTGTCGCGTGGTGCACCGCGACCTCCAGGCACCCCGGAGTTTCTGAAAAAAAATTTTCTGCGATTTTCACGAAACCACTTTTCTTCAACTTGAATTGGGCTAAAAATCCATCCCTGAAAATAAAAATTCTCTGAGTAGTGTGGAAATACTGATCCTTACCCTACCTGGGGTGTCCACTGAGCATTTCCGCGACCTCTACTTGAAGTTCTCTGGGCATGGGATTTTGACATGTTACGCAAACCAAAAGGAATGAGTGGGAAACAATCAAGACAACAGATAGAAGCACTTGCATTTGAATGAGTTTCAAGCATGCTTGGGTACTCGTGTGATCTGAGTGACTCAGTTTTCGAATACAACTGTTGCGTGGTGCACCGCGACCTCCAAGCACCCCGGAGTTTCTGAAAAAAAATTTTCTGCGATTTTCACGAAACCACTTTTCTTCAACTTGAATTGGGCTAAAAATCCATCACTGAAAATAAAAATTCTCTGAGTAGTGTGGAAATACTGATCCTTACCCTGCCTGGGTTGTCCACTGAGCATTTCCGCAAGCTCTACCTGAAGTTCTCTGGGCATGGGATTTTGACATGTTCCCCAAACCAAAAGGAATGAGTGGAAAACAATCAAGACAACAGATAGAAGCACTTGCATTTGAATGAGTTTCAAGCATGCTTGGGTACTCGTGTGATCTGAGTGAGTCAGTTTTGGAATACAACTGTCGCGTGGTGCACTGCGACCTCCAGGCACCCCGGAGTTTCTGAAAAAAAATTTTCTGCGATTTTCACGAAACCACTTTTCTTCAACTTGAATTGGGCTAAAAATCCATACCTGAAAATAAAAATTCTCTGAGTAGTGTGTAAATGCTGATCCTTACCCTGCCTGGGTTGTCCACTGAGCATTTCCGCGACCTCTATCTGAAGTTCTCTGGGCATGGGATTTTGACATGTTCCCCAAACCAAAAGGAATGAGTGGGAAACAATCAAGACAACAGATAGAAGCACTTGCATTTGAATGAGTTTCAAGAATGCTTGGGTACTCGTGTGATCTGAGTGACTCAGTTTTGGAATACAACTGTTGCGTGGTGCACCGCGACCTCCAGGCACCCCGGAGTTTCTGAAAAAAAATTTTCTGCGATTTTCACGAAACCACTTTTCTTCAACTTGAATTGGGCTAAAAATCCATACCTGAAAATAAAAATTCTCTGAGTAGTGTGTAAATGCTGATCCTTACCCTGCCTGGGTTGTCCACTGAGCATTTCCGCGACCTCTACCTGAAGTTCTCTGGGCATGGGATTTTGACATGTTCCCCAAACCAAAAGGAATGAGTGGGAAACAATCAAGACAACAGATAGAAGCACTTGCATTTGAATGAGTTTCAAGCATGCTTGGGTAGTCGTGTGATCTGAGTAATTCAGTTTTGGAATACAACTGTCGCGTGGTGCACCGCGACCTCCAGGCACCCCGGAGTTTCTGAAAAAAAATTTTCTGCGATTTTCACGAAACCACTTTTCTTCAACTTGAATTGGGCTAAAAATCCATCACTGAAAATAAAAATTCTCTGAGTAGTGTGGAAATACTGATCCTTACCCTGCCTGGGTTGTCTACTGAGCATTTCCGCGAGCTCTACCTGAAGTTCTCTGGGCATGGGATTTTGACATGTTCCCCAAACCAAAAGGAATGAGTGGGAAACAATCAAGACAACAGATAGAAGCACTTGCATTTGAATGAGTTTCAAGCATGCTTGGGTACTCGTGTGATCTGAGTGACTCAGTTTTGGAATACAACTGTCGCGTGGTGCACCGCGACCTCCAGGCACCCCGGAGTTTCTGAAAAAAAATTTTCTGCGATTTTCACGAAACCACTTTTCTTCAACTTGAATTGGGCTAAAAATCCATCCCTGAAAATAAAAATTCTCTGAGTAGTGTGTAAATGCTCATCCTTACCCTGCCTGGGTTGTCCACTGAGCATTTCCGCGAACTCTACCTGAAGTTCTCTGGGCATGGGATTTTGACATGTTCCCCAAACCAAAAGGAATGAGTGGGAAACAATCAAGAAAAGAGATAGAGGCACTTGCATTTGAATGAGTTTCAAGCATGCCTGGGTACTCGTGTGATCTGAGTGACTCAGTTTTGGAATACAACTGTCGCGTGGTGCATCGCGACCTCAAGGCACCCCGGAGTTTCTGAAAAAAAATTTTCTGCAATTTTCACGAAACCACTTTTCATCAACTTGAATTGGGCTAAAAATCCATTCCTGAAAATAAATATTCTCTGAGTAGTGTGGAAATGCTGATCCTTACCCTACCTGGGTTGTCCACTGAGCATTTCCGCGAACTCTACCTGAAGTTCTCTGGGCATGGGATTTTGACATGTTCCCCAAACCAAAAGGAATGAGTGGGAAACAATCAAGAAAAGAGATAGAGGCACTTGCATTTGAATGAGTTTCAAGCATGCCTGGGTACTTGTGTGATCTGAGTGACTCAGTTTTGGAATACAACTGTCGCGTGGTGCACCGCAACCTCCAGGCACCCCGGAGTTTCTGAAAAAAAATTTTCTGCGATTTTCACGAAACCACTTTTCTTCAACTTGAATTGGGCTAAAAATGCATACCTGAAAATAAAAATTCTCTGAGTAGTGTGGAAATGCTGATCCTTACCCTGCCTGGGTTGTCCACTGAGCATTTCCGCGAACTCTACCTGAAGTTCTCTGGGCATGGGATTTTGACATGTTCCCCAAACCAAAAGGAATGAGTGGGAAACAATCAAGAAAAGAGATAGAGGCACTTGCATTTGAATGAGTTTCAAGCATGCCTGGGTACTCGTGTGATCTGAGTGACTCAGTTTTGGAATACAACTGTCGCGTGGTGCATCACGACCTCAAGGCACCCCGGAGTTTCTGAAAAAAAATTTTCTGCAATTTTCACGAATCCACTTTTCATCAACTTGAATTGGGCTAAAAATCCATCCCTGAAAATAAATATTCTCTGAGTAGTGTGGAAATGCTGATCCTTACCCTACCTGGGGTGTCCACTGAGCATTTCCGCGAACTCTACTTGAAGTTCTCTGGGTATGGGATTTTGACATGTTACCCAAACCAAAAGGAATGAGTGGGAAACAATCAAGACTACAGATAGAAGCACTTGCATTTGAATGAGTTTCAAGCATGCTTGGGTACTCGTGTGATCTGAGTGACTCAGTTTTGGAATACAACTGTCGCGTGGTGCACCGCAACCTCCAGGCACCCCGGAGTTTCTGAAAAAAAATTTTCTGCGATTTTCACGAAACCACTTTTCTTCAACTTGAATTGGGCTAAAAATCCATCCCTGAAAATAAAAATTCTCTGAGTAGTGTGGAAATACTGATCCTTACCCTGCCTGGTTTGTCCACTGAGCATTTCCGCGAGCTCTACCTGAAGTTCTCTGGGCATGGGATTTTGACATGTTCCACAAACCAAAAGGAATGAGTGGGAAACAATCAAGACAACAGATAGAAGCACTTGCATTTGAATGAGTTTCAAGCATGCTTGGGTACTCGTGTGATCTGAGTGACTCAGTGTTGGAATACAACTGTCGCGTGGTGCACCGCGACCTCCAGGCACCCCGGAGTTTCTGAAAAAAAATTTTCTGCGATTTTCACTAAACCACTTTTCTTCAACTTGAATTGGGCTAAAAATCCATCCCTGAAAATAAAAATTCTCTGAGTAGTGTGGAAATACTGATCCTTACCCTACCTGGGGTGTCCACTGAGCATTTCCGCGACCTCTACTTGAAGTTCTCTGGGCATGGGATTTTGAGATGTTACCCAAACCAAAAGGAATGAGTGGGAAACAATCAAGACAACAGATAGAAGCACTTGCATTTGAATGAGTTTCAAGCATGCTTGGGTACTCGTGTGATCTGAGTGACTCAGTTTTCGAATACAACTGTTGCGTGGTGCACCGCGACCTCCAAGCACCCCGGAGTTTCTGAAAAAAAATTTTCTGCGATTTTCACGAAACCACTTTTCTTCAACTTGAATTGGGCTAAAAATCCATCACTGAAAATAAAAATTCTCTGAGTAGTGTGGAAATACTGATCCTTACCCTGCCTGGGTTGTCCACTGAGCATTTCCGCAAGCTCTACCTGAAGTTCTCTGGGCATGGGATTTTGACATGTTCCCCAAACCAAAAGGAATGAGTGGAAAACAATCAAGACAACAGATAGAAGCACTTGCATTTGAATGAGTTTCAATCATGCTTGGGTACTCGTGTGATCTGAGTGACTCAGTTTTGGAATACAACTGTCGCGTGGTGCACTGCGACCTCCAGGCACCCCGGAGTTTCTGAAAAAAAATTTTCTGCGATTTTCACGAAACCACTTTTCTTCAACTTGAATTGGGCTAAAAATCCATACCTGAAAATAAAAATTCTCTGAGTAGTGTGTAAATGCTGATCCTTACCCTGCCTGGGTTGTCCACTGAGCATTTCCGCGACCTCTATCTGAAGTTCTCTGGGCATGGGATTTTGACATGTTCCCCAAACCAAAAGGAATGAGTGGGAAACAATCAAGACAACAGATAGAAGCACTTGCATTTGAATGAGTTTCAAGAATGCTTGGGTACTCGTGTGATCTGAGTGACTCAGTTTTGGAATACAACTGTTGCGTGGTGCACCGCGACCTCCAGGCACCCCGGAGTTTCTGAAAAAAAATTTTCTGCGATTTTCACGAAACCACTTTTCTTCAACTTGAATTGGGCTAAAAATCCATACCTGAAAATAAAAATTCTCTGAGTAGTGTGTAAATGCTGATCCTTACCCTGCCTGGGTTGTCCACTGAGCATTTCCGCGACCTCTACCTGAAGTTCTCTGGGCATGGGATTTTGACATGTTCCCCAAACCAAAAGGAATGAGTGGGAAACAATCAAGACAACAGATAGAAGCACTTGCATTTGAATGAGTTTCAAGCATGCTTGGGTACTCGTGTGATCTGAGTGACTCAGTTTTGGAAAACAACTGTCGCGTGGTGCACCGCGACCTCCAGGCACCCCGGAGTTTCTGAAAAAAAATTTTCTGCGATTTTCACGAAACCACATTTCATCAACTTGAATTGGGCTAAAAATCCATCCCTGAAAATAAAAATTCTCTGAGTAGTGTGTAAATGCTGATCCTTACCCTACCTGGGGTGTCCACTGAGCATTTCCGCGAACTCTACTTGAAGTTCTCTGGGCATGGGATTTTGACATGTTACCCAAACCAAAAGGAATGAGTGGGAAACAATCAAGACAACAGATAGAAGCACTTGCATTTGAATGAGTTTCAAGCATGCTTGGGTAGTCGTGTGATCTGAGTGACTCAGTTTTGGAATACAACTGTCGCGTGGTGCACCGCGACCTCCAGGCACCCCGGAGTTTCTGAAAAAAAATTTTCTGCGATTTTCACGAAACCACTTTTCTTCAACTTGAATTGGGCTAAAAATCCATCCCTGAAAATAAAAATTCTCTGAGTAGTGTGGAAATGCTCATCCTTACCCTGCCTGGGTTGTCCACTGAGCATTTCCGCGAACTCTACCTGAAGTTCTCTGGGCATGGGATTTTGACATGTTCCCCAAACCAAAAGGAATGAGTGGGAAACAATCAAGAAAAGAGATAGAGGCACTTGCATTTGAATGAGTTTCAAGCATGCCTGGGTACTCGTGTGATCTGAGTGACTCAGTTTTGGAATACAACTGTCGCGTGGTGCACCGCGAACTCCAGGCACCCCGGAGTTTCTGAAAAAAAATTTTCTGCGATTTTCACGAAACCACTTTTCTTCAACTTGAATTGGGCTAAAAATCCATCCCTGAAAATAAAAATTCTCTGAGTAGTGTGGAAATGCTCATCCTTACCCTGCCTGGGTTGTCCACTGAGCATTTCCGCGAACTCTACCTGAAGTTCTCTGGGCATGGGATTTTGACATGTTCCCCAAACCAAAAGGAATGAGTGGGAAACAATCAAGAAAAGAGATAGAGGCACTTGCATTTGAATGAGTTTCAAGCATGCCTGGGTACTCGTGTGATCTGAGTGACTCAGTTTTGGAATACAACTGTCGCGTGGTGCACCGCGAACTCCAGGCACCCCGGAGTTTCTGAAAAAAAATTTTCTGCGATTTTCACGAAACCACTTTTCTTCAACTTGAATTGGGCTAAAAATGCATACCTGAAAATAAAAATTCTCTGAGTAGTGTGGAAATGCTGATCCTTACCCTGCCTGGGTTGTCCACTGAGCATTTCCGCGAACTCTACCTGAAGTTCTCTGGGCATGGGATTTTGATATGTTCCCCAAACCAAAAGGAATGAGTGGGAAACAATCAAGACAACAGATAGAAGCACTTGCATTTGAATGAGTTTCAAGCATGCTTGGGTACTCGTGTGATCTGAGTGACTCAGTTTTGTAATACAACTGTCGCGTGGTGCACCGCAACCTCCAGGCACCCCGGAGTTTCTGAAAAAAAATTTTCTGCGATTTTCACGAAACCACTTTTCTTCAACTTGAATTGGGCTAAAAATCCATCCCTGAAAATAAAAATTCTCTGAGTAGTGTGGAAATGCTCATCCTTATCCTACCTGGGGTGTCCACTGAGCATTTCCGCGACCTCTACTTGAAGTTCTCTGGGCATGGGATTTTGACATGTTACGCAAACCAAAAGGAATGAGTGGGAAACAATCAAGACAACAGATAGAAGCACTTGCATTTGAATGAGTTTCAAGCATGCCTGGGTACTCGTGTGATCTGAGTGACTCAGTTTTGGAATACAACTGTTGCGTGGTGCACCGCGACCTCCAGGCACCCCGGAGTTTCTGAAAAAAAATTTTCTGCGATTTTCACGAAACCACTTTTCTTCAACTTGAATTGGGCTAAAAATCCATCACTGAAAATAAAAATTCTCTGAGTAGTGTGGAAATACTGATCCTTACCCTGCCTGGGTTGTCCACTGAGCATTTCCGCGAGCTCTACCTGAAGTTCTCTGGGCATGGGATTTTGACATGTTCCCCAAACCAAAAGGAATGAGTGGGAAACAATCAAGACAACAGATAGAAGCACTTGCATTTGAATGAGTTTCAAGCATGCTTGGGTACTCGTGTGATCTGAGTGACTCAGTTTTGGAATACAACTGTCGCGTGGTGCACTGCGACCTCCAGGCACCCCGGAGTTTCTGAAAAAAAATTTTCTGCGATTTTCACGAAACCACTTTTCTTCAACTTGAATTGGGCTAAAATCCATACCTGAAAATAAAAATTCTCTGAGTAGTGTGTAAATGCTGATCCTTACCCTGCCTGGGTTGTCCACTGAGCATTTCCGCGACCTCTATCTGAAGTTCTCTGGGCATGGGATTTTGACATGTTCCCCAAACCAAAAGGAATGAGTGGGAAACAATCAAGACAACAGATAGAAGCACTTGCATTTGAATGAGTTTCAAGAATGCTTGGGTACTCGTGTGATCTGAGTGACTCAGTTTTGGAATACAACTGTCGCGTGGTGCATCGTGACCTCAAGGCACCACGGAGTTTCTGAAAAAAAATTTTCTGCAATTTTCACGAAACCACTTTTCATCAACTTGAATTGGGCTAAAAATCCATCCCTGAAAATAAATATTCTCTCAGTAGTGTGGAAATGCTGATCCTTACCCTACCTGGGGTGTCCACTGAGCATTTCCGGGAACTCTACTTGAAGTTCTCTGGGCATGGGATTTTGACATATTACCCAAACCAAAAGGAATGAGTGGGAAACAATCAAGACAACAGATAGAAGCACTTGCATTTGAATGAGTTTCAAGCATGCTTGGGTACTCGTGTGATCTGAGTGACTCAGTTTTGGAAAACAACTGTCGCGTGGTGCACCGCGACCTCCAGGCACCCCGGAGTTTCTGAAAAAAAATTTTCTGCTATTTTCACGAAACCACTTTTCTTCAACTTGAATTGGGCTAAAAATCCATCCCTGAAAATAAAAATTCTCTGAGTAGTGTGGAAATGCTCATCCTTACCCTACCTGGGGTGTCCACTTAGCATTTCCGCGACCTCTACTTGAAGTTCTCGGGGCATGGGATTTTGACATGTTACGCAAACCAAAAGGAATGAGTGGGAAAAAATCAAGACAACAGATAGAAGCACTTGCATTTGAATGAGTTTCAAGCATGCTTGGGTAGTCGTGTGATCTGAGTGACTCAGTTTTCGTATACAAGTGTTGCGTGGTGCACCGCGACCTCCAGGCACCTCGGAGTTTCTGAAAAAAAATTTTCTGCGATTTTCACGAAACCACTTTTCTTCAACTTGAATTGGGCTAAAAATCCATCACTGAAAATAAAAAGTCTCTGAGTAGTGTGGAAATACTGATCCTTACCCTGCCTGGGTTGTCCACTGAGCATTTCCGCGAGCTCTACCTGAAGTTCTCTGGGCATGGGATTTTGACATGTTCCCCAAACCAAAAGGAATGAGTGGGAAACAATCAAGAAAAGAGATAGAGGCACTTGCATTTGAATGAGTTTGAAGCATGCCTGGGTACTCGTGTGATCTGAGTGACTCAGTTTTGGAATACAACTGTCGCGTGGTGCATCGCGACCTCAAGGCACCCCGGAGTTTCTGAAAAAAAATTTTCTGCAATTTTCACGAAACCACTTTTCATCAACTTGAATTGGGCTAAAAATCCATCCCTGAAAATAAATATTCTCTGAGTAGTGTGGAAATGCTGATCCTTACCCTACCTGGGGTGTCCACTGAGCATTTCCGCGAACTCTACTTGAAGTTCTCTGGGCATGGGATTTTGACATGTTACCTAAACCAAAAGGAATGAGTGGGAAACAATCAAGACAACAGATAGAAGCACTTGCATTTGAATGAGTTTCAAGCATGCTTGGGTACTCGTGTGATCTGAATGACTCAGTTTTGGAATACAACTGTCGCGTGGTGCATCGTGACCTCAAGGCACCCCGGAGTTTTTGAAAGAAAATTTTCTGCAATTTTCACGAAACCACTTTTCATCAACTTGAATTGGGCTAAAAATCCATCCCTGAAAATAAATATTCTCTGAGTAGTGTGGAAATGCTGATCCTTACCCTACCTGGGGTGTCCACTGAGCATTTCCGCGAACTCTACTTGAAGTTCTCTGGGAATGGGATTTTGACATGTTACCTAAACCAAAAGGAATGAGTGGGAAACAATCAAAACTACAGATAGAAGCACTTGCATTTGAATGAGTTTCAAGCATGCTTGGGTACTCGTGTGATCTGAGTGACTCAGTTTTGGAATACAACTGTCGCGTGGTGCACCGCGACCTCCAGGCACCCCGGAGTTTCTGAAAAAAAATTTTCTGCGATTTTCACGAAACCACTTTTCTTCAACTTGAATTGGGCTAAAAATCCATCACTGAAAATAAAAATTCTCTGAGTAGTGTGGAAATACTGATCCTTACCCTGCCTGGGTTGTCCACTGAGCATTTCCGCGAGCTCTACCTGAAGTTCTCTGGGCATGGGATTTTGACATGTTCCCCAAACCAAAAGGAATGAGTGGGAAACAATCAAGACAACAGATAGAAGCACTTGCATTTGAATGAGTTTCAAGCATGCTTGGGTACTCGTGTGATCTGAGTGACTCAGTTTTGGAATACAACTGTCGCGTGGTGCACCGCGACCTCCAGGCACCCCGGAGTTTCTGAAAAAAAATTTTCTGCGATTTTCACGAAACCACTTTTCTTCAACTTGAATTGGGCTAAAAATCCATCCCTGAAAATAAAAATTCTCTGAGTAGTGTGGAAATGCTCATCCTTACCCTGCCTGGGTTGTCCACTGAGCATTTCCGCGAACTCTACCTGAAGTTCTCTGGGCATGGGATTTTGACATGTTCCCCAAACCAAAAGGAATGAGTGGGAAACAATCAAGAAAAGAGATAGAGGCACTTGCATTTGAATGAGTTTCAAGCATGCCTGGGTACTCGTGTGATCTGAGTGACTCAGTTTTGGAATACAACTGTCGCGTGGTGCATCGCGACCTCAAGGCACCCCGGAGTTTCTGAAAAAAAATTTTCTGCAATTTTCACGAAACCACTTTTCATCAACTTGAATTGGGCTAAAAATCCATCCCTGAAAATAAATATTCTCTGAGTAGTGTGGAAATGCTGATCCTTACCCTACCTGGGTTGTCCACTGAGCATTTCCGCGAACTCTACCTGAAGTTCTCTGGGCATGGGATTTTGACATGTTCCCCAAACCAAAAGGAATGAGTGGGAAACAATCAAGAAAAGAGATAGAGGCACTTGCATTTGAATGAGTTTCAAGCATGCCTGGGTACTCGTGTGATCTGAGTGACTCAGTTTTGGAATACAACTGTCGCGTGGTGCACCGCGAACTCCAGGCACCCCGGAGTTTCTGAAAAAAAATTTTCTGCGATTTTCACGAAACCACTTTTCTTCAACTTGAATTGGGCTAAAAATGCATACCTGAAAATAAAAATTCTCTGAGTAGTGTGGAAATGCTGATCCTTACCCTGCCTGGGTTGTCCACTGAGCATTTCCGCGAACTCTACCTGAAGTTCTCTGGGCATGGGATTTTGATATGTTCCCCAAACCAAAAGGAATGAGTGGGAAACAATCAAGACAACAGATAGAAGCACTTGCATTTGAATGAGTTTCAAGCATGCTTGGGTACTCGTGTGATCTGAGTGACTCAGTTTTGTAATACAACTGTCGCGTGGTGCACCGCAACCTCCAGGCACCCCGGAGTTTCTGAAAAAAAATTTTCTGCGATTTTCACGAAACCACTTTTCTTCAACTTGAATTGGGCTAAAAATCCATCCCTGAAAATAAAAATTCTCTGAGTAGTGTGGAAATGCTCATCCTTATCCTACCTGGGGTGTCCACTGAGCATTTCCGCGACCTCTACTTGAAGTTCTCTGGGCATGGGATTTTGACATGTTACGCAAACCAAAAGGAATGAGTGGGAAACAATCAAGACAACAGATAGAAGCACTTGCATTTGAATGAGTTTCAAGCATGCTTGGGTACTCGTGTGATCTGAGTGACTCAGTTTTGGAATACAACTGTTGCGTGGTGCACCGCGACCTCCAGGCACCCCGGAGTTTCTGAAAAAAAATTTTCTGCGATTTTCACGAAACCACTTTTCTTCAACTTGAATTGGGCTAAAAATCCATCACTGAAAATAAAAATTCTCTGAGTAGTGTGGAAATACTGATCCTTACCCTGCCTGGGTTGTCCACTGAGCATTTCCGCGAGCTCTACCTGAAGTTCTCTGGGCATGGGATTTTGACATGTTCCCCAAACCAAAAGGAATGAGTGGGAAACAATCAAGACAACAGATAGAAGCACTTGCATTTGAATGAGTTTCAAGCATGCTTGGGTACTCGTGTGATCTGAGTGACTCAGTTTTGGAATACAACTGTCGCGTGGTGCACTGCGACCTCCAGGCACCCCGGAGTTTCTGAAAAAAAATTTTCTGCGATTTTCACGAAACCACTTTTCTTCAACTTGAATTGGGCTAAAAATCCATACCTGAAAATAAAAATTCTCTGAGTAGTGTGTAAATGCTGATCCTTACCCTGCCTGGGTTGTCCACTGAGCATTTCCGCGACCTCTATCTGAAGTTCTCTGGGCATGGGATTTTGACATGTTCCCCAAACCAAAAGGAATGAGTGGGAAACAATCAAGACAACAGATAGAAGCACTTGCATTTGAATGAGTTTCAAGAATGCTTGGGTACTCGTGTGATCTGAGTGACTCAGTTTTGGAATACAACTGTCGCGTGGTGCATCGTGACCTCAAGGCACCACGGAGTTTCTGAAAAAAAATTTTCTGCAATTTTCACGAAACCACTTTTCATCAACTTGAATTGGGCTAAAAATCCATCCCTGAAAATAAATATTCTCTCAGTAGTGTGGAAATGCTGATCCTTACCCTACCTGGGGTGTCCACTGAGCATTTCCGGGAACTCTACTTGAAGTTCTCTGGGCATGGGATTTTGACATATTACCCAAACCAAAAGGAATGAGTGGGAAACAATCAAGACAACAGATAGAAGCACTTGCATTTGAATGAGTTTCAAGCATGCTTGGGTACTCGTGTGATCTGAGTGACTCAGTTTTGGAAAACAACTGTCGCGTGGTGCACCGCGACCTCCAGGCACCCCGGAGTTTCTGAAAAAAAATTTTCTGCTATTTTCACGAAACCACTTTTCTTCAACTTGAATTGGGCTAAAAATCCATCCCTGAAAATAAAAATTCTCTGAGTAGTGTGGAAATGCTCATCCTTACCCTACCTGGGGTGTCCACTTAGCATTTCCGCGACCTCTACTTGAAGTTCTCGGGGCATGGGATTTTGACATGTTACGCAAACCAAAAGGAATGAGTGGGAAAAAATCAAGACAACAGATAGAAGCACTTGCATTTGAATGAGTTTCAAGCATGCTTGGGTAGTCGTGTGATCTGAGTGACTCAGTTTTCGTATACAAGTGTTGCGTGGTGCACCGCGACCTCCAGGCACCTCGGAGTTTCTGAAAAAAAATTTTCTGCGATTTTCACGAAACCACTTTTCTTCAACTTGAATTGGGCTAAAAATCCATCACTGAAAATAAAAAGTCTCTGAGTAGTGTGGAAATACTGATCCTTACCCTGCCTGGGTTGTCCACTGAGCATTTCCGCGAGCTCTACCTGAAGTTCTCTGGGCATGGGATTTTGACATGTTCCCCAAACCAAAAGGAATGAGTGGGAAACAATCAAGAAAAGAGATAGAGGCACTTGCATTTGAATGAGTTTGAAGCATGCCTGGGTACTCGTGTGATCTGAGTGACTCAGTTTTGGAATACAACTGTCGCGTGGTGCATCGCGACCTCAAGGCACCCCGGAGTTTCTGAAAAAAAATTTTCTGCAATTTTCACGAAACCACTTTTCATCAACTTGAATTGGGCTAAAAATCCATCCCTGAAAATAAATATTCTCTGAGTAGTGTGGAAATGCTGATCCTTACCCTACCTGGGGTGTCCACTGAGCATTTCCGCGAACTCTACTTGAAGTTCTCTGGGCATGGGATTTTGACATGTTACCTAAACCAAAAGGAATGAGTGGGAAACAATCAAGACAACAGATAGAAGCACTTGCATTTGAATGAGTTTCAAGCATGCTTGGGTACTCGTGTGATCTGAATGACTCAGTTTTGGAATACAACTGTCGCGTGGTGCATCGTGACCTCAAGGCACCCCGGAGTTTTTGAAAGAAAATTTTCTGCAATTTTCACGAAACCACTTTTCATCAACTTGAATTGGGCTAAAAATCCATCCCTGAAAATAAATATTCTCTGAGTAGTGTGGAAATGCTGATCCTTACCCTACCTGGGGTGTCCACTGAGCATTTCCGCGAACTCTACTTGAAGTTCTCTGGGAATGGGATTTTGACATGTTACCTAAACCAAAAGGAATGAGTGGGAAACAATCAAAACTACAGATAGAAGCACTTGCATTTGAATGAGTTTCAAGCATGCTTGGGTACTCGTGTGATCTGAGTGACTCAGTTTTGGAATACAACTGTCGCGTGGTGCACCGCGACCTCCAGGCACCCCGGAGTTTCTGAAAAAAAATTTTCTGCGATTTTCACGAAACCACTTTTCTTCAACTTGAATTGGGCTAAAAATCCATCACTGAAAATAAAAATTCTCTGAGTAGTGTGGAAATACTGATCCTTACCCTGCCTGGGTTGTCCACTGAGCATTTCTGCGAACTCTACTTGAAGTTCTCTGGGCATGGGATTTTGACATGTTCCCCAAACCAAAAGGAATGAGTGGGAAACAATCAAGACAACAGATAGAAGCACTTGCATTTGAATGAGTTTCAAGCATGCTTCGGTACTCGTGTGATTTGAGTGACTCAGTTTTGGAATACAACTGTCGCGTGGTGCACCGCGACCTCCAGGCACCCCGGAGTTTCTGAAAAAAAATTTTCTGCGATTTTCACGA
Source organism: Atractosteus spatula (assembly GCF_055471065.1). Taxonomy (NCBI): domain Eukaryota; kingdom Metazoa; phylum Chordata; class Actinopteri; order Semionotiformes; family Lepisosteidae; genus Atractosteus; species Atractosteus spatula. The sequence goes on from NC_142708.1 coordinate 77,543,666, forward strand.
AACCACTTTTCTTCAACTTGAATTGGGCTAAAAATCCATCACTGAAAATAAAAATTCTCTGAGTAGTGTGGAAATACTGATCCTTACCCTGCCTGGGTTGTCCACTGAGCATTTCCGCGAGCTCTACCTGAAGTTCTCTGGGCATGGGATTTTGACATGTTCCCCAAACCAAAAGGAATGAGTGGGAAACAATCAAGACAACAGATAGAAGCACTTGCATTTGAATGAGTTTCAAGCATGCTTGGGTACTCGTGTGATCTGAGTGACTCAGTTTTGGAATACAACTGTCGCGTGGTGCACCGCGACCTCCAGGCACCCCGGAGTTTCTGAAAAAAAATTTTCTGCGATTTTCACGAAACCACTTTTCTTCAACTTGAATTGGGCTAAAAATGCATACCTGAAAATAAAAATTCTCTGAGTAGTGTGGAAATGCTGATCCTTACCCTGCCTGGGTTGTCCACTGAGCATTTCCGCGAACTCTACCTGAAGTTCTCTGGGCATGGGATTTTGACATGTTCCCCAAACCAAAAGGAATGAGTGGGAAACAATCAAGAAAAGAGATAGAGGCACTTGCATTTGAATGAGTTTCAAGCATGCCTGGGTACTTGTGTGATCTGAGTGACTCAGTTTTGGAATACAACTGTCGCGTGGTGCATCGCGACCTCAAGGCACTCCGGAGTTTCTGAAAAAAAATTTTCTGCAATTTTCACGAAACCACTTTTCATCAACTTGAATTGGGCTAAAAATCCATCCCTGAAAATAAATATTCTCTGAGTAGTGTGGAAATGCTGATCCTTACCCTACCTGGGGTGTCCACTGAGCATTTCCGCGAACTCTACTTGAAGTTCTCTGGGCATGGGATTTTGACTTGTTCCCCAAACCAAAAGGAATGAGTGGGAAACAATCAAGACAACAGATAGAAGCACTTGCATTTGAATGAGTTTCAAGCATGCTTGGGTACTCGTGTGATCTGAGTGACTCAGTTTTGGAATACAACTGTTGCGTGGTGCACCGCGACCTCCAGGCACCCCGGAGTTTCTGAAAAAAAATTTTCTGCGATTTTCACGAAACCACTTTTCTTCAACTTGAATTGGGCTAAAAATCCATCACTGAAAATAAAAATTCTCTGAGTAGTGTGGAAATACTGATCCTTACCCTGCCTGGGTTGTCCACTGAGCATTTCCGCGAGCTCTACCTGAAGTTCTCTGGGCATGGGATTTTGACATGTTCCCCAAACCAAAAGGAATGAGTGGGAAACAATCAAGACAACAGATAGAAGCACTTGCATTTGAATGAGTTTCAAGCATGCTTGGGTACTCGTGTGATCTGAGTGACTCAGTTTTGGAATACAACTGTCGCGTGGTGCACTGCGACCTCCAGGCACCCAGGAGTTTCTGAATAAAAATTTTCTGCGATTTTCACGAAACCACTTTTCTTCAACTTGAATTGGGCTAAAAATTCATTCCTGAAAATAAAAATTCTCTGAGTAGTGTGGAAATGCTGATCCTTCCCCTGCCTGGGTTGTCCACTGAGCATTTCCGCGACCTCTATCTGAAGTTCTCTGGGCATGGGATTTTGACATGTTCCCCAAACCAAAAGGAATGAGTGGGAAACAATCAAGACAACAGATAGAAGCACTTGCATTTGAATGAGTTTCAAGAATGCTTGGGTACTCGTGTGATCTGAGTGACTCAGTTTTGGAATACAACTGTCGCGTGGTGCATCGTGACCTCAAGGCACCCCGGAGTTTCTGAAAAAAAATTTTCTGCAATTTTCACGAAACCACTTTTCTTCAACTTGAATTGGGCTAAAAATCCATCCCTGAAAATAAAAATTCTCTGAGTAGTGTGTAAATGCTCATCCTTACCCTGCCTGGGTTGTCCACTGAGCATTTCCGCGAACTCTACCTGAAGTTCTCTGGGCATGGGATTTTGACATGTTCCCCAAACCAAAAGGAATGAGTGGGAAACAATCAAGAAAAGAGATAGAGGCACTTGCATTTGAATGAGTTTCAAGCATGGCTGGGTACTCGTGTGATCTGAGTGACTCAGTTTTGGAATACAACTGTCGCGTGGTGCATCGCGACCTCAAGGCACCCCGGAGTTTCTGAAAAAAAATTTTCTGCAATTTTCACGAAACCACTTTTCATCAACTTGAATTGGGCTAAAAATCCATCCCTGAAAATAAATATTCTCTGAGTAGTGTGGAAATGCTGATCCTTACCCTACCTGGGTTGTCCACTGAGCATTTCCGCGAACTCTACCTGAAGTTCTCTGGGCATGGGATTTTGACATGTTCCCCAAACCAAAAGGAATGAGTGGGAAACAATCAAGAAAAGAGATAGAGGCACTTGCATTTGAATGAGTTTCAAGCATGCCTGGGTACTCGTGTGATCTGAGTGACTCAGTTTTGGAATACAACTGTCGCGTGGTGCACCGCGAACTCCAGGCACCCCGGAGTTTCTGAAAAAAAATTTTCTGCGATTTTCACGAAACCACTTTTCTTCAACTTGAATTGGGCTAAAAATGCATACCTGAAAATAAAAATTCTCTGAGTAGTGTGGAAATGCTGATCCTTACCCTGCCTGGGTTGTCCACTGAGCATTTCCGCGAACTCTACCTGAAGTTCTCTGGGCATGGGATTTTGACATGTTCCCCAAACCAAAAGGAATGAGTGGGAAACAATCAAGAAAAGAGATAGAGGCACTTGCATTTGAATGAGTTTCAAGCATGCCTGGGTACTCGTGTGATCTGAGTGACTCAGTTTTGGAATACAACTGTCGCGTGGTGCATCGCGACCTCAAGGCACCCCGGAGTTTCTGAAAAAAAAATTTCTGCAATTTTCACGAATCCACTTTTCATCAACTTGAATTGGGCTAAAAATCCATCCCTGAAAATAAATATTCTCTGAGTAGTGTGGAAATGCTGATCCTTACCCTGCCTGGGTTGTCCACTGAGCATTTCCGCGAACTCTACCTGAAGTTCTCTGGGCATGGGATTTTGACATGTTCCCCAAACCAAAAGGAATGAGTGGGAAACAATCAAGAAAAGAGATAGAGGCACTTGCATTTGAATGAGTTTCAAGCATGCTTGGGTACTCGTGTGATCTGAGTGACTCAGTTTTGGAAAACAACTGTCGCGTGGTGCACCGCGACCTCCAGGCACCCCGGAGTTTCTGAAAAAAAATTTTCTGCGATTTTCACGAAACCACTTTTCTTCAACTTGAATTGGGCTAAAAATCCATCCCTGAAAATAAAAATTCTCTGAGTAGTGTGGAAATGCTCATCCTTACCCTACCTGGGGTGTCCACTTAGCATTTCCGCGACCTCTACTTGAAGTTCTCTGGGCATGGGATTTTGACATGTTACGCAAACCAAAAGGAATGAGTGGGAAAAAATCAAGACAACAGATAGAAGCACTTGCATTTGAATGAGTTTCAAGCATGCTTGGGTAGTCGTGTGATCTGAGTGACTCAGTTTTCGTATACAAGTGTTGTGTGGTGCACCGCGACCTCCAGGCACCTCGGAGTTTCTGAAAAAAAATTTTCTGCGATTTTCACGAAACCACTTTTCTTCAATTTGAATTGGGCTAAAAATCCATCACTGAAAATAAAAAGTCTCTGAGTAGTGTGGAAATACTGATCCTTACCCTGCCTGGGTTGTCCACTGAGCATTTCCGCGAGCTCTACCTGAAGTTCTCTGGGCATGGGATTTTGACATGTTCCCCAAACCAAAAGGAATGAGTGGGAAACAATCAAGAAAAGAGATAGAGGCACTTGCATTTGAATGAGTTTCAAGCATGCCTGGGTACTCGTGTGATCTGAGTGACTCAGTTTTGGAATACAACTGTCGCGTGGTGCACCGCGACCTCCAGGCACCCCGGAGTTTCTGAAAAAAAATTTTCTGCGATTTTCACGAAACCACTTTTCTTCAACTTGAATTGGGCTAAAAATCCATCCCTGAAAATAAAAATTCTCTGAGTAGTGTGGAAATGCTCATCCTTACCCTACCTGGGGTGTCCACTGAGCATTTCCGCGACCTCTACTTGAAGTTCTCTGGGCATGGGATTTTGACATGTTACGCAAACCAAAAGGAATGAGTGGGAAAAAATCAAGACAACAGATAGAAGCACTTGCATTTGAATGAGTTTCAAGCATGCTTGGGTACTCGTGTGATCTGAGTGACTCAGTTTTCGTATACAAGTGTTGCGTGGTGCACCGCGACCTCCAGGCACCTCGGAGTTTCTGAAAAAAAATTTTCTGCGATTTTCACGAAACCACTTTTCTTCAATTTGAATTGGGCTAAAAATCCATCACTGAAAATAAAAAGTCTCTGAGTAGTGTGGAAATACTGATCCTTACCCTGCCTGGGTTGTCCACTGAGCATTTCCGCGAGCTCTACCTGAAGTTCTCTGGGCATGGGATTTTGACATGTTCCCCAAACCAAAAGGAATGAGTGGGAAACAATCAAGAAAAGAGATAGAGGCACTTGCATTTGAATGAGTTTCAAGCATGCCTGGGTACTCGTGTGATCTGAGTGACTCAGTTTTGGTATACAACTGTCGCGTGGTGCATCGCGACCTCAAGGCACCCCGGAGTTTCTGAAAAAAAATTTTCTGCAATTTTCACGAAACCACTTTTCATCAACTTGAATTGGGCTAAAAATCCATCCCTGAAAATAAATATTCTCTGAGTAGTGTGGAAATGCTGATCCTTACCCTACCTGGGGTGTCCACTGAGGATTTCCGCGAACTCTACTTGAAGTTCTCTGGGCATGGGATTTTGACATGTTACCTAAACCAAAAGGAATGAGTGGGAAACAATCAAGACAACAGATAGAAGCACTTGCATTTGAATGAGTTTCAAGCATGCTTGGGTACTCGTGTGATCTGAATGACTCAGTTTTGGAATACAACTGTCGCGTGGTGCATCGCGACCTCAAGGCACCCCGGAGTTTTTGAAAGAAAATTTTCTGCAATTTTCACGAAACCACTTTTCTTCAACTTGAATTGGGCTAAAAATCCATCACTGAAAATAAAAATTCTCTGAGTAGTGTGGAAATGCTGATCCTTACCCTACCTTGGGTGTCCACTGAGCATTTCCGCGAACTCTACTAGAAGTTCTCTGGGCATGGGATTTTGACATGTTCCCCAAACCAAAAGGAATGAGTGGGAAACAATCAAGACAACAGATAGAAGCACTTGCATTTGAATGAGTTTCAAGCATGCTTGGGTACTCGTGTGATCTGAGTGACTCAGTTTTGGAATACAACTGTCGCGTGGTGCACCGCGACCTCCAGGCACCCCGGAGTTTCTGAAAAAAAATTTTCTGCGATTTTCACGAAACCACTTTTCTTCAACTTGAATTGGGCTAAAAATGCATACCTGAAAATAAAAATTCTCTGAGTAGTGTGTAAATGCTGATCCTTACCCTGCCTGGGTTGTCCACTGAGCATTTCCGCGAACTCTACCTGAAGTTCTCTGGGCATGGGATTTTGACATGTTCCCCAAACCAAAAGGAATGAGTGGGAAACAATCAAGAAAAGAGATAGAGGCACTTGCATTTGAATGAGTTTCAAGCATGCCTGGGTACTCGTGTGATCTGAGTGACTCAGTTTTGGAATACAACTGTCGCGTGGTGCATCGCGACCTCAAGGCACCCCGGAGTTTCTGAAAAAAAATTTTCTGCAATTTTCACGAAACCACTTTTCATCAACTTGAATTGGGCTAAAAATCCATCCCTGAAAATAAATATTCTCTGAGTAGTGTGGAAATGCTGATCCTTACCCTACCTGGGGTGTCCACTGAGCATTTCCGCGAACTCTACTTGAAGTTCTCTGGGCATGGGATTTTGACTTGTTCCCCAAACCAAAAGGAATGAGTGGGAAACAATCAAGACAACAGATAGAAGCACTTGCATTTGAATGAGTTTCAAGCATGCTTGGGTACTCGTGTGATCTGAGTGACTCAGTTTTGGAATACAACTGTTGCGTGGTGCACCGCGACCTCCAGGCACCCCGGAGTTTCTGAAAAAAAATTTTCTGCGATTTTCACGAAACCACTTTTCTTCAACTTGAATTGGGCTAAAAATCCATCACTGAAAATAAAAATTCTCTGAGTAGTGTGGAAATACTGATCCTTACCCTGCCTGGGTTGTCCACTGAGCATTTCCGCGAGCTCTACCTGAAGTTCTCTGGGCATGGGATTTTGACATGTTCCCCAAACCAAAAGGAATGAGTGGGAAACAATCAAGACAACAGATAGAAGCACTTGCATTTGAATGAGTTTCAAGCATGCTTGGGTACTCGTGTGATCTGAGTGACTCAGTTTTGGAATACAACTGTCGCGTGGTGCACTGCGACCTCCAGGCACCCAGGAGTTTCTGAATAAAAATTTTCTGCGATTTTCACGAAACCACTTTTCTTCAACTTGAATTGGGCTAAAAATTCATTCCTGAAAATAAAAATTCTCTGAGTAGTGTGGAAATGCTGATCCTTCCCCTGCCTGGGTTGTCCACTGAGCATTTCCGCGACCTCTATCTGAAGTTCTCTGGGCATGGGATTTTGACATGTTCCCCAAACCAAAAGGAATGAGTGGGAAACAATCAAGACAACAGATAGAAGCACTTGCATTTGAATGAGTTTCAAGAATGCTTGGGTACTCGTGTGATCTGAGTGACTCAGTTTTGGAATACAACTGTCGCGTGGTGCATCGTGACCTCAAGGCACCCCGGAGTTTCTGAAAAAAAATTTTCTGCAATTTTCACGAAACCACTTTTCTTCAACTTGAATTGGGCTAAAAATCCATCCCTGAAAATAAAAATTCTCTGAGTAGTGTGTAAATGCTCATCCTTACCCTGCCTGGGTTGTCCACTGAGCATTTCCGCGAACTCTACCTGAAGTTCTCTGGGCATGGGATTTTGACATGTTCCCCAAACCAAAAGGAATGAGTGGGAAACAATCAAGAAAAGAGATAGAGGCACTTGCATTTGAATGAGTTTCAAGCATGGCTGGGTACTCGTGTGATCTGAGTGACTCAGTTTTGGAATACAACTGTCGCGTGGTGCATCGCGACCTCAAGGCACCCCGGAGTTTCTGAAAAAAAATTTTCTGCAATTTTCACGAAACCACTTTTCATCAACTTGAATTGGGCTAAAAATCCATCCCTGAAAATAAATATTCTCTGAGTAGTGTGGAAATGCTGATCCTTACCCTACCTGGGTTGTCCACTGAGCATTTCCGCGAACTCTACCTGAAGTTCTCTGGGCATGGGATTTTGACATGTTCCCCAAACCAAAAGGAATGAGTGGGAAACAATCAAGAAAAGAGATAGAGGCACTTGCATTTGAATGAGTTTCAAGCATGCCTGGGTACTCGTGTGATCTGAGTGACTCAGTTTTGGAATACAACTGTCGCGTGGTGCACCGCGAACTCCAGGCACCCCGGAGTTTCTGAAAAAAAATTTTCTGCGATTTTCACGAAACCACTTTTCTTCAACTTGAATTGGGCTAAAAATGCATACCTGAAAATAAAAATTCTCTGAGTAGTGTGGAAATGCTGATCCTTACCCTGCCTGGGTTGTCCACTGAGCATTTCCGCGAACTCTACCTGAAGTTCTCTGGGCATGGGATTTTGACATGTTCCCCAAACCAAAAGGAATGAGTGGGAAACAATCAAGAAAAGAGATAGAGGCACTTGCATTTGAATGAGTTTCAAGCATGCCTGGGTACTCGTGTGATCTGAGTGACTCAGTTTTGGAATACAACTGTCGCGTGGTGCATCGCGACCTCAAGGCACCCCGGAGTTTCTGAAAAAAAAATTTCTGCAATTTTCACGAATCCACTTTTCATCAACTTGAATTGGGCTAAAAATCCATCCCTGAAAATAAATATTCTCTGAGTAGTGTGGAAATGCTGATCCTTACCCTACCTGGGGTGTCCACTGAGCATTTCCGCGAACTCTACTTGAAGTTCTCTGGGCATGGGATTTTGACATGTTACCCAAACCAAAAGGAATGAGTGGGAAACAATCAAGACAACAGATAGAAGCACTTGCATTTGAATGAGTTTCAAGCATGCTTGGGTACTCGTGTGATCTGAGTGACTCAGTTTTGGAATACAACTGTCGCGTGGTGCACCGCAACCTCCAGGCACCCCGGAGTTTCTGAAAAAAAATTTTCTGCGATTTTCACGAAACCACTTTTCTTCAACTTGAATTGGGCTAAAAATGCATACCTGAAAATAAAAATTCTCTGAGTAGTGTGGAAATGCTGATCCTTACCCTGCCTGGGTTGTCCACTGAGCATTTCCGCGAACTCTACCTGAAGTTCTCTGGGCATGGGATTTTGACATGTTCCCCAAACCAAAAGGAATGAGTGGGAAACAATCAAGAAAAGAGATAGAGGCACTTGCATTTGAATGAGTTTCAAGCATGCTTGGGTACTCGTGTGATCTGAGTGACTCAGTTTTGGAAAACAACTGTCGCGTGGTGCACCGCGACCTCCAGGCACCCCGGAGTTTCTGAAAAAAAATTTTCTGCGATTTTCACGAAACCACTTTTCTTCAACTTGAATTGGGCTAAAAATCCATCCCTGAAAATAAAAATTCTCTGAGTAGTGTGGAAATGCTCATCCTTACCCTACCTGGGGTGTCCACTTAGCATTTCCGCGACCTCTACTTGAAGTTCTCTGGGCATGGGATTTTGACATGTTACGCAAACCAAAAGGAATGAGTGGGAAAAAATCAAGACAACAGATAGAAGCACTTGCATTTGAATGAGTTTCAAGCATGCTTGGGTAGTCGTGTGATCTGAGTGACTCAGTTTTCGTATACAAGTGTTGTGTGGTGCACCGCGACCTCCAGGCACCTCGGAGTTTCTGAAAAAAAATTTTCTGCGATTTTCACGAAACCACTTTTCTTCAATTTGAATTGGGCTAAAAATCCATCACTGAAAATAAAAAGTCTCTGAGTAGTGTGGAAATACTGATCCTTACCCTGCCTGGGTTGTCCACTGAGCATTTCCGCGAGCTCTACCTGAAGTTCTCTGGGCATGGGATTTTGACATGTTCCCCAAACCAAAAGGAATGAGTGGGAAACAATCAAGAAAAGAGATAGAGGCACTTGCATTTGAATGAGTTTCAAGCATGCCTGGGTACTCGTGTGATCTGAGTGACTCAGTTTTGGAATACAACTGTCGCGTGGTGCATCGCGACCTCAAGGCACCCCGGAGTTTCTGAAAAAAAATTTTCTGCAATTTTCACGAAACCACTTTTCTTCAACTTGAATTGGGCTAAAAATCCATCCCTGAAAATAAATATTCTCTGAGTAGTGTGGAAATGCTGATCCTTACCCTACCTGGGGTGTCCACTGAGCATTTCCGCGAACTCTACTTGAAGTTCTCTGGGCATGGGATTTTGACATGTTACCTAAACCAAAAGGAATGAGTGGGAAACAATCAAGACAACAGATAGAAGCACTTGCATTTGAATGAGTTTCAAGCATGCTTGGGTACTCGTGTGATCTGAATGACTCAGTTTTGGAATACAACTGTCGCGTGGTGCAACGCGACCTCAAAGCACCCCGGAGTTTTTGAAAGAAAATTTTCTGCAATTTTCACGAAACCACTTTTCATCAACTTGAATTGGGCTAAAAATCCATCCCTGAAAATAAAAATTCTCTGAGTAGTGTGGAAATGCTGATCCTTACCCTACCTGGGGTGTCCACTGAGCATTTCCGCGACCTCTACTTGAAGTTCTCTGGGCATGGGATTTTGACATGTTACGCAAACCAAAAGGAATGAGTGGGAAAAAATCAAGACAACAGATAGAAGCACTTGCATTTGAATGAGTTTCAAGCATGCTTGGGTACTCGTGTGATCTGAGTGACTCAGTTTTCGTATACAAGTGTTGCGTGGTGCACCGCGACCTCCAGGCACCTCGGAGTTTCTGAAAAAAAATTTTCTGCGATTTTCACGAAACCACTTTTCTTCAATTTGAATTGGGCTAAAAATCCATCACTGAAAATAAAAAGTCTCTGAGTAGTGTGGAAATACTGATCCTTACCCTGCCTGGGTTGTCCACTGAGCATTTCCGCGAGCTCTACCTGAAGTTCTCTGGGCATGGGATTTTGACATGTTCCCCAAACCAAAAGGAATGAGTGGGAAACAATCAAGAAAAGAGATAGAGGCACTTGCATTTGAATGAGTTTCAAGCATGCCTGGGTACTCGTGTGATCTGAGTGACTCAGTTTTGGTATACAACTGTCGCGTGGTGCATCGCGACCTCAAGGCACCCCGGAGTTTCTGAAAAAAATTTTTCTGCAATTTTCACGAAACCACTTTTCATCAACTTGAATTGGGCTAAAAATCCATCCCTGAAAATAAATATTCTCTGAGTAGTGTGGAAATGCTGATCCTTACCCTACCTGGGGTGTCCACTGAGGATTTCCGCGAACTCTACTTGAAGTTCTCTGGGCATGGGATTTTGACATGTTACCTAAACCAAAAGGAATGAGTGGGAAACAATCAAGACAACAGATAGAAGCACTTGCATTTGAATGAGTTTCAAGCATGCTTGGGTACTCGTGTGATCTGAATGACTCAGTTTTGGAATACAACTGTCGCGTGGTGCATCGCGACCTCAAGGCACCCCGGAGTTTTTAAAAGAAAATTTTCTGCAATTTTCACGAAACCACTTTTCTTCAACTTGAATTGGGCTAAAAATCCATCACTGAAAATAAAAATTCTCTGAGTAGTGTGGAAATGATGATCCTTACCCTACCTTGGGTGTCCACATAGCATTTCCGCGAACTCTACTAGAAGTTCTCTGGGCATGGGATTTTGACATGTTACCCAAACCAAAAGGAATGAGTGGGAAACAATCAAGACAACAGATAGAAGCACTTGCATTTGAATGAGTTTCAAGCATGCTTCGGTACTCGTGTGATTTGAGTGACTCAGTTTTGGAATACAACTGTCGCGTGGTGCACCGCGACCTCCAGGCACCCCGGAGTTTCTGAAAAAAAATTTTCTGCGATTTTCACGAAACCACTTTTCTTCAACTTGAATTGGGCTAAAAATCCATCACTGAAAATAAAAATTCTCTGAGTAGTGTGGAAATACTGATCCTTACCCTGCCTGGGTTGTCCACTGAGCATTTCCGCGAGCTCTACCTGAAGTTCTCTGGGCATGGGATTTTGACATGTTCCCCAAACCAAAAGGAATGAGTGGGAAACAATCAAGACAACAGATAGAAGCACTTGCATTTGAATGAGTTTCAAGCATGCTTGGGTACTCGTGTGATCTGAGTGACTCAGTTTTGGAATACAACTGTCGCGTGGTGCACCGCGACCTCCAGGCACCCCGGAGTTTCTGAAAAAAAATTTTCTGCGATTTTCACGAAACCACTTTTCTTCAACTTGAATTGGGCTAAAAATGCATACCTGAAAATAAAAATTCTCTGAGTAGTGTGTAAATGCTGATCCTTACCCTGCCTGGGTTGTCCACTGAGCATTTCCGCGAACTCTACCTGAAGTTCTCTGGGCATGGGATTTTGACATGTTCCCCAAACCAAAAGGAATGAGTGGGAAACAATCAAGAAAAGAGATAGAGGCACTTGCATTTGAATGAGTTTCAAGCATGCCTGGGTACTCGTGTGATCTGAGTGACTCAGTTTTGGAATACAACTGTCGCGTGGTGCATCGCGACCTCAAGGCACCCCGGAGTTTCTGAAAAAAAATTTTCTGCAATTTTCACGAAACCACTTTTCATCAACTTGAATTGGGCTAAAAATCCATCCCTGAAAATAAATATTCTCTGAGTAGTGTGGAAATGCTGATCCTTACCCTACCTGGGGTGTCCACTGAGCATTTCCGCGAACTCTACTTGAAGTTCTCTGGGCATGGGATTTTGACTTGTTCCCCAAACCAAAAGGAATGAGTGGGAAACAATCAAGACAACAGATAGAAGCACTTGCATTTGAATGAGTTTCAAGCATGCTTGGGTACTCGTGTGATCTGAGTGACTCAGTTTTGGAATACAACTGTTGCGTGGTGCACCGCGACCTCCAGGCACCCCGGAGTTTCTGAAAAAAAATTTTCTGCGATTTTCACGAAACCACTTTTCTTCAACTTGAATTGGGCTAAAAATCCATCACTGAAAATAAAAATTCTCTGAGTAGTGTGGAAATACTGATCCTTACCCTGCCTGGGTTGTCCACTGAGCATTTCCGCGAGCTCTACCTGAAGTTCTCTGGGCATGGGATTTTGACATGTTCCCCAAACCAAAAGGAATGAGTGGGAAACAATCAAGACAACAGATAGAAGCACTTGCATTTGAATGAGTTTCAAGCATGCTTAGGTACTCGTGTGATCTGAGTGACTCAGTTTTGGAATACAACTGTCGCGTGGTGCACTGCGACCTCCAGGCACCCAGGAGTTTCTGAATAAAAATTTTCTGCGATTTTCACGAAACCACTTTTCTTCAACTTGAATTGGGCTAAAAATTCATACCTGAAAATAAAAATTCTCTGAGTAGTGTGGAAATGCTGATCCTTCCCCTGCCTGGGTTGTCCACTGAGCATTTCCGCGACCTCTATCTGAAGTTCTCTGGGCATGGGATTTTGACATGTTCCCCAAACCAAAAGGAATGAGTGGGAAACAATCAAGACAACAGATAGAAGCACTTGCATTTGAATGAGTTTCAAGCATGCTTGGGTACTCGTGTGATCTGAGTGACTCAGTTTTGGAAAACAACTGTCGCGTGGTGCACCGCGACCTCCAGGCACCCCGGAGTTTCTGAAAAAAAATTTTCTGCGATTTTCACGAAACCACTTTTCTTCAACTTGAATTGGGCTAAAAATCCATCCCTGAAAATAAAAATTCTCTGAGTAGTGTGGAAATGCTCATCCTTACCCTACCTGGGGTGTCCACTTAGCATTTCCGCGACCTCTACTTGAAGTTCTCTGGGCATGGGATTTTGACATGTTAAGCAAACCAAAAGGAATGAGTGGGAAAAAATCAAGACAACAGATAGAAGCACTTGCATTTGAATGAGTTTCAAGCATGCTTGGGTACTCGTGTGATCTGAGTGACTCAGTTTTGGAATACAACTGTCGCGTGGTGCACCGCGACCTCCAGGCACCTCGGAGTTTCTGAAAAAAAATTTTCTGCGATATTCACGAAACCACTTTTCTTCAATTTGAATTGGGCTAAAAATCCATCACTGAAAATAAAAAGTCTCTGAGTAGTGTGGAAATACTGATCCTTACCCTGCCTGGGTTGTCCACTGAGCATTTCCGCGAGCTCTACCTGAAGTTCTCTGGGCATGGGATTTTGACATGTTCCCCAAACCAAAAGGAATGAGTGGGAAACAATCAAGACAACTGATAGAAGCACTTGCATTTGAATGAGTTTCAAGCATGCTTGGGTACTCGTGTGATCTGAGTGACTCAGTTTTGGAATACAACTGTCGCGTGGTGCACCGCGACCTCCAGGCACCCTGGAGTTTCTGAAAAAAAATTTTCTGCGATTTTCACGAAAGCACTTTTCTTCAACTTGAATTGGGCTAAAAATCCATCCCTGAAAATAAAAATTCTCTGAGTAGTGTGTAAATGCTGATCCTTACCCTACCTGGGGTGTCCACTGAGCATTTCCGCGAACTCTACTTGAAGTTCTCTGGGCATGGGATTTTGACATGTTACCCAAACCAAAAGGAATGAGTGGGAAACAATCAAGACAACAGATAGAAGCACTTGCATTTGAATGAGTTTCAAGCATGCTTGGGTACTCGTGTGATCTGAGTGACTCAGTTTTGGAATACAACTGTTGCGTGGTGCACCGCGACCTCCAGGCACCCCGGAGTTTCTGAAAAAAAATTTTCTGCGATTTTCACGAAACCACTTTTCTTCAACTTGAATTGGGCTAAGAATCCATACCTGAAAATAAAAATTCTCTGAGTAGTGTGTAAATGCTGATCCTTACCCTGCCTGGGTTGTCCACTGAGCATTTCCGCGACCTCTACCTGAAGTTCTCTGGGCATGGGATTTTGACATGTTCCCCAAACCAAAAGGAATGAGTGGGAAACAATCAAGACAACAGATAGAAGCACTTGCATTTGAATGAGTTTCAAGCATGCTTGGGTACTCGTGTGATCTGAGTGACTCAGTTTTGGAATACAACTGTCGCGTGGTGCACCACGACCTCCAGGCACCCCGGAGTTTCTGAAAAAAAATTTTCTGCGATTTTCACGAAACCACTTTTCTTCAACTTGAATTGGGCTAAAAATGCATACCTGAAAATAAAAATTCTCTGAGTAGTGTGTAAATGCTGATCCTTACCCTGCCTGGGTTGTCCACTGAGCATTTCCGCGAACTCTACCTGAAGTTCTCTGGGCATGGGATTTTGACATGTTCCCCAAACCAAAAGGAATGAGTGGGAAACAATCAAGAAAAGAGATAGAGGCACTTGCATTTGAATGAGTTTCAAGCATGCCTGGGTACTCGTGTGATCTGAGTGACTCAGTTTTGGAATACAACTGTCGCGTGGTGCATCGCGACCTCAAGGCACCCCGGAGTTTCTGAAAAAAAATTTTCTGCAATTTTCACGAAACCACTTTTCATCAACATGAATTGGGCTAAAAATCCATCCCTGAAAATAAATATTCTCTGAGTAGTGTGGAAATGCTGATCCTTACCCTACCTGGGGTGTCCACTGAGCATTTCCGCGAACTCTACTTGAAGTTCTCTGGGCATGGGATTTTGACTTGTTCCCCAAACCAAAAGGAATGAGTGGGAAACAATCAAGACAACAGATAGAAGCACTTGCATTTGAATGAGTTTCAAGCATGCTTGGGTACTCGTGTGATCTGAGTGACTCAGTTTTGGAATACAACTGTCGCGTGGTGCACTGCGACCTCCAGGCACCCAGGAGTTTCTGAATAAAAATTTTCTGCGATTTTCACGAAACCACTTTTCTTCAACTTGAATTGGGCTAAAAATTCATACCTGAAAATAAAAATTCTCTGAGTAGTGTGGAAATGCTGATCCTTCCCCTGCCTGGGTTGTCCACTGAGCATTTCCGCGACCTCTATCTGAAGTTCTCTGGGCATGGGATTTTGACATGTTCCCCAAACCAAAAGGAATGAGTGGGAAACAATCAAGACAACAGATAGAAGCACTTGCATTTGAATGAGTTTCAAGCATGCTTGGGTACTCGTGTGATCTGAGTGACTCAGTTTTGGAAAACAACTGTCGCGTGGTGCACCGCGACCTCCAGGCACCCCGGAGTTTCTGAAAAAAAATTTTCTGCGATTTTCACGAAACCACTTTTCTTCAACTTGAATTGGGCTAAAAATCCATCCCTGAAAATAAAAATTCTCTGAGTAGTGTGGAAATGCTCATCCTTACCCTACCTGGGGTGTCCACTTAGCATTTCCGCGACCTCTACTTGAAGTTCTCTGGGCATGGGATTTTGACATGTTAAGCAAACCAAAAGGAATGAGTGGGAAAAAATCAAGACAACAGATAGAAGCACTTGCATTTGAATGAGTTTCAAGCATGCTTGGGTACTCGTGTGATCTGAGTGACTCAGTTTTCGTATACAAGTGTTGCGTGGTGCACCGCGACCTCCAGGCACCTCGGAGTTTCTGAAAAAAAATTTTCTGCGATTTTCACGAAACCACTTTTCTTCAATTTGAATTGGGCTAAAAATCCATCACTGAAAATAAAAAGTCTCTGAGTAGTGTGGAAATACTGATCCTTACCCTGCCTGGGTTGTCCACTGAGCATTTCCGCGAGCTCTACCTGAAGTTCTCTGGGCATGGGATTTTGACATGTTCCCCAAACCAAAAGGAATGAGTGGGAAACAATCAAGAAAAGAGATAGAGGCACTTGCATTTGAATGAGTTTCAAGCATGCCTGGGTACTCGTGTGATCTGAGTGACTCAGTTTTGGTATACAACTGTCGCGTGGTGCATCGCGACCTCAAGGCACCCCGGAGTTTCTGAAAAAAATTTTTCTGCAATTTTCACGAAACCACTTTTCATCAACTTGAATTGGGCTAAAAATCCATCCCTGAAAATAAATATTCTCTGAGTAGTGTGGAAATGCTGATCCTTACCCTACCTGGGGTGTCCACTGAGGATTTCCGCGAACTCTACTTGAAGTTCTCTGGGCATGGGATTTTGACATGTTACCTAAACCAAAAGGAATGAGTGGGAAACAATCAAGACAACAGATAGAAGCACTTGCATTTGAATGAGTTTCAAGCATGCTTGGGTACTCGTGTGATCTGAATGACTCAGTTTTGGAATACAACTGTCGCGTGGTGCATCGCGACCTCAAGGCACCCCGGAGTTTTTAAAAGAAAATTTTCTGCAATTTTCACGAAACCACTTTTCTTCAACTTGAATTGGGCTAAAAATCCATCACTGAAAATAAAAATTCTCTGAGTAGTGTGGAAATGATGATCCTTACCCTACCTTGGGTGTCCACATAGCATTTCCGCGAACTCTACTAGAAGTTCTCTGGGCATGGGATTTTGACATGTTACCCAAACCAAAAGGAATGAGTGGGAAACAATCAAGACAACAGATAGAAGCACTTGCATTTGAATGAGTTTCAAGCATGCTTCGGTACTCGTGTGATTTGAGTGACTCAGTTTTGGAATACAACTGTCGCGTGGTGCACCGCGACCTCCAGGCACCCCGGAGTTTCTGAAAAAAAATTTTCTGCGATTTTCACGAAACCACTTTTCTTCAACTTGAATTGGGCTAAAAATCCATCACTGAAAATAAAAATTCTCTGAGTAGTGTGGAAATACTGATCCTTACCCTGCCTGGGTTGTCCACTGAGCATTTCCGCGAGCTCTACCTGAAGTTCTCTGGGCATGGGATTTTGACATGTTCCCCAAACCAAAAGGAATGAGTGGGAAACAATCAAGACAACAGATAGAAGCACTTGCATTTGAATGAGTTTCAAGCATGCTTGGGTACTCGTGTGATCTGAGTGACTCAGTTTTGGAATACAACTGTCGCGTGGTGCACCGCGACCTCCAGGCACCCCGGAGTTTCTGAAAAAAAATTTTCTGCGATTTTCACGAAACCACTTTTCTTCAACTTGAATTGGGCTAAAAATGCATACCTGAAAATAAAAATTCTCTGAGTAGTGTGTAAATGCTGATCCTTACCCTGCCTGGGTTGTCCACTGAGCATTTCCGCGAACTCTACCTGAAGTTCTCTGGGCATGGGATTTTGACATGTTCCCCAAACCAAAAGGAATGAGTGGGAAACAATCAAGAAAAGAGATAGAGGCACTTGCATTTGAATGAGTTTCAAGCATGCCTGGGTACTCGTGTGATCTGAGTGACTCAGTTTTGGAATACAACTGTCGCGTGGTGCATCGCGACCTCAAGGCACCCCGGAGTTTCTGAAAAAAAATTTTCTGCAATTTTCACGAAACCACTTTTCATCAACTTGAATTGGGCTAAAAATCCATCCCTGAAAATAAATATTCTCTGAGTAGTGTGGAAATGCTGATCCTTACCCTACCTGGGGTGTCCACTGAGCATTTCCGCGAACTCTACTTGAAGTTCTCTGGGCATGGGATTTTGACTTGTTCCCCAAACCAAAAGGAATGAGTGGGAAACAATCAAGACAACAGATAGAAGCACTTGCATTTGAATGAGTTTCAAGCATGCTTGGGTACTCGTGTGATCTGAGTGACTCAGTTTTGGAATACAACTGTTGCGTGGTGCACCGCGACCTCCAGGCACCCCGGAGTTTCTGAAAAAAAATTTTCTGCGATTTTCACGAAACCACTTTTCTTCAACTTGAATTGGGCTAAAAATCCATCACTGAAAATAAAAATTCTCTGAGTAGTGTGGAAATACTGATCCTTACCCTGCCTGGGTTGTCCACTGAGCATTTCCGCGAGCTCTACCTGAAGTTCTCTGGGCATGGGATTTTGACATGTTCCCCAAACCAAAAGGAATGAGTGGGAAACAATCAAGACAACAGATAGAAGCACTTGCATTTGAATGAGTTTCAAGCATGCTTAGGTACTCGTGTGATCTGAGTGACTCAGTTTTGGAATACAACTGTCGCGTGGTGCACTGCGACCTCCAGGCACCCAGGAGTTTCTGAATAAAAATTTTCTGCGATTTTCACGAAACCACTTTTCTTCAACTTGAATTGGGCTAAAAATTCATACCTGAAAATAAAAATTCTCTGAGTAGTGTGGAAATGCTGATCCTTCCCCTGCCTGGGTTGTCCACTGAGCATTTCCGCGACCTCTATCTGAAGTTCTCTGGGCATGGGATTTTGACATGTTCCCCAAACCAAAAGGAATGAGTGGGAAACAATCAAGACAACAGATAGAAGCACTTGCATTTGAATGAGTTTCAAGCATGCTTGGGTACTCGTGTGATCTGAGTGACTCAGTTTTGGAAAACAACTGTCGCGTGGTGCACCGCGACCTCCAGGCACCCCGGAGTTTCTGAAAAAAAATTTTCTGCGATTTTCACGAAACCACTTTTCTTCAACTTGAATTGGGCTAAAAATCCATCCCTGAAAATAAAAATTCTCTGAGTAGTGTGGAAATGCTCATCCTTACCCTACCTGGGGTGTCCACTTAGCATTTCCGCGACCTCTACTTGAAGTTCTCTGGGCATGGGATTTTGACATGTTAAGCAAACCAAAAGGAATGAGTGGGAAAAAATCAAGACAACAGATAGAAGCACTTGCATTTGAATGAGTTTCAAGCATGCTTGGGTACTCGTGTGATCTGAGTGACTCAGTTTTGGAATACAACTGTCGCGTGGTGCACCGCGACCTCCAGGCACCTCGGAGTTTCTGAAAAAAAATTTTCTGCGATATTCACGAAACCACTTTTCTTCAATTTGAATTGGGCTAAAAATCCATCACTGAAAATAAAAAGTCTCTGAGTAGTGTGGAAATACTGATCCTTACCCTGCCTGGGTTGTCCACTGAGCATTTCCGCGAGCTCTACCTGAAGTTCTCTGGGCATGGGATTTTGACATGTTCCCCAAACCAAAAGGAATGAGTGGGAAACAATCAAGACAACTGATAGAAGCACTTGCATTTGAATGAGTTTCAAGCATGCTTGGGTACTCGTGTGATCTGAGTGACTCAGTTTTGGAATACAACTGTCGCGTGGTGCACCGCGACCTCCAGGCACCCTGGAGTTTCTGAAAAAAAATTTTCTGCGATTTTCACGAAAGCACTTTTCTTCAACTTGAATTGGGCTAAAAATCCATCCCTGAAAATAAAAATTCTCTGAGTAGTGTGTAAATGCTGATCCTTACCCTACCTGGGGTGTCCACTGAGCATTTCCGCGAACTCTACTTGAAGTTCTCTGGGCATGGGATTTTGACATGTTACCCAAACCAAAAGGAATGAGTGGGAAACAATCAAGACAACAGATAGAAGCACTTGCATTTGAATGAGTTTCAAGCATGCTTGGGTACTCGTGTGATCTGAGTGACTCAGTTTTGGAATACAACTGTTGCGTGGTGCACCGCGACCTCCAGGCACCCCGGAGTTTCTGAAAAAAAATTTTCTGCGATTTTCACGAAACCACTTTTCTTCAACTTGAATTGGGCTAAGAATCCATACCTGAAAATAAAAATTCTCTGAGTAGTGTGTAAATGCTGATCCTTACCCTGCCTGGGTTGTCCACTGAGCATTTCCGCGACCTCTACCTGAAGTTCTCTGGGCATGGGATTTTGACATGTTCCCCAAACCAAAAGGAATGAGTGGGAAACAATCAAGACAACAGATAGAAGCACTTGCATTTGAATGAGTTTCAAGCATGCTTGGGTACTCGTGTGATCTGAGTGACTCAGTTTTGGAATACAACTGTCGCGTGGTGCACCACGACCTCCAGGCACCCCGGAGTTTCTGAAAAAAAATTTTCTGCGATTTTCACGAAACCACTTTTCTTCAACTTGAATTGGGCTAAAAATGCATACCTGAAAATAAAAATTCTCTGAGTAGTGTGTAAATGCTGATCCTTACCCTGCCTGGGTTGTCCACTGAGCATTTCCGCGAACTCTACCTGAAGTTCTCTGGGCATGGGATTTTGACATGTTCCCCAAACCAAAAGGAATGAGTGGGAAACAATCAAGAAAAGAGATAGAGGCACTTGCATTTGAATGAGTTTCAAGCATGCCTGGGTACTCGTGTGATCTGAGTGACTCAGTTTTGGAATACAACTGTCGCGTGGTGCATCGCGACCTCAAGGCACCCCGGAGTTTCTGAAAAAAAATTTTCTGCAATTTTCACGAAACCACTTTTCATCAACATGAATTGGGCTAAAAATCCATCCCTGAAAATAAATATTCTCTGAGTAGTGTGGAAATGCTGATCCTTACCCTACCTGGGGTGTCCACTGAGCATTTCCGCGAACTCTACTTGAAGTTCTCTGGGCATGGGATTTTGACTTGTTCCCCAAACCAAAAGGAATGAGTGGGAAACAATCAAGACAACAGATAGAAGCACTTGCATTTGAATGAGTTTCAAGCATGCTTGGGTACTCGTGTGATCTGAGTGACTCAGTTTTGGAATACAACTGTCGCGTGGTGCACTGCGACCTCCAGGCACCCAGGAGTTTCTGAATAAAAATTTTCTGCGATTTTCACGAAACCACTTTTCTTCAACTTGAATTGGGCTAAAAATTCATACCTGAAAATAAAAATTCTCTGAGTAGTGTGGAAATGCTGATCCTTCCCCTGCCTGGGTTGTCCACTGAGCATTTCCGCGACCTCTATCTGAAGTTCTCTGGGCATGGGATTTTGACATGTTCCCCAAACCAAAAGGAATGAGTGGGAAACAATCAAGACAACAGATAGAAGCACTTGCATTTGAATGAGTTTCAAGCATGCTTGGGTACTCGTGTGATCTGAGTGACTCAGTTTTGGAAAACAACTGTCGCGTGGTGCACCGCGACCTCCAGGCACCCCGGAGTTTCTGAAAAAAAATTTTCTGCGATTTTCACGAAACCACTTTTCTTCAACTTGAATTGGGCTAAAAATCCATCCCTGAAAATAAAAATTCTCTGAGTAGTGTGGAAATGCTCATCCTTACCCTACCTGGGGTGTCCACTTAGCATTTCCGCGACCTCTACTTGAAGTTCTCTGGGCATGGGATTTTGACATGTTAAGCAAACCAAAAGGAATGAGTGGGAAAAAATCAAGACAACAGATAGAAGCACTTGCATTTGAATGAGTTTCAAGCATGCTTGGGTACTCGTGTGATCTGAGTGACTCAGTTTTGGAATACAACTGTCGCGTGGTGCACCGCGACCTCCAGGCACCTCGGAGTTTCTGAAAAAAAATTTTCTGCGATTTTCACGAAACCACTTTTCTTCAATTTGAATTGGGCTAAAAATCCATCACTGAAAATAAAAAGTCTCTGAGTAGTGTGGAAATACTGATCCTTACCCTGCCTGGGTTGTCCACTGAGCATTTCCGCGAGCTCTACCTGAAGTTCTCTGGGCATGGGATTTTGACATGTTCCCCAAACCAAAAGGAATGAGTGGGAAACAATCAAGACAACTGATAGAAGCACTTGCATTTGAATGAGTTTCAAGCATGCTTGGGTACTCGTGTGATCTGAGTGACTCAGTTTTGGAATACAACTGTCGCGTGGTGCACCGCGACCTCCAGGCACCCTGGAGTTTCTGAAAAAAAATTTTCTGCGATTTTCACGAAAGCACTTTTCTTCAACTTGAATTGGGCTAAAAATCCATCCCTGAAAATAAAAATTCTCTGAGTAGTGTGTAAATGCTGATCCTTACCCTACCTGGGGTGTCCACTGAGCATTTCCGCGAACTCTACTTGAAGTTCTCTGGGCATGGGATTTTGACATGTTACCCAAACCAAAAGGAATGAGTGGGAAACAATCAAGACAACTGATAGAAGCACTTGCATTTGAATGAGTTTCAAGCATGCTTGGGTACTCGTGTGATCTGAGTGACTCAGTTTTGGAATACAACTGTCGCGTGGTGCACCGCGACCTCCAGGCACCCTGGAGTTTCTGAAAAAAAATTTTCTGCGATTTTCACGAAACCACTTTTCTTCAACTTGAATTGGGCTAAAAATCCATCCCTGAAAATAAAAATTCTCTGAGTAGTGTGTAAATGCTGATCCTTACCCTGCCTGGGTTGTCCACTGAGCATTTCCGCGACCTCTACCTGAAGTTCTCTGGGCATGGGATTTTGACATGTTCCCCAAACCAAAAGGAATGAGTGGGAAACAATCAATACAACAGATAGAAGCACTTGCATTTGAATGAGTTTCAAGCATGCTTGGGTACTCGTGTGATCTGAGTGACTCAGTTTTGGAAAACAACTGTCGCGTGGTGCACCGCGACCTCCAGGCACCCCGGAGTTTCTGAAGAAAAATTTTCTGCGATTTTCACGAAACCACTTTTCTTCAACTTGAATTGGGCTAAAAATCCATCCCTGAAAATAAAAATTCTCTGAGTAGTGTGGAAATGCTCATCCTTACCCTACCTGGGGTGTCCACTTAGCATTTCCACGACCTCTACTTGAAGTTCTCTGGGCATGGGATTTTGACATGTTACGCAAACCAAAAGGAATGAGTGGGAAACATTCAAGACAACAGATAGAAGCACTTGCATTTGAATGAGTTTCAAGCATGCTTGGGTACTCGTGTGATCTGAGTGACTCAGTTTTGGAATACAACTGTCGCGTGGTGCACCGCGACCTCCAGGCACCCCGGAGTTTCTGAAAAAAAATTTTCTGCGATTTTCACGAAACCACTTTTCTTCAACTTGAATTGGGCTAAAAATCCATCCCTGAAAATAAATATTCTCTGAGTAGTGTGGTAATGCTGATCCTTACCCTGCCTGGGTTGTCCACTGAGCATTTCCGCGAACTCTACCTGAAGTTCTCTGGGCATGGGATTTTGACATGTTCCCCAAACCAAAAGGAATGAGTGGGAAACAATCAAGACAACAGATACAAGCACTTGCATTTCAATGAGTTTCAAGCATGCTTGGGTACTCGTGTGATCTGAGTGACTCAGTTTTGGAATACAACTGTCGCGTGGTGCATCGCGACCTCAAGGCACTCCGGAGTTTTTGAAAAAAAATTTTCTGCAATTTTCACGAAACCACTTTTCATCAACTTGAATTGGGCTAAAAATCCATCACTGAAAATGAAAATTCTCTGAGTAGTGTGGAAATACTGATCCTTACCCTGCCTGGGTTGTCCACTGAGCATTTCCGCGAGCTCTATCTGAAGTTCTCTGGGCATGGGATTTTGACATGTTCCCCAAACCAAAAGGAATGAGTGGGAAACAATCAAGACAACAGATAGAAGCACTTGCATTTGAATGAGTTTCAAGCATGCTTGGGTACTCGTGTGATCTGAGTGACTCAGTTTTGGAATACAACTGTCGCGTGGTGCACCGCGACCTCCAGGCACCCCGGAGTTTCTGAAAAAAAATTTTCTGCGATTTTCACGAAACCACTTTTCTTCAACTTGAATTGGGCTAAAAATCCATCCCTGAAAATAAAAATTCTCTGAGTAGTGTGTAAATGCTCATCCTTACCCTACCTGGGGTGTCCACTGAGCATTTCCGCGACCTCTACTTGAAGTTCTCTGGGCATGGGATTTTGACATGTTACGCAAACCAAAAGGAATGAGTGGGAAACAATCAAGACAACAGATAGAAGCACTTGCATTTGAATGAGTTTCAAGCATGCTTGGGTACTCGTGTGATCTGAGTGACTCAGTTTTGGAATACAACTGTCGCGTGGTGCACCGCAACCTCCAGGCACCCCTGAGTTTCTGAAAAAAAATTTTCTGCGATTTTCACGAAACCACTTTTCTTCAACTTGAATTGGGCTAAAAATCCATCCCTGAAAATAAAAATTCTCTGAGTAGTGTGTAAATGCTCATCCTTACCCTACCTGGGGTGTCCACTGAGCATTTCCGCGAGCTCTACTTGAAGTTCTCTGGGCATGGGATTTTGACATGTTACGCAAACCAAAAGGAATGAGTGGGAAACAATCAAGAAAAGAGATAGAGGCACTTGCATTTGAATGAGTTTCAAGCATGCCTGGGTATTCGTGTGATCTGAGTGACTCAGTTTTGGAATACAACTGTCGCATGGTGCACCGCGACCTTAAGGCACCCCTGAGTTTCTGAAAAAAAATTTCTGCAATTTTCACAAAACCACTTTTCATCAACTTGAATTGGGCTAAAAATCCATCCCTGAAAATAAATATTCTCTGAGTATTGTGGAAATGCTGATCCTTACCCTACCTGGGGTGTCCACTGAGCATTTCCGCGAACTCTACTTGAAGTTCTCTGGGCATGGGATTTTGACATGTTCCCCAAACCAAAAGGAATGAGTGGGAAACAATCAAGACAACAGATAGAAGCACTTGCATTTGAATGAGTTTCAAGCATGCTTGGGTACTCGTGTGATCTGAGTGACTCAGTTTTGGAATACAACTGTCGCGTGGTGCATCGCGACCTCAAGGCACCCCGGAGTTTCTGAAAAAAAATTTTCTGCGATTTTCACGAAACCACTTTTCATCAACTTGAATTGGGCTAAAAATCCATCCCTGAAAATAAATATTCTCTGAGTAGTGTGGAAATGCTGATCCTTACCCTACCTGGGGTGTCCACTGAGCAATTCCGCGAACTCTACTTGAAGTTCTCTGGGCATGGGATTTTGACATGTTCCCCAAACCAAAAGGAATGAGTGGGAAACAATCAAGACAACAGATAGAAGCACTTGCATTTGAATGAGTTTCAAGCATGCTTGGGTACTCGTGTGATCTGAGTGACTCAGTTTTGGAAAACAACTGTCGCGTGGTGCACCGCGACCTCCAGGCACCCCGGAGTTTCTGAAAAAAAATTTTCTGCGATTTTCACGAAACCACTTTTCTTCAACTTGAATTGGGCTAAAAATCCATCCCTGAAAATAAAAATTCTCTGAGTAGTGTGGAAATGCTCATCCTTACCCTACCTGGGGTGTCCACTTAGCATTTCCGCGACCTCTACTTGAAGTTCTCTGGGCATGGGATTTTGACATGTTACGCAAACCAAAAGGAATGAGTGGGAAAAAATCAAGACAACAGATAGAAGCACTTGCATTTGAATGAGTTTCAAGCATGCTTGGGTAGTCGTGTGATCTGAGTGACTCAGTTTTCGTATACAAGTGTTGTGTGGTGCACCGCGACCTCCAGGCACCTCGGAGTTTCTGAAAAAAAATTTTCTGCGATTTTCACGAAACCACTTTTCTTCAATTTGAATTGGGCTAAAAATCCATCACTGAAAATAAAAAGTCTCTGAGTAGTGTGGAAATACTGATCCTTACCCTGCCTGGGTTGTCCACTGAGCATTTCCGCCAGCTCTACCTGAAGTTCTCTGGGCATGGGATTTTGACATGTTCCCCAAACCAAAAGGAATGAGTGGGAAACAATCAAGAAAAGAGATAGAGGCACTTGCATTTGAATGAGTTTCAAGCATGCCTGGGTACTCGTGTGATCTGAGTGACTCAGTTTTGGAATACAACTGTCGCGTGGTGCATCGCGACCTCAAGGCACCCCGGAGTTTCTGAAAAAAAATTTTCTGCAATTTTCACGAAACCACTTTTCTTCAACTTGAATTGGGCTAAAAATCCATCCCTGAAAATAAATATTCTCTGAGTAGTGTGGAAATGCTGATCCTTACCCTACCTGGGGTGTCCACTGAGCATTTCCGCGAACTCTACTTGAAGTTCTCTGGGCATGGGATTTTGACATGTTACCTAAACCAAAAGGAATGAGTGGGAAACAATCAAGACAACAGATAGAAGCACTTGCATTTGAATGAGTTTCAAGCATGCTTGGGTACTCGTGTGATCTGAATGACTCAGTTTTGGAATACAACTGTCGCGTGGTGCATCGCGACCTCAAAGCACCCCGGAGTTTTTGAAAGAAAATTTTCTGCAATTTTCACGAAACCACTTTTCATCAACTTGAATTGGGCTAAAAATCCATCCCTGAAAATAAATATTCTCTGAGTAGTGTGGAAATGCTGATCCTTACCCTACCTGGGGTGTCCACTGAGCATTTCCGCGAACTCTACTTGAAGTTCTCTGGGAATGGGATTTTGACATGTTACCTAAACCAAAAGGAATGAGTGGGAAACAATCAAGACTACAGATAGAAGCACTTGCATTTGAATGAGTTTCAAGCATGCTTGGGTACTCGTGTGATCTGAGTGACTCAGTTTTGGAAAACAACTGTCGCGTGGTGCACCGCGACCTCCAGGCACCCCGGAGTTTCTGAAAAAAAATTTTCTGCGATTTTCACGAAACCACTTTTCTTCAACTTGAATTGGGCTAAAAATCCATCCCTGAAAATAAAAATTCTCTGAGTAGTGTGGAAATGCTCATCCTTACCCTACCTGGGGTGTCCACTGAGCATTTCCGCGACCTCTACTTGAAGTTCTCTGGGCATGGGATTTTGACATGTTACGCAAACCAAAAGGAATGAGTGGGAAACAATCAAGACAACAGATAGAAGCACTTGCATTTGAATGAGTTTCAAGCATGCTTGGGTACTCGTGTGATCTGAATGACTCAGTTTTGGAATACAACTGTCGCGTGGTGCATCGCGACCTCAAGGCACCCCGGAGTTTTTGAAAGAAAATTTTCTGCAATTTTCACGAAACCACTTTTCTTCAACTTGAATTGGGCTAAAAATCCATCACTGAAAATAAAAATTCTCTGAGTAGTGTGGAAATGCTGATCCTTACCCTACCTTGGGTGTCCACTGAGCATTTCCGCGAACTCTACTAGAAGTTCTCTGGGCATGGGATTTTGACATGTTACCCAAACCAAAAGGAATGAGTGGGAAACAATCAAGACAACAGATAGAAGCACTTGCATTTGAATGAGTTTCAAGCATGCTTCGGTACTCGTGTGATTTGAGTGACTCAGTTTTGGAATACAACTGTCGCGTGGTGCACCGCGACCTCCAGGCACCCCGGATTTTCTGAAAAAAAATTTTCTGCGATTTTCACGAAACCACTTTTCTTCAACTTGAATTGGGCTAAAAATCCATCACTGAAAATAAAAATTCTCTGAGTAGTGTGGAAATACTGATCCTTACCCTGCCTGGGTTGTCCACTGAGCATTTCCGCGAGCTCTACCTGAAGTTCTCTGGGCCTGGGATTTTGACATGTTCCCCAAACCAAAAGGAATGAGTGGGAAACAATCAAGACAACAGATAGAAGCACTTGCATTTGAATGAGTTTCAAGCATGCTTGGGTACTCGTGTGATCTGAGTGACTCAGTTTTGGAATACAACTGTCGCGTGGTGCACCGCGACCTCCAGGCACCCCGGAGTTTCTGAAAAAAAATTTTCTGCGATTTTCACGAAACCACTTTTCTTCAACTTGAATTGGGCTAAAAATGCATACCTGAAAATAAAAATTCTCTGAGTAGTGTGTAAATGCTGATCCTTACCCTGCCTGGGTTGTCCACTGAGCATTTCCGCGAACTCTACCTGAAGTTCTCTGGGCATGGGATTTTGACATGTTCCCCAAACCAAAAGGAATGAGTGGGAAACAATCAAGAAAAGAGATAGAGGCACTTGCATTTGAATGAGTTTCAAGCATGCCTGGGTACTCGTGTGATCTGAGTGACTCAGTTTTGGAATACAACTGTCGCGTGGTGCATCGCGACCTCAAGGCACCCCGGAGTTTCTGAAAAAAAATTTTCTGCAATTTTCACGAAACCACTTTTCATCAACTTGAATTGGGCTAAAAATCCATCCCTGAAAATAAATATTCTCTGAGTAGTGTGGAAATGCTGATCCTTACCCTACCTGGGGTGTCCACTGAGCATTTCCGCGAACTCTACTTGAAGTTCTCTGGGCATGGGATTTTGACTTGTTCCCCAAACCAAAAGGAATGAGTGGGAAACAATCAAGACAACAGATAGAAGCACTTGCATTTGAATGAGTTTCAAGCATGCTTGGGTACTCGTGTGATCTGAGTGACTCAGTTTTGGAATACAACTGTTGCGTGGTGCACCGCGACCTCCAGGCACCCCGGAGTTTCTGAAAAAAAATTTTCTGCGATTTTCACGAAACCACTTTTCTTCAACTTGAATTGGGCTAAAAATCCATCACTGAAAATAAAAATTCTCTGAGTAGTGTGGAAATACTGATCCTTACCCTGCCTGGGTTGTCCACTGAGCATTTCCGCGAGCTCTACCTGAAGTTCTCTGGGCATGGGATTTTGACATGTTCCCCAAACCAAAAGGAATGAGTGGGAAACAATCAAGACAACAGATAGAAGCACTTGCATTTGAATGAGTTTCAAGCATGCTTGGGTACTCGTGTGATCTGAGTGACTCAGTTTTGGAATACAACTGTCGCGTGGTGCACTGCGACCTCCAGGCACCCAGGAGTTTCTGAATAAAAATTTTCTGCGATTTTCACGAAACCACTTTTCTTCAACTTGAATTGGGCTAAAAATTCATACCTGAAAATAAAAATTCTCTGAGTAGTGTGGAAATGCTGATCCTTCCCCTGCCTGGGTTGTCCACTGAGCATTTCCGCGACCTCTACCTGAAGTTCTCTGGGCATGGGATTTTGACATGTTCCCCAAACCAAAAGGAATGAGTGGGAAACAATGAAGACAACAGATAGAAGCACTTGCATTTGAATGAGTTTCAAGCATGCTTGGGTACTCGTGTGATCTGAGTGACTCAGTTTTGGAAAACAACTGTCGCGTGGTGCACCGCGACCTCCAGGCACCCCGGAGTTTCTGAAAAAAAATTTTCTGCGATTTTCACGAAACCACTTTTCTTCAACTTGAATTGGGCTAAAAATCCATCCCTGAAAATAAAAATTCTCTGAGTAGTGTGGAAATGCTCATCCTTACCCTACCTGGGGTGTCCACTTAGCATTTCCGCGACCTCTACTTGAAGTTCTCTGGGCATGGGATTTTGACATGTTACGCAAACCAAAAGGAATGAGTGGGAAACAATCAAGACAACAGATAGAAGCACTTGCATTTGAATGAGTTTCAAGCATGCTTGGGTACTCGTGTGATCTGAGTGACTCAGTTTTCGAATACAACTGTTGAGTGGTGCACCGCGACCTCCAGGCACCTCGGAGTTTCTGAAAAAAAATTTTCTGCGATTTTCACGAAACCACTTTTCTTCAACTTGAATTGGGCTAAAAATCCATCCCTGAAAATAAAAAGTCTCTGAGTAGTGTGGAAATACTGATCCTTACCCTGCCTGGGTTGTCCACTGAGCATTTCCGCGAGCTCTACCTGAAGTTCTCTGGGCATGGGATTTTGACATGTTCCCCAAACCAAAAGGAATGAGTGGGAAACAATCAAGACAACTGATAGAAGCACTTGCATTTGAATGAGTTTCAAGCATGCTTGGGTACTCGTGTGATCTGAGTGACTCAGTTTTGGAATACAACTGTCGCGTGGTGCACCGCGACCTCCAGGCACCCCGGAGTTTCTGAAAAAAAATTTTCTGCGATTTTCACGAAACCACTTTTCTTCAACTTGATTTGGGCTAAAAATCCATCCCTGAAAATAAAAATTCTCTGAGTAGTGTGTAAATGCTGATCCTTACCCTACCTGGGGTGTCCACTGAGCATTTCCGCGAACTCTACTTGAAGTTCTCTGGGCATGGGATTTTGACATGTTACCCAAACCAAAAGGAATGAGTGGGAAACAATCAAGACAACAGATAGAAGCACTTGCATTTGAATGAGTTTCAAGCATGCCTGGGTACTCGTGTGATCTGAGTGACTCAGTTTTGGAATACAACTGTCGCGTGGTGCACCGCGACCTCCAGGCACCCCGGAGTTTCTGAAAAAACATTTTCTGCGATTTTCACGAAACCACTTTTCTTCAACTTGAATTGGGCTAAAAATCCATCACTGAAAATAAAAATTCTCTGAGTAGTGTGGAAATAATGATCCTTACCCTGCCTGGGTTGTCCACTGAGCATTTCCGCGAGCTCTACCTGAAGTTCTCTGGGCATGGGATTTTGACATGTTCCCCAAACCTAAAGGAATGAGTGGGAAACAATCAAGACAACAGATAGAAGCACTTGCCTTTGAATGAGTTTCAAGCATGCTTGGGTACTCGTGTGATCTGAGTGACTCAGTTTTGGAATACAACTGTCGCGTGGTGCACCGCGACCTCCAGGCACCCCGGAGTTTCTGAAAAAAAATTTTCTGCGATTTTCACGAAACCACTTTTCTTCAACTTGAATTGGGCTAAAAATCCATCCCTGAAAATAAAAATTCTCTGAGTAGTGTGTAAATGCTCATCCTTACCCTGCCTGGGTTGTCCACTGAGCATTTCCGCGAACTCTACCTGAAGTTCTCTGGGCATGGGATTTTGACATGTTCCCCAAACCAAAAGGAATGAGTGGGAAACAATCAAGAAAAGAGATAGAGGCACTTGCATTTGAATGAGTTTCAAGCATGCCTGGGTACTCGTGTGATCTGAGTGACTCAGTTTTGGAATACAACTGTCGCGTGGTGCGTCGCGACCTCAAGGCACCCCGGAGTTTCTGAAAAAAAATTTACTGCAATTTTCACGAAACCACTTTTCATCAACTTGAATTGGGCTAAAAATCCATCCCTGAAAATAAATATTCTCTGAGTAGTGTGGAAATGCTGATCCTTACCCTACCTGGGGTGTCCACTGAGCATTTCCGCGAACTCTACTTGAAGTTCTCTGGGCATGGGATTTTGACATGTTACCTAAACCAAAAGGAATGAGTGGGAAACAATCAAGACAACAGATAGAAGCTCTTGCATTTGAATGAGTTTCAAGCATGTTTGGGTACTCGTGTGATCTGAGTGACTCAGTTTTGGAATACAACTGTCGCGTGGTGCATCGCGACCTCAAGGCACCCCGGAGTTTCTGAAAAAAAATTTTCTGCAATTTTCACGAAACCACTTTTCATCAACTTGAATTGGGCTAAAAATCCATCCCTGAAAATAAAAATTCTCTGAGTAGTGTGTAAATGCTGATCCTTACCCTACCTGGGGTGTCCACTGAGCATTTCCGCGAACTCTACTTGAAGTTCTCTGGGCATGGGATTTTGACATGTTACCTAAACCAAAAGGAATGAGTGGGAAACAATCAAGACAACAGATAGAAGAACTTGCATTTGAATGAGTTTCAAGCATGCTTGGGTACTCGTGTGATCTGAATGACTCAGTTTTGGAATACAACTGTCGCATGGTGCATCGCGACCTCAAGGCACCCCAGAGTTTTTGAAAGAAAATTTTCTGCAATTTTCACGAAACCATTTTTCATCAACTTGAATTGGGCTAAAATTCCATCCCTGAAAATAAATATTCTCTGAGTAGTGTGGAAATGCTGATCCTTACCCTGCCTGGGTTGTCCACTGAGCATTTCCGCGAGCTCTACCTGAAGTTCTCTGGGCATGGGATTTTGACATGTACCCCAAACCAAAAGGAATGAGTGGGAAACAATGAAGACAACAGATAGAAGCACTTGCATTTGAATGAGTTTCAAGCATGCTTGGGTACTCGTGTGATCTGAGTGACTCAGTTTTGGAAAACAACTGTCGCGTGGTGCACCGCGACCTCCAGGCACCCCGGAGTTTCTGAAAAAAAATTTTCTGCGATTTTCACGAAACCACTTTTCTTCAACTTGAATTGGGCTAAAAATCCATCCCTGAAAATAAAAATTCTCTGAGTAGTGTGGAAATGCTCATCCTTACCCTACCTCTGGTGTCCACTTAGCATTTCCGTGACCTCTACTTGAAGTTCTCTGGGCATGGGATTTTGACATGTTACGCAAACCAAAAGGAATGAGTGGGAAACAATCAAGACAACAGATAGAAGCACTTGCATTTGAATGAGTTTCAAGCATGCTTGGGTACTCGTGTGATCTGAGTGACTCAGTTTTCGAATACAACTGTTGAGTGGTGCACCGCGACCTCCAGGCACCTCGGAGTTTCTGAAAAAAAATTTTCTGCGATTTTCACGAAACCACTTTTCTTCACCTTGAATTGGGCTAAAAATCCATCCCTGAAAATAAAAAGTCTCTGAGTAGTGTGGAAATACTGATCCTTACCCTGCCTGGGTTGTCCACTGAGCATTTCCGCGAGCTCTACCTGAAGTTCTCTGGGCATGGGATTTTGACATGTTCCCCAACCCAAAAGGAATGAGTGGGAAACAATCAAGACAACTGATAGAAGCACTTGCATTTGAATGAGTTTCAAGCATGCTTGGGTACTCGTGTGATCTGAGTGACTCAGTTTTGGAATACAACTGTCGCGTGGTGCACCGCGACCTCCAGGCACCCCGGAGTTTCTGAAAAAAAATTTTCTGCGATTTTCACGAAACCACTTTTCTTCAACTTGAATTGGGCTAAAAATCCATCACTGAAAATAAAAATTCTCTGAGTAGTGTGGAAATACTGATCCTTACCCTGCCTGGGTTGTCTACTGAGCATTTCCGCGAGCTCTACCTGAAGTTCTCTGGGCATGGGATTTTGACATGTTACCTAAACCAAAAGGAATGAGTGGGAAACAATCAAGACAACAGATAGAAGCACTTGCATTTGAATGAGTTTCAAGCATGCCTGGGTACTCGTGTGATCTGAGTGACTCAGTTTTGGAATACAACTGTCGCGTGGTGCATCGCGACCTCAAGGCACCCCGGAGTTTCTGAAAAAAAAATTTCTGCAATTTTCACGAAACCACTTTTCATCAACTTGAATTGGGCTAAAAATCCATCCCTGAAAATAAAAATTCTCTGAGTAGTGTGTAAATGCTGATCCTTACCCTACCTGGGTTGTCCACTGAGCATTTCCGCGAACTCTACTTGAAGTTCTCTGGGAATGGGATTTTGACATGTTACCTAAACCAAAAGGAATGAGTGGGAAACAATCAAGACAACAGATAGAAGAACTTGCATTTGAATGAGTTTCAAGCATGCTTGGGT
This sequence comes from Atractosteus spatula, assembly GCF_055471065.1. Lineage (NCBI taxonomy): Eukaryota > Metazoa > Chordata > Actinopteri > Semionotiformes > Lepisosteidae > Atractosteus > Atractosteus spatula. The sequence goes on from NC_142708.1 coordinate 77,576,664, forward strand.
ACTCGTGTGATCTGAATGACTCAGTTTTGGAATACAACTGTCGCATGGTGCATCGCGACCTCAAGGCACCCCGGAGTTTTTGAAAGAAAATTTTCTGCAATTTTCACGAAACCATTTTTCATCAACTTGAATTGGGCTAAAAATCCATCCCTGAAAATAAATATTCTCTGAGTAGTGTGGAAATGCTGATCCTTACCCTACCTGGGGTGTCCACTGAGCATTTCCGCGAACTCTACTTGACGTTCTCTGGGCATGGGATTTTGACATGTTACCTAAACCAAAAGGAATGAGTGGGAAACAATCAAGACTACAGATAGAAGCACTTGCATTTGAATGAGTTTCAAGCATGCTTGGGTAGTCGTGTGATCTGAGTGACTCAGTTTTGGAATACAACTGTCGCGTGGTGCACCGCGACCTCCAGGCACCCCGGAGTTTCTGAAAAAAAATTTTCTGCGATTTTCACGAAACCACTTTTCTTCAACTTGAATTGGGCTTAAAATCCATCACTGAAAATAAAAATTCTCTGAGTAGTGTGGAAATATTGATCCTTACCCTGCCTGGGTTGTCCACTGAGCATTTCCGCGAGCTCTACCTGAAGTTCTCTGGGCATGGGATTTTGACATGTTCCCCAAACCAAAAGGAATGAGTGGGAAACAATCAAGACAACAGATAGAAGCACTTGCATTTGAATGAGTTTCAAGCATGCTTGGTTACTCGTGTGATCTGAGTGACTCAGTTTTGGAATACAACTGTCGCGTGGTGCATCGCGACCTCAAGGCACCCCGGAGTTTTTGAAAAAAAATTTTCTGCAATTTTCACGAAACCACTTTTCATCAAATTGAATTGGGCTAAAAATCCATCCCTGAAAATAAATATTCTCTGAGTAGAGTGGAAATGCTGATCCTTACCCTACCTGGGGTGTCCACTGAGCATTTCCGCGAACTCTACTTGAAGTTCTCTGGGCATGGGATTTGGACATGTTACCCAAACCAAAAGGAATGAGTGGGAAACAATCAAGACAACAGATAGAAGCACTTGCATTTGAATGAGTTTCAAGCATGCTTGGGTACTCGTGTGATTTGAGTGACTCAGTTTTGGAATACAACTGTCGCGTGGTGCACCGCGACCTCCAGGCACCCCGGAGTTTCTGAAAAAAAATTTTCTGCGATTTTCACGAAACCACTTTTCTTCAACTTGAATTGGGCTTAAAATCCATCCCTGAAAATAAAAATTCTCTGAGTAGTGTGTAAATGCTCATCCTTACCCTACCTGGGGTGTCCACTGAGCATTTCCGCGACCTCTACTTGAAGTTCTCTGGGCATGGGATTTTGACATGTTAAGCAAACCAAAAGGAATGAGTGGGAAACAATCAAGACAACAGATAGAAGCACTTGCATTTGAATGAGTTTCAAGCATGCTTGGGTACTCGTGTGATCTGAGTGACTCAGTTTTCGAATACAACTGTTGCGTGGTGCACCGCGACCTCCAGGCACCCCGGAGTTTCTGAAAAAAAATTTTCTGCGATTTTCACGAAACCACTTTTCTTCAACTTGAATTGGGCTAAAAATCCATCACTGAAAATAAAAATTCTCTGAGTAGTGTGGAAATACTGATCCTTACCCTGCCTGGGTTGTCCACTGAGCATTTCCTCGAGCTCTACCTGAAGTTCTCTGGGCATGGGATTTTGACATGTTCCCCAAACCAAAAGGAATGAGTGGGAAACAATCAAGACAAGAGATAGAAGCACTTGCATTTGAATGAGTTTCAAGCATGCTTGGGTACTCGTGTGATCTGAGTGACTCAGTTTTGGAATACAACTGTCGCGTGGTGCACCGCGACCTCCAGGCACCCCGGAGTTTCTGAAAAAAAATTTTCTGCGATTTTCACGAAACCACTTTTCTTCAACTTGAATTGGGCTAAAAATGCATACCTGAAAATAAAAATTCTCTGAGTAGTGTGTAAATGCTGATCCTTACCCTGCCTGGGTTATCCACTGAGCATTTCCGCGAACTCTACCTGAAGTTCTCTGGGCATGGGATTTTGACATGTTCACCAAACCAAAAGGAATGAGTGGGAAACAATCAAGAAAAGAGATAGAGGCACTTGCATTTGAATGAGTTTCAAGCATGCCTGGGTACTCGTGTGATCTGAGTGACTCAGTTTTGGAATACAACTGTCGCGTGGTGCATCGCGACCTCAAGGCACCCCGGAGTTTCTGAAAAAAAATTTTCTGCAATTTTCACGAAACCACTTTTCATCAACTTGAATTGGGCTAAAAATCCATCCCTGAAAATAAATATTCTCTGAGTAGTGTGGAAATGCTGATCCTTACCCTACCTGGGGTGTCCACTGAGCATTTCCGCGAACTCTACTTGAAGTTCTCTGGGCATGGGATTTTGACATGTTACCCAAACCAAAAGGAATGAGTGGGAAACAATCAAGACAACAGATAGAAGCACTTGCATTTGAATGAGTTTCAAGCATGCTTGGGTACTCGTGTGATCTGAGTGACTCAGTTTTGGAATACAACTGTTGCGTGGTGCATCGCGACCTCAAGGCACCCCGGAGTTTTTGAAAAAAAATTTTCTGCAATTTTCACGAAACCACTTTTCATCAACTTGAATTGGGCTAAAAATCCATCCCTGAAAATAAATATTCTCTGAGTAGTGTGGAAATGCTGATCCTTACCCTACCTGGGGTGTCCACTGAGCATTTCCGCGAACTCTACTTGAAGTTCTCTGGGCATGGGATTTTGACATGTTACCCAAACCAAAAGGAATGAGTGGGAAACAATCAAGACAACAGTTAGAAGCACTTGCATTTGAATGAGTTTCAAGCATGCTTGGGTACTCGTGTGATCTGAGTGACTCAGTTTTGGAATACAACTGTCGCGTGGTGCACCGCGACCTCCAGGCACCCCGGAGTTTCTGAAACAAAATTTTCTGCGATTTTCACGAAACCACTTTTCTTCAACTTGAATTGCGCTAAAAATCCATCACTGAAAATAAAAATTCTCTGAGTAGTGTGGAAATACTGATCCTTACCCTGCCTGGGTTGTCCACTGAGCATTTCCGCGAGCTCTACCTGAAGTTCTCTGGGCATGGGATTTTGACATGTTCCCCAAACCAAAAGGAATGAGTGGGAAACAATCAAGACTACAGATAGAAGCACTTGCATTTGAATGAGTTTCAAGCATGCTTGGGTAGTCGTGTGATCTGAGTGACTCAGTTTTGGAATACAACTGTCGCGTGGTGCACCGCGACCTCCAGGCACCCCGGAGTTTCTGAAAAAAAATTTTCTGCGATTTTCACGAAACCACTTTTCTTCAACTTGAATTGGGCTTAAAATCCATCACTGAAAATAAAAATTCTCTGAGTAGTGTGGAAATACTGATCCTTACCCTGCCTGGGTTGTCCACTGAGCATTTCCGCGAGCTCTACCTGAAGTTCTCTGGGCATGGGATTTTGACATGTTCCCCAAACCAAAAGGAATGAGTGGGAAACAATCAAGACAACAGATAGAAGCACTTGCATTTGAATGAGTTTCAAGCATGCTTGGGTACTCGTGTGATCTGAGTGACTCAGTTTTGGAATACAACTGTCGCGTGGTGGATCGCGACCTCAAGGCACCCCGGAGTTTTTGAAAAAAAATTTTCTGCAATTTTCACGAAACCACTTTTCATCAAATTGAATTGGGCTAAAAATCCATCCCTGAAAATAAATATTCTCTGAGTAGAGTGGAAATGCTGATCCTTACCCTACCTGGGGTGTCCACTGAGCATTTCCGCGAACTCTACTTGAAGTTCTCTGGGCATGGGATTTTGACATGTTACCCAAACCAAAAGGAATGAGTGGGAAACAATCAAGACAACAGATAGAAGCACTTGCATTTGAATGAGTTTCAAGCATGCTTGGGTACTCGTGTGATTTGAGTGACTCAGTTTTGGAATACAACTGTCGCGTGGTGCACCGCGACCTCCAGGCACCCCGGAGTTTCTGAAAAAAAATTTTCTGCGATTTTCACGAAACCACTTTTCTTCAACTTGAATTGGGCTTAAAATCCATCCCTGAAAATAAAAATTCTCTGAGTAGTGTGTAAATGCTCATCCTTACCCTACCTGGGGTGTCCACTGAGCATTTCCGCGACCTCTACTTGAAGTTCTCTGGGCATGGGATTTTGACATGTTACGCAAACCAAAAGGAATGAGTGGGAAACAATCAAGACAACAGATAGAAGCACTTGCATTTGAATGAGTTTCAAGCATGCTTGGGTACTCGTGTGATCTGAGTGACTCAGTTTTCGAATACAACTGTTGCGTGGTGCACCGCGACCTCCAGGCACCCCGGAGTTTCTGAAAAAAAAATTTCTGCGATTTTCACGAAACCACTTTTCTTCAACTTGAATTGGGCTAAAAATCCATCACTGAAAATAAAAATTCTCTGAGTAGTGTGGAAATACTGATCCTTACCCTGCCTGGGTTGTCCACTGAGCATTTCCTCGAGCTCTACCTGAGGTTCTCTGGGCATGGGATTTTGACATGTTCCCCAAACCAAAAGGAATGAGTGGGAAACAATCAAGACAAGAGATAGAAGCACTTGCATTTGAATGAGTTTCAAGCATGCTTGGGTACTCGTGTGATCTGAGTGACTCAGTTTTGGAATACAACTGTCGCGTGGTGCACCGCGACCTCCAGGCACCCCGGAGTTTCTGAAAAAAAATTTTCTGCGATTTTCACGAAACCACTTTTCTTCAACTTGAATTGGGCTAAAAATGCATACCTGAAAATAAAAATTCTCTGAGTAGTGTGTAAATGCTGATCCTTACCCTGCCTGGGTTATCCACTGAGCATTTCCGCGAACTCTACCTGAAGTTCTCTGGGCATGGGATTTTGACATGTTCACCAAACCAAAAGGAATGAGTGGGAAACAATCAAGAAAAGAGATAGAGGCACTTGCATTTGAATGAGTTTCAAGCATGCCTGGGTATTCGTGTGATCTGAGTGACTCAGTTTTGGAATACAACTGTCGCGTGGTGCATCGCGACCTCAAGGCACCCCGGAGTTTCTGAAAAAAAATTTTCTGCAATTTTCACGAAACCACTTTTCATCAACTTGAATTGGGCTAAAAATCCATCCCTGAAAATAAATATTCTCTGAGTAGTGTGGAAATGCTGATCCTTACCCTACCTGGGGTGTCCACTGAGCATTTCCGCGAACTCTACTTGAAGTTCTCTGGGCATGGGATTTTGACATGTTACCCAAACCAAAAGGAATGAGTGGGAAACAATCAAGACAACAGATAGAAGCACTTGCATTTGAATGAGTTTCAAGCATGCTTGGGTACTCGTGTGATCTGAGTGACTCAGTTTTGGAATACAACTGTTGCGTGGTGCATCGCGACCTCAAGGCACCCCGGAGTTTTTGAAAAAAAATTTTCTGCAATTTTCACGAAACCACTTTTCATCAACTTGAATTGGGCTAAAAATCCATCCCTGAAAATAAATATTCTCTGAGTAGTGTGGAAATGCTGATCCTTACCCTACCTGGGGTGTCCACTGAGCATTTCCGCGAACTCTACTTGAAGTTCTCTGGGCATGGGATTTTGACATGTTACCCAAACCAAAAGGAATGAGTGGGAAACAATCAAGACAACAGTTAGAAGCACTTGCATTTGAATGAGTTTCAAGCATGCTTGGGTACTCGTGTGATCTGAGTGACTCAGTTTTGGAATACAACTGTCGCGTGGTGCACCGCGACCTCCAGGCACCCCGGAGTTTCTGAAACAAAATTTTCTGCGATTTTCACGAAACCACTTTTCTTCAACTTGAATTGGGCTAAAAATCCATCACTGAAAATAAAAATTCTCTGAGTAGTGTGGAAATACTGATCCTTACCCTGCCTGGGTTGTCCACTGAGCATTTCCGCGAGCTCTACCTGAAGTTCTCTGGGCATGGGATTTTGACATGTTCCCCAAACCAAAAGGAATGAGTGGGAAACAATCAAGACAACAGATAGAAGCACTTGCATTTGAATGAGTTTCAAGCATGCTTGGGTACTCGTGTGATCTGAGTGACTCAGTTTTGGAATACAACTGTCGCGTGGTGCACCGCGACCTCCAGGCACCCCGGAGTTTCTGAAAAAAAATTTTCTGCGATTTTCACGAAACCACTTTTCTTCAACTTGAATTGGGCTAAAAATCCATCCCTGAAAATAAAAATTCTCTGAGTAGTGTGGAAATGCTCATCCTTACCCTACCTGGGGTGTCCACTGAGCATTTCCGCGACCTCTACTTGAAGTTCTCTGGGCATGGGATTTTGACATGTTACGCAAACCAAAAGGAATGAGTGGGAAACAATCAAGACAACAGATAGAAGCACTTGCATTTGAATGAGTTTCAAGCATGCTTGGGTACTCGTGTGATCTGAGTGACTCAGTTTTCGAATACAACTGTAGCGTGGTGCACCGCGACCTCCAGGCACCCCGGAGTTTCTGAAAAAAAATTTTCTGCGATTTTCACGAAACCACTTTTCTTCAACTTGAATTGGGCTAAAAATCCATCACTGAAAATAAACATTCTGTGAGTAGTGTGCAAATACTGATCCTTACCTTGCCTGGGTTGTCCACTGAGCATTTCCGCGAGCTCTACCTGAAGTTCTCTGGGCATGGGATTTTGACATGTTCCCCAAACCAAAAGGAATGAGTGGGAAACAATCAAGACAACAGATAGAAGCACTTGCATTTGAATGAGTTTCAAGCATGCTTGGGTACTCGTGTGATCTGAGTGACTCAGTTTTGGAATACAACTGTCGCGTGGTGCACTGCGACCTCCAGGCACCCCGGAGTTTCTGAAAAAAAATTTTCTGCGATTTTCACGAAACCACTTTTCTTCAACTTGAATTGGGCTAAAAATACATACCTGAAAATAAAAATTCTCTGAGTAGTGTGTAAATGCTGATCCTTACCCTGCCTGGGTTGTCCACTGAGCATTTCCGCGACCTATATCTGAAGTTCTCTGGGCATGGGATTTTGACATGTTCCCCAAACCAAAAGGAATGAGTGGGAAACAATCAAGACAACAGATAGAAGCACTTGCATTTGAATGAGTTTCAAGAATGCTTGGGTACTCGTGTGATCTGAGTGACTCAGTTTTGGAATACAACTGTTGCGTGGTGCACCGCGACCTCCAGGCACCCCGGAGTTTCTGAAAAAAAATTTTCTGCGATTTTCACGAAACCACTTTTCTTCAACTTGAATTGGGCTAAAAATCCATACCTGAAAATAAAAATTCTCTGAGTAGTGTGTAAATGCTGATCCTTACCCTGCCTGGGTTGTCCACTGAGCATTTCCGCGACCTCTACCTGAAGTTCTCTGGGCATGGGATTTTGACATGTTCCCCAAACCAAAAGGAATGAGTGGGAAACAATCAAGACAACAGATAGAAGCACTTGCATTTGAATGAGTTTCAAGCATGCTTGGGTACTCGTGTGATCTGAGTGACTCAGTTTTGGAAAACAACTGTCGCGTGGTGCACCGCGACCTCCAGGCACCCCGGAGTTTCTGAAAAAAAATTTTCTGCGATTTTCACGAAACCAGTTTTCTTCAACTTGAATTGGGCTAAAAATCCATCCCTGAAAATAAAAATTCTCTGAGTAGTGTGTAAATGCTGATGCTTACCCTACCTGGGGTGTCCACTGAGCATTTCCGCGAACTCTACTTGAAGTTCTCTGGGCATGGGATTTTGACATGTTACCCAAACCAAAAGGAATGAGTGGGAAACAATCAAGATAACAGATAGAAGCACTTGCATTTGAATGAGTTTCAAGCATGCTTGGGTAGTCGTGTGATCTGAGTGACTCAGTTTTGGAATACAACTGTCGCGTGGTGCATCGCGACCTCAAGGCACCCCGGAGTTTTTGAAAAAAAATTTTCTGCAATTTTCACGAAACCACTTTTCATCAACTTGAATTGGGCTAAAAATCCATCCCTGAAAATAAATATTCTCTGAGTAGTGTGGAAATGCTGATCCTTACCCTACCTGGGGTGTCCACTGAGCATTTCCGCGAACTCTACTTGAAGTTCTCTGGGCATGGGATTTTGACATGTTACCCAAACCAAAAGGAATGAGTGGGAAACAATCAAGACAACAGATAGAAGCACTTGCATTTGAATGAGTTTCAAGCATGCTTGGGTACTCGTGTGATCTGAGTGACTCAGTTTTGGAATACAACTGTCGCGTGGTGCACCGCGAACTCCAGGCACCCCGGAGTTTCTGAAAAAAAATTTTCTGCGATTTTCACGAAACCACTTTTCTTCAACTTGAATTGGGCTAAAAATCCATCACTGAAAATAAAAATTCTCTGAGTAGTGTGGAAATACTGATCCTTACCCTGCCTGGGTTGTCCACTGAGCATTTCCGCAAGCTCTACCTGAAGTTCTCTGGGCATGGGATTTTGACATGTTCCCCAAACCAAAAGGAATGAGTGGAAAACAATCAAGACAACAGATAGAAGCACTTGCATTTGAATGAGTTTCAAGCATGCTTGGGTACTCGTGTGATCTGAGTGACTCAGTTTTGGAATACAACTGTCGCGTGGTGCACTGCGACCTCCAGGCACCCCGGAGTTTCTGAAAAAAAATTTTCTGCGATTTTCACGAAACCACTTTTCTTCAACTTGAATTGGGCTAAAAATCCATACCTGAAAATAAAAATTCTCTGAGTAGTGTGTAAATGCTGATCCTTACCCTGCCTGGGTTGTCCACTGAGCATTTCCGCGACCTCTATCTGAAGTTCTCTGGGCATGGGATTTTGACATGTTCCCCAAACCAAAAGGAATGAGTGGGAAACAATCAAGACAACAGATAGAAGCACTTGCATTTGAATGAGTTTCAAGAATGCTTGGGTACTCGTGTGATCTGAGTGACTCAGTTTTGGAATACAACTGTTGCGTGGTGCACCGCGACCTCCAGGCACCCCGGAGTTTCTGAAAAAAAATTTTCTGCGATTTTCACGAAACCACTTTTCTTCAACTTGAATTGGGCTAAAAATCCATACCTGAAAATAAAAATTCTCTGAGTAGTGTGTAAATGCTGATCCTTACCCTGCCTGGGTTGTCCACTGAGCATTTCCGCGACCTCTACCTGAACTTCTCTGGGCATGGGATTTTGACATGTTCCCCAACCAAAAGGAATGAGTGGGAAACAATCAAGAAAAGAGATAGAGGCACTTGCATTTGAATGAGTTTCAAGCATGCCTGGGTACTCGTGTGATCTGAGTGACTCAGTTTTGGAATACAACTGTCGCGTGGTGCATCGCGACCTCAAGGCACCCCGGAGTTTCTGAAAAAAAATTTTCTGCAATTTTCACGAATCCACTTTTCATCAACTTGAATTGGGCTAAAAATCCATCCCTGAAAATAAATATTCTCTGAGTAATGTGGAAATGCTGATCCTTACCCTACCTGGGGTGTCCACTGAGCATTTCCGCGAACTCTACTTGAAGTTCTCTGGGCATGGGATTTTGACATGTTACCCAAACCAAAAGGAATGAGTGGGAAACAATCAAGACAACAGATAGAAGCACTTGCATTTGAATGAGTTTCAAGCATGCTTGGGTACTCGTGTGATTTGAGTGACTCAGTTTTGGAATACAACTGTCGCGTGGTGCACCGCGACCTCCAGGCACCCCGGAGTTTCTGAAAAAAAATTTTCTGCGATTTTCACGAAACCACTTTTCTTCAACTTGAATTGGGCTAAAAATCCATCCCTGAAAATAAAAATTCTCTGAGTAGTGTGGAAATACTGATCCTTACCCTACCTGGGGTGTCCACTGAGCATTTCCGCGACCTCTACTTGAAGTTCTCTGGGCATGGGATTTTGACATGTTACGCAAACCAAAAGGAATGAGTGGGAAACAATCAAGACAACAGATAGAAGCACTTGCATTTGAATGAGTTTCAAGCATGCTTGGGTACTCGTGTGATCTGAGTGACTCAGTTTTCGAATACAACTGTTGCGTGGTGCACCGCGACCTCCAAGCACCCCGGAGTTTCTGAAAAAAAATTTTCTGCGATTTTCACGAAACCACTTTTCTTCAACTTGAATTGGGCTAAAAATCCATCACTGAAAATAAAAATTCTCTGAGTAGTGTGGAAATACTGATCCTTACCCTGCCTGGGTTGTCCACTGAGCATTTCCGCAAGCTCTACCTGAAGTTCTCTGGGCATGGGATTTTGACATGTTCCCCAAACCAAAAGGAATGAGTGGAAAACAATCAAGACAACAGATAGAAGCACTTGCATTTGAATGAGTTTCAAGCATGCTTGGGTACTCGTGTGATCTGAGTGACTCAGTTTTGGAATACAACTGTCGCGTGGTGCACTGCGACCTCCAGGCACCCCGGAGTTTCTGAAAAAAAAATTTCTGCGATTTTCACGAAACCACTTTTCTTCAACTTGAATTGGGCTAAAAATCCATACCTGAAAATAAAAATTCTCTGAGTAGTGTGTAAATGCTGATCCTTACCCTGCCTGGGTTGTCCACTGAGCATTTCCGCGACCTCTATCTGAAGTTCTCTGGGCATGGGATTTTGACATGTTCCCCAAACCAAAAGGAATGAGTGGGAAACAATCAAGACAACAGATAGAAGCACTTGCATTTGAATGAGTTTCAAGAATGCTTGGGTACTCGTGTGATCTGAGTGACTCAGTTTTGGAATACAACTGTTGCGTGGTGCACCGCGACCTCCAGGCACCCCGGAGTTTCTGAAAAAAAATTTTCTGCGATTTTCACGAAACCACTTTTCTTCAACTTGAATTGGGCTAAAAATCCATACCTGAAAATAAAAATTCTCTGAGTAGTGTGTAAATGCTGATCCTTACCCTGCCTGGGTTGTCCACTGAGCATTTCCGCGACCTCTACCTGAAGTTCTCTGGGCATGGGATTTTGACATGTTCCCCAAACCAAAAGGAATGAGTGGGAAACAATCAAGACAACAGATAGAAGCACTTGCATTTGAATGAGTTTCAAGCATGCTTGGGTACTCGTGTGATCTGAGTGACTCAGTTTTGGAAAACAACTGTCGCGTGGTGTACCGCGACCTCCAGGCACCCCGGAGTTTCTGAAAAAAAATTTTCTGCGATTTTCACGAAACCACTTTTCTTCAACTTGAATTGGGCTAAAAATCCATCCCTGAAAATAAAAATTCTCTGAGTAGTGTGTAAATGCTGATCCTTACCCTACCTGGGGTGTCCACTGAGCATTTCCGCGAACTCTACTTGAAGTTCTCTGGGCATGGGATTTTGACATGTTCCCCAAACCAAAAGGAATGAGTGGGAAACAATCAAGACAACAGATAGAAGCACTTGCATTTGAATGAGTTTCAAGCATGCTTGGGTAGTCGTGTGATCTGAGTAATTCAGTTTTGGAATACAACTGTCGCGTGGTGCACCGCGACCTCCAGGCACCCCGGAGTTTCTGAAAAAAAATTTTCTGCGATTTTCACGAAACCACTTTTCTTCAACTTGAATTGGGCTAAAAATCCATCACTGAAAATAAAAATTCTCTGAGTAGTGTGGAAATACTGATCCTTACCCTGCCTGGGTTGTCTACTGAGCATTTCCGCGAGCTCTACCTGAAGTTCTCTGGGCATGGGATTTTGACATGTTCCCCAAACCAAAAGGAATGAGTGGGAAACAATCAAGACAACAGATAGAAGCACTTGCATTTGAATGAGTTTCAAGCATGCTTGGGTACTCGTGTGATCTGAGTGACTCAGTTTTGGAATACAACTGTCGCGTGGTGCATCGCGACCTCAAGGCACCCCGGAGTTTCTGAAAAGAAATTTTCTGCAATTTTCACGAAACCACTTTTCATCAACTTGAATTGGGCTAAAAATCCATTCCTGAAAATAAATATTCTCTGAGTAGTGTGGAAATGCTGATCCTTACCCTACCTGGGTTGTCCACTGAGCATTTCCGCGAACTCTACCTGAAGTTCTCTGGGCATGGGATTTTGACATGTTCCCCAAACCAAAAGGAATGAGTGGGAAACAATCAAGAAAAGAGATAGAGGCACTTGCATTTGAATGAGTTTCAAGCATGCCTGGGTACTCGTGTGATCTGAGTGACTCAGTTTTGGAATACAACTGTCGCGTGGTGCACCGCAACCTCCAGGCACCCCGGAGTTTCTGAAAAAAAATTTTCTGCGATTTTCACGAAACCACTTTTCTTCAACTTGAATTGGGCTAAAAATGCATACCTGAAAATAAAAATTCTCTGAGTAGTGTGGAAATGCTGATCCTTACCCTGCCTGGGTTGTCCACTGAGCATTTCCGCGAACTCTACCTGAAGTTCTCTGGGCATGGGATTTTGACATGTTCCCCAAACCAAAAGGAATGAGTGGGAAACAATCAAGAAAAGAGATAGAGGCACTTGCATTTGAATGAGTTTCAAGCATGCCTGGGTACTCGTGTGATCTGAGTGACTCAGTTTTGGAATACAACTGTCGCGTGGTGCATCGCGACCTCAAGGCACCCCGGAGTTTCTGAAAAAAAATTTTCTGCACTTTTCACGAATCCACTTTTCATCAACTTGAATTGGGCTAAAAATCCATCCCTGAAAATAAATATTCTCTGAGTAGTGTGGAAATGCTGATCCTTACCCTACCTGGGGTGTCCACTGAGCATTTCCGCGAACTCTACTTGAAGTTCTCTGGGTATGGGATTTTGACATGTTACCCAAACCAAAAGGAATGAGTGGGAAACAATCAAGACAACAGATAGAAGCACTTGCATTTGAATGAGTTTCAAGCATGCTTGGGTACTCGTGTGATCTGAGTGACTCAGTTTTGGAATACAACTGTCGCGTGGTGCACCGCAACCTCCAGGCACCCCGGAGTTTCTGAAAAAAAATTTTCTGCGATTTTCACGAAACCACTTTTCTTCAACTTGAATTGGGCTAAAAATCCATCCCTGAAAATAAAAATTCTCTGAGTAGTGTGGAAATACTGATCCTTACCCTGCCTGGGTTGTCCACTGAGCATTTCCGCGAGCTCTACCTGAAGTTCTCTGGGCATGGGATTTTGACATGTTCCACAAACCAAAAGGAATGAGTGGGAAACAATCAAGACAACAGATAGAAGCACTTGCATTTGAATGAGTTTCAAGCATGCTTGGGTACTCGTGTGATCTGAGTGACTCAGTGTTGGAATACAACTGTCGCGTGGTGCACCGCGACCTCCAGGCACCCCGGAGTTTCTGAAAAAAAATTTTCTGCGATTTTCACGAAACCACTTTTCTTCAACTTGAATTGGGCTAAAAATCCATCCCTGAAAATAAAAATTCTCTGAGTAGTGTGGAAATACTGATCCTTACCCTACCTGGGGTGTCCACTGAGCATTTCCGCGACCTCTACTTGAAGTTCTCTGGGCATGGGATTTTGACATGTTCCCCAAACCAAAAGGAATGAGTGGGAAACAATCAAGACAACAGATAGAAGCACTTGCATTTGAATGAGTTTCAAGCATGCTTGGGTACTCGTGTGATCTGAGTGACTCAGTTTTGGAAAACAACTGTCGCGTGGTGCACCGCGACCTCCAGGCACCCCGGAGTTTCTGAAAAAAAATTTTCTGCGATTTTCACGAAACCAGTTTTCTTCAACTTGAATTGGGCTAAAAATCCATCCCTGAAAATAAAAATTCTCTGAGTAGTGTGTAAATGCTGATGCTTACCCTACCTGGGGTGTCCACTGAGCATTTCCGCGAACTCTACTTGAAGTTCTCTGGGCATGGGATTTTGACATGTTACCCAAACCAAAAGGAATGAGTGGGAAACAATCAAGATAACAGATAGAAGCACTTGCATTTGAATGAGTTTCAAGCATGCTTGGGTAGTCGTGTGATCTGAGTGACTCAGTTTTGGAATACAACTGTCGCGTGGTGCATCGCGACCTCAAGGCACCCCGGAGTTTTTGAAAAAAAATTTTCTGCAATTTTCACGAAACCACTTTTCATCAACTTGAATTGGGCTAAAAATCCATCCCTGAAAATAAATATTCTCTGAGTAGTGTGGAAATGCTGATCCTTACCCTACCTGGGGTGTCCACTGAGCATTTCCGCGAACTCTACTTGAAGTTCTCTGGGCATGGGATTTTGACATGTTACGCAAACCAAAAGGAATGAGTGGGAAACAATCAAGACAACAGATAGAAGCACTTGCATTTGAATGAGTTTCAAGCATGCTTGGGTACTCGTGTGATCTGAGTGACTCAGTTTTCGAATACAACTGTTGCGTGGTGCACCGCGACCTCCAAGCACCCCGGAGTTTCTGAAAAAAAATTTTCTGCGATTTTCACGAAACCACTTTTCTTCAACTTGAATTGGGCTAAAAATCCATCACTGAAAATAAAAATTCTCTGAGTAGTGTGGAAATACTGATCCTTACCCTGCCTGGGTTGTCCACTGAGCATTTCCGCAAGCTCTACCTGAAGTTCTCTGGGCATGGGATTTTGACATGTTCCCCAAACCAAAAGGAATGAGTGGAAAACAATCAAGACAACAGATAGAAGCACTTGCATTTGAATGAGTTTCAAGCATGCTTGGGTACTCGTGTGATCTGAGTGACTCAGTTTTGGAATACAACTGTCGCGTGGTGCACTGCGACCTCCAGGCACCCCGGAGTTTCTGAAAAAAAATTTTCTGCGATTTTCACGAAACCACTTTTCTTCAACTTGAATTGGGCTAAAAATCCATACCTGAAAATAAAAATTCTCTGAGTAGTGTGTAAATGCTGATCCTTACCCTGCCTGGGTTGTCCACTGAGCATTTCCGCGACCTCTATCTGAAGTTCTCTGGGCATGGGATTTTGACATGTTCCCCAAACCAAAAGGAATGAGTGGGAAACAATCAAGACAACAGATAGAAGCACTTGCATTTGAATGAGTTTCAAGAATGCTTGGGTACTCGTGTGATCTGAGTGACTCAGTTTTGGAATACAACTGTTGCGTGGTGCACCGCGACCTCCAGGCACCCCGGAGTTTCTGAAAAAAAATTTTCTGCGATTTTCACGAAACCACTTTTCTTCAACTTGAATTGGGCTAAAAATCCATACCTGAAAATAAAAATTCTCTGAGTAGTGTGTAAATGCTGATCCTTACCCTGCCTGGGTTGTCCACTGAGCATTTCCGCGACCTCTACCTGAAGTTCTCTGGGCATGGGATTTTGACATGTTCCCCAAACCAAAAGGAATGAGTGGGAAACAATCAAGAAAAGAGATAGAGGCACTTGCATTTGAATGAGTTTCAAGCATGCCTGGGTACTCGTGTGATCTGAGTGACTCAGTTTTGGAATACAACTGTTGCGTGGTGCATCGCGACCTCAAGGCACCCCGGAGTTTCTGAAAAAAAATTTTCTGCAATTTTCACGAATCCACTTTTCATCAACTTGAATTGGGCTAAAAATCCATCCCTGAAAATAAATATTCTCTGAGTAATGTGGAAATGCTGATCCTTACCCTACCTGGGGTGTCCACTGAGCATTTCCGCGAACTCTACTTGAAGTTCTCTGGGCATGGGATTTTGACATGTTACCCAAACCAAAAGGAATGAGTGGGAAACAATCAAGACAACAGATAGAAGCACTTGCATTTGAATGAGTTTCAAGCATGCTTGGGTACTCGTGTGATTTGAGTGACTCAGTTTTGGAATACAACTGTCGCGTGGTGCACCGCGACCTCCAGGCACCCCGGAGTTTCTGAAAAAAAATTTTCTGCGATTTTCACGAAACCACTTTTCTTCAACTTGAATTGGGCTAAAAATCCATCCCTGAAAATAAAAATTCTCTGAGTAGTGTGGAAATACTGATCCTTACCCTACCTGGGGTGTCCACTGAGCATTTCCGCGACCTCTACTTGAAGTTCTCTGGGCATGGGATTTTGACATGTTACGCAAACCAAAAGGAATGAGTGGGAAACAATCAAGACAACAGATAGAAGCACTTGCATTTGAATGAGTTTCAAGCATGCTTGGGTACTCGTGTGATCTGAGTGACTCAGTTTTCGAATACAACTGTTGCGTGGTGCACCGCGACCTCCAAGCACCCCGGAGTTTCTGAAAAAAAATTTTCTGCGATTTTCACGAAACCACTTTTCTTCAACTTGAATTGGGCTAAAAATCCATCACTGAAAATAAAAATTCTCTGAGTAGTGTGGAAATACTGATCCTTACCCTGCCTGGGTTGTCCACTGAGCATTTCCGCAAGCTCTACCTGAAGTTCTCTGGGCATGGGATTTTGACATGTTCCCCAAACCAAAAGGAATGAGTGGAAAACAATCAAGACAACAGATAGAAGCACTTGCATTTGAATGAGTTTCAAGCATGCTTGGGTACTCGTGTGATCTGAGTGACTCAGTTTTGGAATACAACTGTCGCGTGGTGCACTGCGACCTCCAGGCACCCCGGAGTTTCTGAAAAAAAATTTTCTGCGATTTTCACGAAACCACTTTTCTTCAACTTGAATTGGGCTAAAAATCCATACCTGAAAATAAAAATTCTCTGAGTAGTGTGTAAATGCTGATCCTTACCCTGCCTGGGTTGTCCACTGAGCATTTCCGCGACCTCTATCTGAAGTTCTCTGGGCATGGGATTTTGACATGTTCCCCAAACCAAAAGGAATGAGTGGGAAACAATCAAGACAACAGATAGAAGCACTTGCATTTGAATGAGTTTCAAGAATGCTTGGGTACTCGTGTGATCTGAGTGACTCAGTTTTGGAATACAACTGTTGCGTGGTGCACCGCGACCTCCAGGCACCCCGGAGTTTCTGAAAAAAAATTTTCTGCGATTTTCACGAAACCACTTTTCTTCAACTTGAATTGGGCTAAAAATCCATACCTGAAAATAAAAATTCTCTGAGTAGTGTGTAAATGCTGATCCTTACCCTGCCTGGGTTGTCCACTGAGCATTTCCGCGACCTCTACCTGAAGTTCTCTGGGCATGGGATTTTGACATGTTCCCCAAACCAAAAGGAATGAGTGGGAAACAATCAAGACAACAGATAGAAGCACTTGCATTTGAATGAGTTTCAAGCATGCTTGGGTAGTCGTGTGATCTGAGTAATTCAGTTTTGGAATACAACTGTCGCGTGGTGCACCGCGACCTCCAGGCACCCCGGAGTTTCTGAAAAAAAATTTTCTGCGATTTTCACGAAACCACTTTTCTTCAACTTGAATTGGGCTAAAAATCCATCACTGAAAATAAAAATTCTCTGAGTAGTGTGGAAATACTGATCCTTACCCTGCCTGGGTTGTCTACTGAGCATTTCCGCGAGCTCTACCTGAAGTTCTCTGGGCATGGGATTTTGACATGTTCCCCAAACCAAAAGGAATGAGTGGGAAACAATCAAGACAACAGATAGAAGCACTTGCATTTGAATGAGTTTCAAGCATGCTTGGGTACTCGTGTGATCTGAGTGACTCAGTTTTGGAATACAACTGTCGCGTGGTGCACCGCGACCTCCAGGCACCCCGGAGTTTCTGAAAAAAAATTTTCTGCGATTTTCACGAAACCACTTTTCTTCAACTTGAATTGGGCTAAAAATCCATCCCTGAAAATAAAAATTCTCTGAGTAGTGTGTAAATGCTCATCCTTACCCTGCCTGGGTTGTCCACTGAGCATTTCCGCGAACTCTACCTGAAGTTCTCTGGGCATGGGATTTTGACATGTTCCCCAAACCAAAAGGAATGAGTGGGAAACAATCAAGAAAAGAGATAGAGGCACTTGCATTTGAATGAGTTTCAAGCATGCCTGGGTACTCGTGTGATCTGAGTGACTCAGTTTTGGAATACAACTGTCGCGTGGTGCATCGCGACCTCAAGGCACCCCGGAGTTTCTGAAAAAAAATTTTCTGCAATTTTCACGAAACCACTTTTCATCAACTTGAATTGGGCTAAAAATCCATTCCTGAAAATAAATATTCTCTGAGTAGTGTGGAAATGCTGATCCTTACCCTACCTGGGTTGTCCACTGAGCATTTCCGCGAACTCTACCTGAAGTTCTCTGGGCATGGGATTTTGACATGTTCCCCAAACCAAAAGGAATGAGTGGGAAACAATCAAGAAAAGAGATAGAGGCACTTGCATTTGAATGAGTTTCAAGCATGCCTGGGTACTTGTGTGATCTGAGTGACTCAGTTTTGGAATACAACTGTCGCGTGGTGCACCGCAACCTCCAGGCACCCCGGAGTTTCTGAAAAAAAATTTTCTGCGATTTTCACGAAACCACTTTTCTTCAACTTGAATTGGGCTAAAAATGCATACCTGAAAATAAAAATTCTCTGAGTAGTGTGGAAATGCTGATCCTTACCCTGCCTGGGTTGTCCACTGAGCATTTCCGCGAACTCTACCTGAAGTTCTCTGGGCATGGGATTTTGACATGTTCCCCAAACCAAAAGGAATGAGTGGGAAACAATCAAGAAAAGAGATAGAGGCACTTGCATTTGAATGAGTTTCAAGCATGCCTGGGTACTCGTGTGATCTGAGTGACTCAGTTTTGGAATACAACTGTCGCGTGGTGCATCACGACCTCAAGGCACCCCGGAGTTTCTGAAAAAAAATTTTCTGCAATTTTCACGAATCCACTTTTCATCAACTTGAATTGGGCTAAAAATCCATCCCTGAAAATAAATATTCTCTGAGTAGTGTGGAAATGCTGATCCTTACCCTACCTGGGGTGTCCACTGAGCATTTCCGCGAACTCTACTTGAAGTTCTCTGGGTATGGGATTTTGACATGTTACCCAAACCAAAAGGAATGAGTGGGAAACAATCAAGACTACAGATAGAAGCACTTGCATTTGAATGAGTTTCAAGCATGCTTGGGTACTCGTGTGATCTGAGTGACTCAGTTTTGGAATACAACTGTCGCGTGGTGCACCGTAACCTCCAGGCACCCCGGAGTTTCTGAAAAAAAATTTTCTGCGATTTTCACGAAACCACTTTTCTTCAACTTGAATTGGGCTAAAAATCCATCCCTGAAAATAAAAATTCTCTGAGTAGTGTGGAAATACTGATCCTTACCCTGCCTGGGTTGTCCACTGAGCATTTCCGCGAGCTCTACCTGAAGTTCTCTGGGCATGGGATTTTGACATGTTCCACAAACCAAAAGGAATGAGTGGGAAACAATCAAGACAACAGATAGAAGCACTTGCATTTGAATGAGTTTCAAGCATGCTTGGGTACTCGTGTGATCTGAGTGACTCAGTGTTGGAATACAACTGTCGCGTGGTGCACCGCGACCTCCAGGCACCCCGGAGTTTCTGAAAAAAAATTTTCTGCGATTTTCACGAAACCACTTTTCTTCAACTTGAATTGGGCTAAAAATCCATCCCTGAAAATAAAAATTCTCTGAGTAGTGTGGAAATACTGATCCTTACCCTACCTGGGGTGTCCACTGAGCATTTCCGCGACCTCTACTTGAAGTTCTCTGGGCATGGGATTTTGAGATGTTACCCAAACCAAAAGGAATGAGTGGGAAACAATCAAGACAACAGATAGAAGCACTTGCATTTGAATGAGTTTCAAGCATGCTTGGGTACTCGTGTGATCTGAGTGACTCAGTTTTCGAATACAACTGTTGCGTGGTGCACCGCGACCTCCAAGCACCCCGGAGTTTCTGAAAAAAAATTTTCTGCGATTTTCACGAAACCACTTTTCTTCAACTTGAATTGGGCTAAAAATCCATCACTGAAAATAAAAATTCTCTGAGTAGTGTGGAAATACTGATCCTTACCCTGCCTGGGTTGTCCACTGAGCATTTCCGCAAGCTCTACCTGAAGTTCTCTGGGCATGGGATTTTGACATGTTCCCCAAACCAAAAGGAATGAGTGGAAAACAATCAAGACAACAGATAGAAGCACTTGCATTTGAATGAGTTTCAATCATGCTTGGGTACTCGTGTGATCTGAGTGACTCAGTTTTGGAATACAACTGTCGCGTGGTGCACTGCGACCTCCAGGCACCCCGGAGTTTCTGAAAAAAAATTTTCTGCGATTTTCACGAAACCACTTTTCTTCAACTTGAATTGGGCTAAAAATCCATACCTGAAAATAAAAATTCTCTGAGTAGTGTGTAAATGCTGATCCTTACCCTGCCTGGGTTGTCCACTGAGCATTTCCGCGACCTCTATCTGAAGTTCTCTGGGCATGGGATTTTGACATGTTCCCCAAACCAAAAGGAATGAGTGGGAAACAATCAAGACAACAGATAGAAGCACTTGCATTTGAATGAGTTTCAAGAATGCTTGGGTACTCGTGTGATCTGAGTGACTCAGTTTTGGAATACAACTGTTGCGTGGTGCACCGCGACCTCCAGGCACCCCGGAGTTTCTGAAAAAAAATTTTCTGCGATTTTCACGAAACCACTTTTCTTCAACTTGAATTGGGCTAAAAATCCATACCTGAAAATAAAAATTCTCTGAGTAGTGTGTAAATGCTGATCCTTACCCTGCCTGGGTTGTCCACTGAGCATTTCCGCGACCTCTACCTGAAGTTCTCTGGGCATGGGATTTTGACATGTTCCCCAAACCAAAAGGAATGAGTGGGAAACAATCAAGACAACAGATAGAAGCACTTGCATTTGAATGAGTTTCAAGCATGCTTGGGTACTCGTGTGATCTGAGTGACTCAGTTTTGGAAAACAACTGTCGCGTGGTGCACCGCGACCTCCAGGCACCCCGGAGTTTCTGAAAAAAAATTTTCTGCGATTTTCACGAAACCACATTTCATCAACTTGAATTGGGCTAAAAATCCATCCCTGAAAATAAAAATTCTCTGAGTAGTGTGTAAATGCTGATCCTTACCCTACCTGGGGTGTCCACTGAGCATTTCCGCGAACTCTACTTGAAGTTCTCTGGGCATGGGATTTTGACATGTTACCCAAACCAAAAGGAATGAGTGGGAAACAATCAAGACAACAGATAGAAGCACTTGCATTTGAATGAGTTTCAAGCATGCTTGGGTAGTCGTGTGATCTGAGTGACTCAGTTTTGGAATACAACTGTCGCGTGGTGCACCGCGACCTCCAGGCACCCCGGAGTTTCTGAAAAAAAATTTTCTGCGATTTTCACGAAACCACTTTTCTTCAACTTGAATTGGGCTAAAAATCAATCACTGAAAATAAAAATTCTCTGAGTAGTGTGGAAATACTGATCCTTACCTTGCCTGGGTTGTCTACTGAGCATTTCCGCGAGCTCTACCTGAAGTTCTCTGGGCATGGGATTTTGACATGTTCCCCAAACCAAAAGGAATGAGTGGGAAACAATCAAGACAACAGATAGAAGCACTTGCATTTGAATGAGTTTCAAGCATGCTTGGGTACTCGTGTGATCTGAGTGACTCAGTTTTGGAATACAACTGTCGCGTGGTGCACCGCGACCTCCAGGCACCCCGGAGTTTCTGAAAAAAAATTTTCTGCGATTTTCACGAAACCACTTTTCTTCAACTTGAATTGGGCTAAAAATCCATCCCTGAAAATAAAAATTCTCTGAGTAGTGTGGAAATGCTCATCCTTACCCTGCCTGGGTTGTCCACTGAGCATTTCCGCGAACTCTACCTGAAGTTCTCTGGGCATGGGATTTTGACATGTTCCCCAAACCAAAAGGAATGAGTGGGAAACAATCAAGAAAAGAGATAGAGGCACTTGCATTTGAATGAGTTTCAAGCATGCCTGGGTACTCGTGTGATCTGAGTGACTCAGTTTTGGAATACAACTGTCGCGTGGTGCATCGCGACCTCAAGGCACCCCGGAGTTTCTGAAAAAAAATTTTCTGCAATTTTCACGAAACCACTTTTCATCAACTTGAATTGGGCTAAAAATCCATCCCTGAAAATAAATATTCTCTGAGTAGTGTGGAAATGCTGATCCTTACCCTACCTGGGTTGTCCACTGAGCATTTCCGCGAACTCTACCTGAAGTTCTCTGGGCATGGGATTTTGACATGTTCCCCAAACCAAAAGGAATGAGTGGGAAACAATCAAGAAAAGAGATAGAGGCACTTGCATTTGAATGAGTTTCAAGCATGCCTGGGTACTCGTGTGATCTGAGTGACTCAGTTTTGGAATACAACTGTCGCGTGGTGCACCGCGAACTCCAGGCACCCCGGAGTTTCTGAAAAAAAATTTTCTGCGATTTTCACGAAACCACTTTTCTTCAACTTGAATTGGGCTAAAAATGCATACCTGAAAATAAAAATTCTCTGAGTAGTGTGGAAATGCTGATCCTTACCCTGCCTGGGTTGTCCACTGAGCATTTCCGCGAACTCTACCTGAAGTTCTCTGGGCATGGGATTTTGATATGTTCCCCAAACCAAAAGGAATGAGTGGGAAACAATCAAGACAACAGATAGAAGCACTTGCATTTGAATGAGTTTCAAGCATGCTTGGGTACTCGTGTGATCTGAGTGACTCAGTTTTGTAATACAACTGTCGCGTGGTGCACCGCAACCTCCAGGCACCCCGGAGTTTCTGAAAAAAAATTTTCTGCGATTTTCACGAAACCACTTTTCTTCAACTTGAATTGGGCTAAAAATCCATCCCTGAAAATAAAAATTCTCTGAGTAGTGTGGAAATGCTCATCCTTATCCTACCTGGGGTGTCCACTGAGCATTTCCGCGACCTCTACTTGAAGTTCTCTGGGCATGGGATTTTGACATGTTACGCAAACCAAAAGGAATGAGTGGGAAACAATCAAGACAACAGATAGAAGCACTTGCATTTGAATGAGTTTCAAGCATGCTTGGGTACTCGTGTGATCTGAGTGACTCAGTTTTGGAATACAACTGTTGCGTGGTGCACCGCGACCTCCAGGCACCCCGGAGTTTCTGAAAAAAAATTTTCTGCGATTTTCACGAAACCACTTTTCTTCAACTTGAATTGGGCTAAAAATCCATCACTGAAAATAAAAATTCTCTGAGTAGTGTGGAAATACTGATCCTTACCCTGCCTGGGTTGTCCACTGAGCATTTCCGCGAGCTCTACCTGAAGTTCTCTGGGCATGGGATTTTGACATGTTCCCCAAACCAAAAGGAATGAGTGGGAAACAATCAAGACAACAGATAGAAGCACTTGCATTTGAATGAGTTTCAAGCATGCTTGGGTACTCGTGTGATCTGAGTGACTCAGTTTTGGAATACAACTGTCGCGTGGTGCACTGCGACCTCCAGGCACCCCGGAGTTTCTGAAAAAAAATTTTCTGCGATTTTCACGAAACCACTTTTCTTCAACTTGAATTGGGCTAAAAATCCATACCTGAAAATAAAAATTCTCTGAGTAGTGTGTAAATGCTGATCCTTACCCTGCCTGGGTTGTCCACTGAGCATTTCCGCGACCTCTATCTGAAGTTCTCTGGGCATGGGATTTTGACATGTTCCCCAAACCAAAAGGAATGAGTGGGAAACAATCAAGACAACAGATAGAAGCACTTGCATTTGAATGAGTTTCAAGAATGCTTGGGTACTCGTGTGATCTGAGTGACTCAGTTTTGGAATACAACTGTCGCGTGGTGCATCGTGACCTCAAGGCACCACGGAGTTTCTGAAAAAAAATTTTCTGCAATTTTCACGAAACCACTTTTCATCAACTTGAATTGGGCTAAAAATCCATCCCTGAAAATAAATATTCTCTCAGTAGTGTGGAAATGCTGATCCTTACCCTACCTGGGGTGTCCACTGAGCATTTCCGGGAACTCTACTTGAAGTTCTCTGGGCATGGGATTTTGACATATTACCCAAACCAAAAGGAATGAGTGGGAAACAATCAAGACAACAGATAGAAGCACTTGCATTTGAATGAGTTTCAAGCATGCTTGGGTACTCGTGTGATCTGAGTGACTCAGTTTTGGAAAACAACTGTCGCGTGGTGCACCGCGACCTCCAGGCACCCCGGAGTTTCTGAAAAAAAATTTTCTGCTATTTTCACGAAACCACTTTTCTTCAACTTGAATTGGGCTAAAAATCCATCCCTGAAAATAAAAATTCTCTGAGTAGTGTGGAAATGCTCATCCTTACCCTACCTGGGGTGTCCACTTAGCATTTCCGCGACCTCTACTTGAAGTTCTCGGGGCATGGGATTTTGACATGTTACGCAAACCAAAAGGAATGAGTGGGAAAAAATCAAGACAACAGATAGAAGCACTTGCATTTGAATGAGTTTCAAGCATGCTTGGGTAGTCGTGTGATCTGAGTGACTCAGTTTTCGTATACAAGTGTTGCGTGGTGCACCGCGACCTCCAGGCACCTCGGAGTTTCTGAAAAAAAATTTTCTGCGATTTTCACGAAACCACTTTTCTTCAACTTGAATTGGGCTAAAAATCCATCACTGAAAATAAAAAGTCTCTGAGTAGTGTGGAAATACTGATCCTTACCCTGCCTGGGTTGTCCACTGAGCATTTCCGCGAGCTCTACCTGAAGTTCTCTGGGCATGGGATTTTGACATGTTCCCCAAACCAAAAGGAATGAGTGGGAAACAATCAAGAAAAGAGATAGAGGCACTTGCATTTGAATGAGTTTGAAGCATGCCTGGGTACTCGTGTGATCTGAGTGACTCAGTTTTGGAATACAACTGTCGCGTGGTGCATCGCGACCTCAAGGCACCCCGGAGTTTCTGAAAAAAAATTTTCTGCAATTTTCACGAAACCACTTTTCATCAACTTGAATTGGGCTAAAAATCCATCCCTGAAAATAAATATTCTCTGAGTAGTGTGGAAATGCTGATCCTTACCCTACCTGGGGTGTCCACTGAGCATTTCCGCGAACTCTACTTGAAGTTCTCTGGGCATGGGATTTTGACATGTTACCTAAACCAAAAGGAATGAGTGGGAAACAATCAAGACAACAGATAGAAGCACTTGCATTTGAATGAGTTTCAAGCATGCTTGGGTACTCGTGTGATCTGAATGACTCAGTTTTGGAATACAACTGTCGCGTGGTGCATCGTGACCTCAAGGCACCCCGGAGTTTTTGAAAGAAAATTTTCTGCAATTTTCACGAAACCACTTTTCATCAACTTGAATTGGGCTAAAAATCCATCCCTGAAAATAAATATTCTCTGAGTAGTGTGGAAATGCTGATCCTTACCCTACCTGGGGTGTCCACTGAGCATTTCCGCGAACTCTACTTGAAGTTCTCTGGGAATGGGATTTTGACATGTTACCTAAACCAAAAGGAATGAGTGGGAAACAATCAAAACTACAGATAGAAGCACTTGCATTTGAATGAGTTTCAAGCATGCTTGGGTACTCGTGTGATCTGAGTGACTCAGTTTTGGAATACAACTGTCGCGTGGTGCACCGCGACCTCCAGGCACCCCGGAGTTTCTGAAAAAAAATTTTCTGCGATTTTCACGAAACCACTTTTCTTCAACTTGAATTGGGCTAAAAATCCATCACTGAAAATAAAAATTCTCTGAGTAGTGTGGAAATACTGATCCTTACCCTGCCTGGGTTGTCCACTGAGCATTTCCGCGAGCTCTACCTGAAGTTCTCTGGGCATGGGATTTTGACATGTTCCCCAAACCAAAAGGAATGAGTGGGAAACAATCAAGACAACAGATAGAAGCACTTGCATTTGAATGAGTTTCAAGCATGCTTGGGTACTCGTGTGATCTGAGTGACTCAGTTTTGGAATACAACTGTCGCGTGGTGCACCGCGACCTCCAGGCACCCCGGAGTTTCTGAAAAAAAATTTTCTGCGATTTTCACGAAACCACTTTTCTTCAACTTGAATTGGGCTAAAAATCCATCCCTGAAAATAAAAATTCTCTGAGTAGTGTGGAAATGCTCATCCTTACCCTGCCTGGGTTGTCCACTGAGCATTTCCGCGAACTCTACCTGAAGTTCTCTGGGCATGGGATTTTGACATGTTCCCCAAACCAAAAGGAATGAGTGGGAAACAATCAAGAAAAGAGATAGAGGCACTTGCATTTGAATGAGTTTCAAGCATGCCTGGGTACTCGTGTGATCTGAGTGACTCAGTTTTGGAATACAACTGTCGCGTGGTGCATCGCGACCTCAAGGCACCCCGGAGTTTCTGAAAAAAAAATTTCTGCAATTTTCACGAAACCACTTTTCATCAACTTGAATTGGGCTAAAAATCCATCCCTGAAAATAAATATTCTCTGAGTAGTGTGGAAATGCTGATCCTTACCCTACCTGGGTTGTCCACTGAGCATTTCCGCGAACTCTACCTGAAGTTCTCTGGGCATGGGATTTTGACATGTTCCCCAAACCAAAAGGAATGAGTGGGAAACAATCAAGAAAAGAGATAGAGGCACTTGCATTTGAATGAGTTTCAAGCATGCCTGGGTACTCGTGTGATCTGAGTGACTCAGTTTTGGAATACAACTGTCGCGTGGTGCACCGCGAACTCCAGGCACCCCGGAGTTTCTGAAAAAAAATTTTCTGCGATTTTCACGAAACCACTTTTCTTCAACTTGAATTGGGCTAAAAATGCATACCTGAAAATAAAAATTCTCTGAGTAGTGTGGAAATGCTGATCCTTACCCTGCCTGGGTTGTCCACTGAGCATTTCCGCGAACTCTACCTGAAGTTCTCTGGGCATGGGATTTTGACATGTTCCCCAAACCAAAAGGAATGAGTGGGAAACAATCAAGAAAAGAGATAGAGGCACTTGCATTTGAATGAGTTTGAAGCATGCCTGGGTACTCGTGTGATCTGAGTGACTCAGTTTTGGAATACAACTGTCGCGTGGTGCATCGCGACCTCAAGGCACCCCGGAGTTTCTGAAAAAAAATTTTCTGCAATTTTCACGAAACCACTTTTCATCAACTTGAATTGGGCTAAAAATCCATCCCTGAAAATAAATATTCTCTGAGTAGTGTGGAAATGCTGATCCTTACCCTACCTGGGGTGTCCACTGAGCATTTCCGCGAACTCTACTTGAAGTTCTCTGGGCATGGGATTTTGACATGTTACCTAAACCAAAAGGAATGAGTGGGAAACAATCAAGACAACAGATAGAAGCACTTGCATTTGAATGAGTTTCAAGCATGCTTGGGTACTCGTGTGATCTGAATGACTCAGTTTTGGAATACAACTGTCGCGTGGTGCATCGTGACCTCAAGGCACCCCGGAGTTTTTGAAAGAAAATTTTCTGCAATTTTCACGAAACCACTTTTCATCAACTTGAATTGGGCTAAAAATCCATCCCTGAAAATAAATATTCTCTGAGTAGTGTGGAAATGCTGATCCTTACCCTACCTGGGGTGTCCACTGAGCATTTCCGCGAACTCTACTTGAAGTTCTCTGGGAATGGGATTTTGACATGTTACCTAAACCAAAAGGAATGAGTGGGAAACAATCAAAACTACAGATAGAAGCACTTGCATTTGAATGAGTTTCAAGCATGCTTGGGTACTCGTGTGATCTGAGTGACTCAGTTTTGGAATACAACTGTCGCGTGGTGCACCGCGACCTCCAGGCACCCCGGAGTTTCTGAAAAAAAATTTTCTGCGATTTTCACGAAACCACTTTTCTTCAACTTGAATTGGGCTAAAAATCCATCACTGAAAATAAAAATTCTCTGAGTAGTGTGGAAATACTGATCCTTACCCTGCCTGGGTTGTCCACTGAGCATTTCCGCGAGCTCTACCTGAAGTTCTCTGGGCATGGGATTTTGACATGTTCCCCAAACCAAAAGGAATGAGTGGGAAACAATCAAGACAACAGATAGAAGCACTTGCATTTGAATGAGTTTCAAGCATGCTTGGGTACTCGTGTGATCTGAGTGACTCAGTTTTGGAATACAACTGTCGCGTGGTGCATCACGACCTCAAGGCACCCCGGAGTTTTTGAAAAAAAATTTTCTGCAATTTTCACGAAACCACTTTTCATCAACTTGAATTGGGCTAAAAATCCATCCCTGAAAATAAATATTCTCTGAGTAGTGTGGAAATGCTGATCCTTACCCTACCTTGGGTGTCCACTGAGCATTTCTGCGAACTCTACTTGAAGTTCTCTGGGCATGGGATTTTGACATGTTCCCCAAACCAAAAGGAATGAGTGGGAAACAATCAAGACAACAGATAGAAGCACTTGCATTTGAATGAGTTTCAAGCATGCTTCGGTACTCGTGTGATTTGAGTGACTCAGTTTTGGAATACAACTGTCGCGTGGTGCACCGCGACCTCCAGGCACCCCGGAGTTTCTGAAAAAAAATTTTCTGCGATTTTCACGAAACCACTTTTCTTCAACTTGAATTGGGCTAAAAATTCATACCTGAAAATAAAAATTCTCTGAGTAGTGTGGAAATGCTGATCCTTACCCTACCTGGGGTGTCCACTGAGCATTTCCGCGAACTCTACTTGAAGTTCTCTGGGCATGGGATTTTGACATGTTCCCCAAACCAAAAGGAATGAGTGGGAAACAATCAAGACAACAGATAGAAGCACTTGCATTTGAATGAGTTTCAAGCATGCTTGGGTACTCGTGTGATCTGAGTGACTCAGTTTTGGAAAACAACTGTCGCGTGGTGCATCGTGACCTCCAGGCACCCCGGAGTTTCTGAAAAAAAATTTTCTGCGATTTTCACGAAACCACTTTTCTTCAACTTGAATTGGGCTAAAAATCCATCCCTGACAATAAATATTCTCTGAGTAGTGAGGAAATGCTGATCCTTACCCTACCTGGGGTGTCCACTGAGCATTTCCGCGAACTCTACTTGAAGTTCTCTGGGCATGGGATTTTGACATATTACCCAAACCAAAAGGAATGAGTGGGAAACAATCAAGACAACAGATAGAAGCACTTGCATTTGAATGAGTTTCAAGCATGCTTGGGTACTCGTGTGATCTGAGTGACTCAGTTTTGGAAAACAACTGTCGCGTGGTGCACCGCGACCTCCAGGCACCCCGGAGTTTCTGAAAAAAAATTTTCTGCGATTTTCACGAAACCACTTTTCTTCAACTTGAATTGGGCTAAAAATCCATCCCTGAAAATAAAAATTCTCTGAGTAGTGTGGAAATGCTCATCCTTACCCTACCTGGGGTGTCCACTTAGCATTTCCGCGACCTCTACTTGAAGTTCTCTGGGCATGGGATTTTGACATGTTAAGCAAACCAAAAGGAATGAGTGGGAAAAAATCAAGACAACAGATAGAAGCACTTGCATTTGAATGAGTTTCAAGCATGCTTGGGTACTCGTGTGATCTGAGTGACTCAGTTTTCGAATATAAGTGTTGCGTGGTGCACCGCGACCTCCAGGCACCTCGGAGTTTCTGAAAAAAAATTTTCTGCGATTTTCACGAAACCACTTTTCTTCAACTTGAATTGGGCTAAAAATCCATCCCTGAAAATAAAAAGTCTCTGAGTAGTGTGGAAATACTGATCCTTACCCTGCCTGGGTTGTCCACTGAGCATTTCCGCGAGCTCTACCTGAAGTTCTCTGGCATGGGATTTTGACATGTTCCCCAAACCAAAAGGAATGAGTGGGAAAAATCAAGACAACTGATAGAAGCACTTGCATTTGAATGAGTTTCAAGCATGCTTGGGTACTCGTGTGATCTGAGTGACTCAGTTTTGGAATACAACTGTCGCGTGGTGCACCGCGACCTCCAGGCACCCCGGAGTTTCTGAAAAAAAATTTTCTGCGATTTTCACGAAACCACTTTTCTTCAACTTGAATTGGGCTAAAAATCCATCCCTGAAAATAAATATTCTCTGAGTAGTGTGGAAATGCTGATCCTTACCCTACCTGGGGTGTCCACTGAGCATTTCCGCGAACTCTACTTGAAGTTCTCTGGGAATGGGATTTTGACATGTTACCTAAACCAAAAGGAATGAGTGGGAAACAATCAAGACTACAGATAGAAGCACTTGCATTTGAATGAGTTTCAAGCATGCTTGGGTACTCGTGTGATCTGAGTGACTCAGTTTTGGAATACAACTGTCGCGTGGTGCACCGCGACCTCCAGGCACCCCGGAGTTTCTGAAAAAAAATTTTCTGCGATTTTCACGAAACCACTTTTCTTCAACTTGAATTGGGCTAAAAATCCATCACTGAAAATAAAAATTCTCTGAGTAGTGTGGAAATACTGATCCTTACCCTGCCTGGGTTGTCCACTGAGCATTTCCGCGAGCTCTACCTGAAGTTCTCTGGGCATGGGATTTTGACATGTTCCCCAAACCAAAAGGAATGAGTGGGAAACAATCAAGACAACAGATAGAAGCACTTGCATTTGAATGAGTTTCAAGCATGCTTGGGTACTCGTGTGATCTGAGTGACTCAGTTTTGGAATACAACTGTCGCGTGGTGAATCGCGACCTCAAGGCACCCCGGAGTTTTTGAAAAAAAATTTTCTGCAATTTTCACGAAACCACTTTTCATCAACTTGAATTGGGCTAAAAATCCATCCCTGAAAATAAATATTCTCTGAGTAGTGTGGAAATGCTGATCCTTACCCTACCTGGGGTGTCCACTGAGCATTTCCGCGAACTCTACTTGAAGTTCTCTGGGCATGGGATTTTGACATGTTACCCAAACCAAAAGGAATGAGTGGGAATCAATCAAGACAACAGATAGAAGCACTTGCATTTGAATGAGTTTCAAGCATGCTTCGGTACTCGTGTGATCTGAGTGACTCAGTTTTGGAAAACAACTGTCGCGTGGTGCACCGCGACCTCCAGGCACCCCGGAGTTTCTGAAAAAAAATTTTCTGCGATTTTCACGAAACCACTTTTCTTCAACTTGAATTGGGCTAAAAATCCATCCCTGAAAATAAAAATTCTCTGAGTAGTGTGGAAATGCTCATCCTTACCCTACCTGGGGTGTCCACTTAGCATTTCCGCGACCTCTACTTGAAGTTCTCTGGGCATGGGATTTTGACATGTTACGCAAACCAAAAGGAATGAGTGGGAAAAAATCAAGACAACAGATAGAAGCACTTGCATTTGAATGAGTTTCAAGCATGCTTGGGTACTCGTGTGATCTGAGTGACTCAGTGTTCGTATACAAGTGTTGCGTGGTGCACCGCGACCTCCAGGCACCTCGGAGTTTCTGAAAAAAAATTTTCTGCGATTTTCACGAAACCACTTTTCTTCAATTTGAATTGGGCTAAAAATCCATCACTGAAAATAAAAAGTCTCTGAGTAGTGTGGAAATACTGATCCTTACCCTGCCTGGGTTGTCCACTGAACATTTCCGCGAGCTCTACCTGAAGTTCTCTGGGCATGGGATTTTGACATGTTCCCCAAACCAAAAGGAATGAGTGGGAAACAATCAAGACAACAGATAGAAGCACTTGCATTTGAATGAGTTTCAAGTATGCTTGGGTACTCGTGTGATCTGAGTGACTCAGTTTTGGAATACAACTGTCGCGTGGTGCACTGCGACCTCCAGGCACCCCGGAGTTTCTGAATAAAAATTTTCTGCGATTTTCACGAAACCACTTTTCTTCAACTTGAATTGGGCTAAAAATTCATACCTGAAAATAAAAATTCTCTGAGTAGTGTGGAAATGCTGATCCTTCCCCTGCCTGGGTTGTCCACTGAGCATTTCCGCGACCTCTATCTGAAGTTCTCTGGGCATGGGATTTTGACATGTTCCCCAAACCAAAAGGAATGAGTGGGAAACAATCAAGACAACAGATAGAAGCACTTGCATTTGAATGAGTTTCAAGAATGCTTGGGTACTCGTGTGATCTGAGTGACTCAGTTTTGGAATACAACTGTCGCGTGGTGCATCGTGACCTCAAGGCACCCCGGAGTTTCTGAAAAAAAAATTTCTGCAATTTTCACGAATCCACTTTTCATCAACTTGAATTGGGCTAAAAATCCATCCCTGAAAATAAATATTCTCTGAGTAGTGAGGAAATGCTGATCCTTACCCTACCTGGGGTGTCCACTGAGCATTTCCGCGAACTCTACTTGAAGTTCTCTGGGCATGGGATTTTGACATATTACCCAAACCAAAAGGAATGAGTGGGAAACAATCAAGACAACAGATAGAAGCACTTGCATTTGAATGAGTTTCAAGCATGCTTGGGTACTCGTGTGATCTGAGTGACTCAGTTTTGGAAAACAACTGTCGCGTGGTGCACCGCGACCTCCAGGCACCCCGGAGTTTCTGAAAAAAAATTTTCTGCGATTTTCACGAAACCACTTTTCTTCAACTTGAATTGGGCTAAAAATCCATCCCTGAAAATAAAAATTCTCTGAGTAGTGTGGAAATGCTCATCCTTACCCTACCTGGGGTGTCCACTTAGCATTTCCGCGACCTCTACTTGAAGTTCTCTGGGCATGGGATTTTGACATGTTAAGCAAACCAAAAGGAATGAGTGGGAAAAAATCAAGACAACAGATAGAAGCACTTGCATTTGAATGAGTTTCAAGCATGCTTGGGTACTCGTGTGATCTGAGTGACTCAGTTTTCGAATATAAGTGTTGCGTGGTGCACCGCGACCTCCAGGCACCTCGGAGTTTCTGAAAAAAAATTTTCTGCGATTTTCACGAAACCACTTTTCTTCAACTTGAATTGGGCTAAAAATCCATCCCTGAAAATAAAAAGTCTCTGAGTAGTGTGGAAATACTGATCCTTACCCTGCCTGGGTTGTCCACTGAGCATTTCCGCGAGCTCTACCTGAAGTTCTCTGGCATGGGATTTTGACATGTTCCCCAAACCAAAAGGAATGAGTGGGAAACAATCAAGACAACTGATAGAAGCACTTGCATTTGAATGAGTTTCAAGCATGCTTGGGTACTCGTGTGATCTGAGTGACTCAGTTTTGGAATACAACTGTCGCGTGGTGCACCGCGACCTCCAGGCACCCCGGAGTTTCTGAAAAAAAATTTTCTGCGATTTTCACGAAACCACTTTTCTTCAACTTGAATTGGGCTAAAAATCCATCCCTGAAAATAAAAATTCTCTGAGTAGTGTGTAAATGCTGATCCTTACCCTACCTGGGGTGTCCACTGAGCATTTCCGCGAACTCTACTTGAAGTTCTCTGGGCATGGGATTTTGACATGTTACCCAAACCAAAAGGAATGAGTGGGAAACAATCAAGACAACAGATAGAAGCACTTGCATTTGAATGAGTTTCAAGCATGCTTGGGTAGTCGTGTGATCTGAGTGACTCAGTTTTGGAATACAACTGTCGCGTGGTGCACCGCGACCTCCAGGCACCCCGGAGTTTCTGAAAAAAAAATTTCTGCGATTTTCACGAAACCACTTTTCTTCAACTTGAATTGGGCTAAAAATCCATCACTGAAAATAAAAATTCTCTGAGTAGTGTGGAAATACTGATCCTTACCCTGCCTGGGTTGTCCACTGAACATTTCCGCGAGCTCTACCTGAAGTTCTCTGGGCATGGGATTTTGACATGTTCCCCAAACCAAAAGGAATGAGTGGGAAACAATCAAGACAACAGATAGAAGCACTTGCATTTGAATGAGTTTCAAGCATGCTTGGGTACTCGTGTGATCTGAGTGACTCAGTTTTGGAATACAACTGTCGCGTGGTGCACCGCGACCTCCAGGCACCCCGGAGTTTCTGAAAAAAAATTTTCTGCGATTTTCACGAAACCACTTTTCTTCAACTTGAATTGGGCTAAAAATCCATCCCTGAAAATAAAAATTCTCTGAGTAGTGTGTAAATGCTCATCCTTACCCTGCCTGGGTTGTCCACTGAGCATTTCCGCGAACTCTACCTGAAGTTCTCTGGGCATGGGATTTTGACATGTTCCCCAAACCAAAAGGAATGAGTGAGAAACAATCAAGAAAAGAGATAGAGGCACTTGCATTTGAATAAGTTTCAAGCATGCCTGGGTACTCGTGTGATCTGAGTGACTCAGTTTTGGAATACAACTGTCGCGTGGTGCATCGCAACCTCAAGGCACCCCGGAGTTTTTGAAAGAAAATTTTCTGCAATTTTCACGAAACCACTTTTCATCAACTTGAATTGGGCTAAAAATCCATCCCTGAAAATAAATATTCTCTGAGTAGTGTGGAAATGCTGATCCTTACCCTACCTGGGGTGTCCACTGAGCATTTCCGCGAACTCTACTTGAAGTTCTCTGGGAATGGGATTTTGACATGTTACCTAAACCAAAAGGAATGAGTGGGAAACAATCAAGACTACAGATAGAAGCACTTGCATTTGAATGAGTTTCAAGCATGCTTGGGTACTCGTGTGATCTGAGTGACTCAGTTTTGGAATACAACTGTCGCGTGGTGCACCGCGACCTCCAGGCACCCCGGAGTTTTTGAAAGAAAATTTTCTGCAATTTTCACGAAACCACTTTTCATCAACTTGAATTGGGCTAAAAATCCATCACTGAAAATAAAAAGTCTCTGAGTAGTGTGGAAATACTGATCCTTACCCTGCCTGGGTTGTCCACTGAGCATTTCCGCGAGCTCTACCTGAAGTTCTCTGGGCATGGGATTTTGACATGTTCCCCAAACCAAAAGGAATGAGTGGGAAACAATCAAGAAAAGAGATAGAGGCACTTGCATTTGAATGAGTTTCAAGCATGCCTGGGTACTCGTGTGATCTGAGTGACTCAGTTTTGGTATACAACTGTCGCGTGGTGCATCGCGACCTCAAGGCACCCCGGAGTTTTTGAAAGAAAATTTTCTGCAATTTTCACGAAACCACTTTTCTTCAACTTGAATTGGGCTAAAAATCCATCACTGAAAATAAAAATTCTCTGAGTAGTGTGGAAATGCTGATCCTTACCCTACCTTGGGTGTCCACTGAGCATTTCTGCGAACTCTACTTGAAGTTCTCTGGGCATGGGATTTTGACATGTTACCCAAACCAAAAGGAATGAGTGGGAAACAATCAAGACAACAGATAGAAGCACTTGCATTTGAATGAGTTTCAAGCATGCTTCGGTACTCGTGTGATCTGAGTGACTCAGTTTTGGAAAACAACTGTCGCGTGGTGCACCGCGACCTCCAGGCACCCCGGAGTTTCTGAAAAAAAATTTTCTGCGATTTTCACGAAACCACTTTTCTTCAACTTGAATTGGGCTAAAAATCCATCCCTGAAAATAAAAATTCTCTGAGTAGTGTGGAAATGCTCATCCTTACCCTACCTGGGGTGTCCACTTAGCATTTCCGCGACCTCTACTTGAAGTTCTCTGGGCATGGGATATTGACATGTTACGCAAACCAAAAGGAATGAGTGGGAAAAAATCAAGACAACAGATAGAAGCACTTGCATTTGAATGAGTTTCAAGCATGCTTGGGTACTCGTGTGATCTGAGTGACTCAGTTTTCATATACAAGTGTTGCGTGGTGCACCGCGACCTCCAGGCACCTCGGAGTTTCTGAAAAAAAATTTTCTGCGATTTTCACGAAACCACTTTTCTTCAATTTGAATTGGGCTAAAAATCCATCACTGAAAATAAAAAGTCTCTGAGTAGTGTGGAAATACTGATCCTTACCCTGCCTGGGTTGTCCACTGAGCATTTCCGCGAGCTCTACCTGAAGTTCTCTGGGCATGGGATTTTGACATGTTCCCCAAACCAAAAGGAATGAGTGGGAAACAATCAAGAAAAGAGATAGAGGCACTTGCATTTGAATGAGTTTCAAGCATGCCTGGGTACTCGTGTGATCTGAGTGACTCAGTTTTGGTATACAACTGTCGCGTGGTGCATCGCGACCTCAAGGCACCCCGGAGTTTCTGAAAAAAAATTTTCTGCAATTTTCACGAAACCACTTTTCATCAACTTGAATTGGGCTAAAAATCCATCCCTGAAAATAAATATTCTCTGAGTAGTGTGGAAATGCTGATCCTTACCCTACCTGGGGTGTCCACTGAGCATTTCCGCGAACTCTACTTGAAGTTCTCTGGGCATGGGATTTTGACATGTTACCTAAACCAAAAGGAATGAGTGGGAAACAATCAAGACAACAGATAGAAGCACTTGCATTTGAATGAGTTTCAAGCATGCTTGGGTACTCGTGTGATCTGAATGACTCAGTTTTGGAATACAACTGTCGCGTGGTGCATCGCGACCTCAAGGCACCCCGGAGTTTTTGAAAGAAAATTTTCTGCAATTTTCACGAAACCACTTTTCTTCAACTTGAATTGGGCTAAAAATCCATCACTGAAAATAAAAATTCTCTGAGTAGTGTGGAAATGCTGATCCTTACCCTACCTTGGGTGTCCACTGAGCATTTCCGCGAGCTCTACCTGAAGTTCTCTGGGCATGGGATTTTGACATGTTCCCCAAACCAAAAGGAATGAGTGGGAAACAATCAAGACAACAGATAGAAGCACTTGCATTTGAATGAGTTTCAAGTATGCTTGGGTACTCGTGTGATCTGAGTGACTCAGTTTTGGAATACAACTGTCGCGTGGTGCACTGCGACCTCCAGGCACCCCGGAGTTTCTGAATAAAAATTTTCTGCGATTTTCACGAAACCACTTTTCTTCAACTTGAATTGGGCTAAAAATTCATACCTGAAAATAAAAATTCTCTGAGTAGTGTGGAAATGCTGATCCTTCCCCTGCCTGGGTTGTCCACTGAGCATTTCCGCGACCTCTATCTGAAGTTCTCTGGGCATGGGATTTTGACATGTTCCCCAAACCAAAAGGAATGAGTGGGAAACAATCAAGACAACAGATAGAAGCACTTGCATTTGAATGAGTTTCAAGAATGCTTGGGTACTCGTGTGATCTGAGTGACTCAGTTTTGGAATACAACTGTCGCGTGGTGCATCGTGACCTCAAGGCACCCCGGAGTTTCTGAAAAAAAATTTTCTGCAATTTTCACGAATCCACTTTTCATCAACTTGAATTGGGCTAAAAATCCATCCCTGAAAATAAATATTCTCTGAGTAGTGAGGAAATGCTGATCCTTACCCTACCTGGGGTGTCCACTGAGCATTTCCGCGAACTCTACTTGAAGTTCTCTGGGCATGGGATTTTGACATATTACCCAAACCAAAAGGAATGAGTGGGAAAAAATCAAGACAACAGATAGAAGCACTTGCATTTGAATGAGTTTCAAGCATGCTTGGGTACTCGTGTGATCTGAGTGACTCAGTTTTGGAAAACAACTGTCGCGTGGTGCACCCCGACCTCCAGGCACCCCGGAGTTTCTGAAAAAAAATTTTCTGCGATTTTCACGAAACCACTTTTCTTCAACTTGAATTGGGCTAAAAATCCATCCCTGAAAATAAAAATTCTCTGAGTAGTGTGGAAATGCTCATCCTTACCCTACCTGGGGTGTCCACTTAGCATTTCCGCGACCTCTACTTGAAGTTCTCTGGGCATGGGATTTTGACATGTTAAGCAAACCAAAAGGAATGAGTGGGAAAAAATCAAGACAACAGATAGAAGCACTTGCATTTGAATGAGTTTCAAGCATGCTTGGGTACTCGTGTGATCTGAGTGACTCAGTTTTCGAATATAAGTGTTGCGTGGTGCACCGCGACCTCCAGGCACCTCGGAGTTTCTGAAAAAAAATTTTCTGCGATTTTCACGAAACCACTTTTCTTCAACTTGAATTGGGCTAAAAATCCATCCCTGAAAATAAAAAGTCTCTGAGTAGTGTGGAAATACTGATCCTTACCCTGCCTGGGTTGTCCACTGAGCATTTCCGCGAGCTCTACCTGAAGTTCTCTGGGCATGGGATTTTGACATGTTCCCCAAACCAAAAGGAATGAGTGGGAAACAATCAAGACAACTGATAGAAGCACTTGCATTTGAATGAGTTTCAAGCATGCTTGGGTACTCGTGTGATCTGAGTGACTCAGTTTTGGAATACAACTGTCGCGTGGTGCACCGCGACCTCCAGGCACCCCGGAGTTTCTGAAAAAAAATTTTCTGCGATTTTCACGAAACCACTTTTCTTCAACTTGAATTGGGCTAAAAATCCATCCCTGAAAATAAAAATTCTCTGAGTAGTGTGTAAATGCTGATCCTTACCCTACCTGGGGTGTCCACTGAGCATTTCCGCGAACTCTACTTGAAGTTCTCTGGGCATGGGATTTTGACATGTTACCTAAACCAAAAGGAATGAGTGGGAAACAATCAAGACAACAGATAGAAGCACTTGCATTTGAATGAGTTTCAAGCATGCTTGGGTACTCGTGTGATCTGAATGACTCAGTTTTGGAATACAACTGTCGCGTGGTGCATCGTGACCTCAAGGCACCCCGGAGTTTTTGAAAGAAAATTTTCTGCAATTTTCACGAAACCACTTTTCATCAACTTGAATTGGGCTAAAAATCCATCCCTGAAAATAAATATTCTCTGAGTAGTGTGGAAATGCTGATCCTTACCCTACCTGGGGTGTCCACTGAGCATTTCCGCGAACTCTACTTGAAGTTCTCTGGGAATGGGATTTTGACATGTTACCTAAACCAAAAGGAATGAGTGGGAAACAATCAAAACTACAGATAGAAGCACTTGCATTTGAATGAGTTTCAAGCATGCTTGGGTACTCGTGTGATCTGAGTGACTCAGTTTTGGAATACAACTGTCGCGTGGTGCACCGCGACCTCCAGGCAGCCCGGAGTTTCTGAAAAAAAATTTTCTGCGATTTTCACGAAACCACTTTTCTTCAACTTGAATTGGGCTAAAAATCCATCACTGAAAATAAAAATTCTCTGAGTAGTGTGGAAATACTGATCCTTACCCTGCCTGGGTTGTCCACTGAGCATTTCCGCGAGCTCTACCTGAAGTTCTCTGGGCATGGGATTTTGACATGTTCCCCAAACCAAAAGGAATGAGTGGGAAACAATCAAGACAACAGATAGAAGCACTTGCATTTGAATGAGTTTCAAGCATGCTTGGGTACTCGTGTGATCTGAGTGACTCAGTTTTGGAATACAACTGTCGCGTGGTGCATCACGACCTCAAGGCACCCCGGAGTTTTTGAAAAAAAATTTTCTGCAATTTTCACGAAACCACTTTTCATCAACTTGAATTGGGCTAAAAATCCATCCCTGAAAATAAATATTCTCTGAGTAGTGTGGAAATGCTGATCCTTACCCTACCTTGGGTGTCCACTGAGCATTTCTGCGAACTCTACTTGAAGTTCTCTGGGCATGGGATTTTGACATGTTCCCCAAACCAAAAGGAATGAGTGGGAAACAATCAAGACAACAGATAGAAGCACTTGCATTTGAATGAGTTTCAAGCATGCTTCGGTACTCGTGTGATTTGAGTGACTCAGTTTTGGAATACAACTGTCGCGTGGTGCACCGCGACCTCCAGGCACCCCGGAGTTTCTGAAAAAAAATTTTCTGCGATTTTCACGAAACCACTTTTCTTCAACTTGAATTGGGCTAAAAATTCATACCTGAAAATAAAAATTCTCTGAGTAGTGTGGAAATGCTGATCCTTACCCTACCTGGGGTGTCCACTGAGCATTTCCGCGAACTCTACTTGAAGTTCTCTGGGCATGGGATTTTGACATGTTCCCCAAACCAAAAGGAATGAGTGGGAAACAATCAAGACAACAGATAGAAGCACTTGCATTTGAATGAGTTTCAAGCATGCTTGGGTACTCGTGTGATCTGAGTGACTCAGTTTTGGAAAACAACTGTCGCGTGGTGCATCGTGACCTCCAGGCACCCCGGAGTTTCTGAAAAAAAATTTTCTGCGATTTTCACGAAACCACTTTTCTTCAACTTGAATTGGGCTAAAAATCCATCCCTGACAATAAATATTCTCTGAGTAGTGAGGAAATGCTGATCCTTACCCTACCTGGGGTGTCCACTGAGCATTTCCGCGAACTCTACTTGAAGTTCTCTGGGCATGGGATTTTGACATATTACCCAAACCAAAAGGAATGAGTGGGAAACAATCAAGACAACAGATAGAAGCACTTGCATTTGAATGAGTTTCAAGCATGCTTGGGTACTCGTGTGATCTGAGTGACTCAGTTTTGGAAAACAACTGTCGCGTGGTGCACCGCGACCTCCAGGCACCCCGGAGTTTCTGAAAAAAAATTTTCTGCGATTTTCACGAAACCACTTTTCTTCAACTTGAATTGGGCTAAAAATCCATCCCTGAAAATAAAAATTCTCTGAGTAGTGTGGAAATGCTCATCCTTACCCTACCTGGGGTGTCCACTTAGCATTTCCGCGACCTCTACTTGAAGTTCTCTGGGCATGGGATTTTGACATGTTAAGCAAACCAAAAGGAATGAGTGGGAAAAAATCAAGACAACAGATAGAAGCACTTGCATTTGAATGAGTTTCAAGCATGCTTGGGTACTCGTGTGATCTGAGTGACTCAGTTTTCGAATATAAGTGTTGCGTGGTGCACCGCGACCTCCAGGCACCTCGGAGTTTCTGAAAAAAAATTTTCTGCGATTTTCACGAAACCACTTTTCTTCAACTTGAATTGGGCTAAAAATCCATCCCTGAAAATAAAAAGTCTCTGAGTAGTGTGGAAATACTGATCCTTACCCTGCCTGGGTTGTCCACTGAGCATTTCCGCGAGCTCTACCTGAAGTTCTCTGGCATGGGATTTTGACATGTTCCCCAAACCAAAAGGAATGAGTGGGAAAAATCAAGACAACTGATAGAAGCACTTGCATTTGAATGAGTTTCAAGCATGCTTGGGTACTCGTGTGATCTGAGTGACTCAGTTTTGGAATACAACTGTCGCGTGGTGCACCGCGACCTCCAGGCACCCCGGAGTTTCTGAAAAAAAATTTTCTGCGATTTTCACGAAACCACTTTTCTTCAACTTGAATTGGGCTAAAAATCCATCCCTGAAAATAAATATTCTCTGAGTAGTGTGGAAATGCTGATCCTTACCCTACCTGGGGTGTCCACTGAGCATTTCCGCGAACTCTACTTGAAGTTCTCTGGGAATGGGATTTTGACATGTTACCTAAACCAAAAGGAATGAGTGGGAAACAATCAAGACTACAGATAGAAGCACTTGCATTTGAATGAGTTTCAAGCATGCTTGGGTACTCGTGTGATCTGAGTGACTCAGTTTTGGAATACAACTGTCGCGTGGTGCACCGCGACCTCCAGGCACCCCGGAGTTTCTGAAAAAAAATTTTCTGCGATTTTCACGAAACCACTTTTCTTCAACTTGAATTGGGCTAAAAATCCATCACTGAAAATAAAAATTCTCTGAGTAGTGTGGAAATACTGATCCTTACCCTGCCTGGGTTGTCCACTGAGCATTTCCGCGAGCTCTACCTGAAGTTCTCTGGGCATGGGATTTTGACATGTTCCCCAAACCAAAAGGAATGAGTGGGAAACAATCAAGACAACAGATAGAAGCACTTGCATTTGAATGAGTTTCAAGCATGCTTGGGTACTCGTGTGATCTGAGTGACTCAGTTTTGGAATACAACTGTCGCGTGGTGAATCGCGACCTCAAGGCACCCCGGAGTTTTTGAAAAAAAATTTTCTGCAATTTTCACGAAACCACTTTTCATCAACTTGAATTGGGCTAAAAATCCATCCCTGAAAATAAATATTCTCTGAGTAGTGTGGAAATGCTGATCCTTACCCTACCTGGGGTGTCCACTGAGCATTTCCGCGAACTCTACTTGAAGTTCTCTGGGCATGGGATTTTGACATGTTACCCAAACCAAAAGGAATGAGTGGGAATCAATCAAGACAACAGATAGAAGCACTTGCATTTGAATGAGTTTCAAGCATGCTTCGGTACTCGTGTGATCTGAGTGACTCAGTTTTGGAAAACAACTGTCGCGTGGTGCACCGCGACCTCCAGGCACCCCGGAGTTTCTGAAAAAAAATTTTCTGCGATTTTCACGAAACCACTTTTCTTCAACTTGAATTGGGCTAAAAATCCATCCCTGAAAATAAAAATTCTCTGAGTAGTGTGGAAATGCTCATCCTTACCCTACCTGGGGTGTCCACTTAGCATTTCCGCGACCTCTACTTGAAGTTCTCTGGGCATGGGATTTTGACATGTTACGCAAACCAAAAGGAATGAGTGGGAAAAAATCAAGACAACAGATAGAAGCACTTGCATTTGAATGAGTTTCAAGCATGCTTGGGTACTCGTGTGATCTGAGTGACTCAGTGTTCGTATACAAGTGTTGCGTGGTGCACCGCGACCTCCAGGCACCTCGGAGTTTCTGAAAAAAAATTTTCTGCGATTTTCACGAAACCACTTTTCTTCAATTTGAATTGGGCTAAAAATCCATCACTGAAAATAAAAAGTCTCTGAGTAGTGTGGAAATACTGATCCTTACCCTGCCTGGGTTGTCCACTGAACATTTCCGCGAGCTCTACCTGAAGTTCTCTGGGCATGGGATTTTGACATGTTCCCCAAACCAAAAGGAATGAGTGGGAAACAATCAAGACAACAGATAGAAGCACTTGCATTTGAATGAGTTTCAAGTATGCTTGGGTACTCGTGTGATCTGAGTGACTCAGTTTTGGAATACAACTGTCGCGTGGTGCACTGCGACCTCCAGGCACCCCGGAGTTTCTGAATAAAAATTTTCTGCGATTTTCACGAAACCACTTTTCTTCAACTTGAATTGGGCTAAAAATTCATACCTGAAAATAAAAATTCTCTGAGTAGTGTGGAAATGCTGATCCTTCCCCTGCCTGGGTTGTCCACTGAGCATTTCCGCGACCTCTATCTGAAGTTCTCTGGGCATGGGATTTTGACATGTTCCCCAAACCAAAAGGAATGAGTGGGAAAAAATCAAGACAACAGATAGAAGCACTTGCATTTGAATGAGTTTCAAGCATGCTTGGGTACTCGTGTGATCTGAGTGACTCAGTTTTGGAAAACAACTGTCGCGTGGTGCACCGCGACCTCCAGGCACCCCGGAGTTTCTGAAAAAAAATTTTCTGCGATTTTCACGAAACCACTTTTCTTCAACTTGAATTGGGCTAAAAATCCATCCCTGAAAATAAAAATTCTCTGAGTAGTGTGGAAATGCTCATCCTTACCCTACCTGGGGTGTCCACTTAGCATTTCCGCGACCTCTACTTGAAGTTCTCTGGGCATGGGATTTTGACATGTTAAGCAAACCAAAAGGAATGAGTGGGAAAAAATCAAGACAACAGATAGAAGCACTTGCATTTGAATGAGTTTCAAGCATGCTTGGGTACTCGTGTGATCTGAGTGACTCAGTTTTCGAATATAAGTGTTGCGTGGTGCACCGCGACCTCCAGGCACCTCGGAGTTTCTGAAAAAAAATTTTCTGCGATTTTCACGAAACCACTTTTCTTCAACTTGAATTGGGCTAAAAATCCATCCCTGAAAATAAAAATTCTCTGAGTAGTGTGGAAATACTGATCCTTACCCTGCCTGGGTTGTCCACTGAGCATTTCCGCGAGCTCTACCTGAAGTTCTCTGGCATGGGATTTTGACATGTTCCCCAAACCAAAAGGAATGAGTGGGAAACAATCAAGACAACTGATAGAAGCACTTGCATTTGAATGAGTTTCAAGCATGCTTGGGTACTCGTGTGATCTGAGTGACTCAGTTTTGGAATACAACTGTCGCGTGGTGCACCGCGACCTCCAGGCACCCCGGAGTTTCTGAAAAAAAATTTTCTGCGATTTTCACGAAACCACTTTTCTTCAACTTGAATTGGGCTAAAAATCCATCCCTGAAAATAAAAATTCTCTGAGTAGTGTGTAAATGCTGATCCTTACCCTACCTGGGGTGTCCACTGAGCATTTCCGCGAACTCTACTTGAAGTTCTCTGGGCATGGGATTTTGACATGTTACCCAAACCAAAAGGAATGAGTGGGAAACAATCAAGACAACAGATAGAAGCACTTGCATTTGAATGAGTTTCAAGCATGCTTGGGTAGTCGTGTGATCTGAGTGACTCAGTTTTGGAATACAACTGTCGCGTGGTGCACCGCGACCTCCAGGCACCCCGGAGTTTCTGAAAAAAAAATTTCTGCGATTTTCACGAAACCACTTTTCTTCAACTTGAATTGGGCTAAAAATCCATCACTGAAAATAAAAATTCTCTGAGTAGTGTGGAAATACTGATCCTTACCCTGCCTGGGTTGTCCACTGAACATTTCCGCGAGCTCTACCTGAAGTTCTCTGGGCATGGGATTTTGACATGTTCCCCAAACCAAAAGGAATGAGTGGGAAACAATCAAGACAACAGATAGAAGCACTTGCATTTGAATGAGTTTCAAGCATGCTTGGGTACTCGTGTGATCTGAGTGACTCAGTTTTGGAATACAACTGTCGCGTGGTGCACCGCGACCTCCAGGCACCCCGGAGTTTCTGAAAAAAAATTTTCTGCGATTTTCACGAAACCACTTTTCTTCAACTTGAATTGGGCTAAAAATCCATCCCTGAAAATAAAAATTCTCTGAGTAGTGTGTAAATGCTCATC
Organism: Atractosteus spatula; assembly: GCF_055471065.1. Classification (NCBI taxonomy): domain Eukaryota; kingdom Metazoa; phylum Chordata; class Actinopteri; order Semionotiformes; family Lepisosteidae; genus Atractosteus; species Atractosteus spatula. Next base: position 77,620,992 of record NC_142708.1, read on the forward strand.
CTTACCCTGCCTGGGTTGTCCACTGAGCATTTCCGCGAACTCTACCTGAAGTTCTCTGGGCATGGGATTTTGACATGTTCCCCAAACCAAAAGGAATGAGTGAGAAACAATCAAGAAAAGAGATAGAGGCACTTGCATTTGAATAAGTTTCAAGCATGCCTGGGTACTCGTGTGATCTGAGTGACTCAGTTTTGGAATACAACTGTCGCGTGGTGCATCGCAACCTCAAGGCACCCCGGAGTTTTTGAAAGAAAATTTTCTGCAATTTTCACGAAACCACTTTTCATCAACTTGAATTGGGCTAAAAATCCATCCCTGAAAATAAATATTCTCTGAGTAGTGTGGAAATGCTGATCCTTACCCTACCTGGGGTGTCCACTGAGCATTTCCGCGAACTCTACTTGAAGTTCTCTGGGAATGGGATTTTGACATGTTACCTAAACCAAAAGGAATGAGTGGGAAACAATCAAGACTACAGATAGAAGCACTTGCATTTGAATGAGTTTCAAGCATGCTTGGGTACTCGTGTGATCTGAGTGACTCAGTTTTGGAATACAACTGTCGCGTGGTGCACCGCGACCTCCAGGCACCCCGGAGTTTTTGAAAGAAAATTTTCTGCAATTTTCACGAAACCACTTTTCATCAACTTGAATTGGGCTAAAAATCCATCACTGAAAATAAAAAGTCTCTGAGTAGTGTGGAAATACTGATCCTTACCCTGCCTGGGTTGTCCACTGAGCATTTCCGCGAGCTCTACCTGAAGTTCTCTGGGCATGGGATTTTGACATGTTCCCCAAACCAAAAGGAATGAGTGGGAAACAATCAAGAAAAGAGATAGAGGCACTTGCATTTGAATGAGTTTCAAGCATGCCTGGGTACTCGTGTGATCTGAGTGACTCAGTTTTGGTATACAACTGTCGCGTGGTGCATCGCGACCTCAAGGCACCCCGGAGTTTTTGAAAGAAAATTTTCTGCAATTTTCACGAAACCACTTTTCTTCAACTTGAATTGGGCTAAAAATCCATCACTGAAAATAAAAATTCTCTGAGTAGTGTGGAAATGCTGATCCTTACCCTACCTTGGGTGTCCACTGAGCATTTCTGCGAACTCTACTTGAAGTTCTCTGGGCATGGGATTTTGACATGTTACCCAAACCAAAAGGAATGAGTGGGAAACAATCAAGACAACAGATAGAAGCACTTGCATTTGAATGAGTTTCAAGCATGCTTCGGTACTCGTGTGATCTGAGTGACTCAGTTTTGGAAAACAACTGTCGCGTGGTGCACCGCGACCTCCAGGCACCCCGGAGTTTCTGAAAAAAAATTTTCTGCGATTTTCACGAAACCACTTTTCTTCAACTTGAATTGGGCTAAAAATCCATCCCTGAAAATAAAAATTCTCTGAGTAGTGTGGAAATGCTCATCCTTACCCTACCTGGGGTGTCCACTTAGCATTTCCGCGACCTCTACTTGAAGTTCTCTGGGCATGGGATATTGACATGTTACGCAAACCAAAAGGAATGAGTGGGAAAAAATCAAGACAACAGATAGAAGCACTTGCATTTGAATGAGTTTCAAGCATGCTTGGGTACTCGTGTGATCTGAGTGACTCAGTTTTCATATACAAATGTTGCGTGGTGCACCGCGACCTCCAGGCACCTCGGAGTTTCTGAAAAAAAATTTTCTGCGATTTTCACGAAACCACTTTTCTTCAATTTGAATTGGGCTAAAAATCCATCACTGAAAATAAAAAGTCTCTGAGTAGTGTGGAAATACTGATCCTTACCCTGCCTGGGTTGTCCACTGAGCATTTCCGCGAGCTCTACCTGAAGTTCTCTGGGCATGGGATTTTGACATGTTCCCCAAACCAAAAGGAATGAGTGGGAAACAATCAAGAAAAGAGATAGAGGCACTTGCATTTGAATGAGTTTCAAGCATGCCTGGGTACTCGTGTGATCTGAGTGACTCAGTTTTGGTATACAACTGTCGCGTGGTGCATCGCGACCTCAAGGCACCCCGGAGTTTCTGAAAAAAAATTTTCTGCAATTTTCACGAAACCACTTTTCATCAACTTGAATTGGGCTAAAAATCCATCCCTGAAAATAAATATTCTCTGAGTAGTGTGGAAATGCTGATCCTTACCCTACCTGGGGTGTCCACTGAGCATTTCCGCGAACTCTACTTGAAGTTCTCTGGGCATGGGATTTTGACATGTTACCTAAACCAAAAGGAATGAGTGGGAAACAATCAAGACAACAGATAGAAGCACTTGCATTTGAATGAGTTTCAAGCATGCTTGGGTACTCGTGTGATCTGAATGACTCAGTTTTGGAATACAACTGTCGCGTGGTGCATCGCGACCTCAAGGCACCCCGGAGTTTTTGAAAGAAAATTTTCTGCAATTTTCACGAAACCACTTTTCTTCAACTTGAATTGGGCTAAAAATCCATCACTGAAAATAAAAATTCTCTGAGTAGTGTGGAAATGCTGATCCTTACCCTACCTTGGGTGTCCACTGAGCATTTCCGCGAGCTCTACCTGAAGTTCTCTGGGCATGGGATTTTGACATGTTCCCCAAACCAAAAGGAATGAGTGGGAAACAATCAAGACAACAGATAGAAGCACTTGCATTTGAATGAGTTTCAAGTATGCTTGGGTACTCGTGTGATCTGAGTGACTCAGTTTTGGAATACAACTGTCGCGTGGTGCACTGCGACCTCCAGGCACCCCGGAGTTTCTGAATAAAAATTTTCTGCGATTTTCACGAAACCACTTTTCTTCAACTTGAATTGGGCTAAAAATTCATACCTGAAAATAAAAATTCTCTGAGTAGTGTGGAAATGCTGATCCTTCCCCTGCCTGGGTTGTCCACTGAGCATTTCCGCGACCTCTATCTGAAGTTCTCTGGGCATGGGATTTTGACATGTTCCCCAAACCAAAAGGAATGAGTGGGAAACAATCAAGACAACAGATAGAAGCACTTGCATTTGAATGAGTTTCAAGCATGCTTGGGTAGTCGTGTGATCTGAGTGACTCAGTTTTGGAATACAACTGTCGCGTGGTGCACCGCGACCTCCAGGCACCCCGGAGTTTCTGAAAAAAAAATTTCTGCGATTTTCACGAAACCACTTTTCTTCAACTTGAATTGGGCTAAAAATCCATCACTGAAAATAAAAATTCTCTGAGTAGTGTGGAAATACTGATCCTTACCCTGCCTGGGTTGTCCACTGAACATTTCCGCGAGCTCTACCTGAAGTTCTCTGGGCATGGGATTTTGACATGTTCCCCAAACCAAAAGGAATGAGTGGGAAACAATCAAGACAACAGATAGAAGCACTTGCATTTGAATGAGTTTCAAGCATGCTTGGGTACTCGTGTGATCTGAGTGACTCAGTTTTGGAATACAACTGTCGCGTGGTGCACCGCGACCTCCAGGCACCCCGGAGTTTCTGAAAAAAAATTTTCTGCGATTTTCACGAAACCACTTTTCTTCAACTTGAATTGGGCTAAAAATCCATCCCTGAAAATAAAAATTCTCTGAGTAGTGTGTAAATGCTCATCCTTACCCTGCCTGGGTTGTCCACTGAGCATTTCCGCGAACTCTACCTGAAGTTCTCTGGGCATGGGATTTTGACATGTTCCCCAAACCAAAAGGAATGAGTGAGAAACAATCAAGAAAAGAGATAGAGGCACTTGCATTTGAATAAGTTTCAAGCATGCCTGGGTACTCGTGTGATCTGAGTGACTCAGTTTTGGAATACAACTGTCGCGTGGTGCATCGCAACCTCAAGGCACCCCGGAGTTTTTGAAAGAAAATTTTCTGCAATTTTCACGAAACCACTTTTCATCAACTTGAATTGGGCTAAAAATCCATCCCTGAAAATAAATATTCTCTGAGTAGTGTGGAAATGCTGATCCTTACCCTACCTGGGGTGTCCACTGAGCATTTCCGCGAACTCTACTTGAAGTTCTCTGGGAATGGGATTTTGACATGTTACCTAAACCAAAAGGAATGAGTGGGAAACAATCAAGACTACAGATAGAAGCACTTGCATTTGAATGAGTTTCAAGCATGCTTGGGTACTCGTGTGATCTGAGTGACTCAGTTTTGGAATACAACTGTCGCGTGGTGCACCGCGACCTCCAGGCACCCCGGAGTTTTTGAAAGAAAATTTTCTGCAATTTTCACGAAACCACTTTTCATCAACTTGAATTGGGCTAAAAATCCATCACTGAAAATAAAAAGTCTCTGAGTAGTGTGGAAATACTGATCCTTACCCTGCCTGGGTTGTCCACTGAGCATTTCCGCGAGCTCTACCTGAAGTTCTCTGGGCATGGGATTTTGACATGTTCCCCAAACCAAAAGGAATGAGTGGGAAACAATCAAGAAAAGAGATAGAGGCACTTGCATTTGAATGAGTTTCAAGCATGCCTGGGTACTCGTGTGATCTGAGTGACTCAGTTTTGGTATACAACTGTCGCGTGGTGCATCGCGACCTCAAGGCACCCCGGAGTTTTTGAAAGAAAATTTTCTGCAATTTTCACGAAACCACTTTTCTTCAACTTGAATTGGGCTAAAAATCCATCACTGAAAATAAAAATTCTCTGAGTAGTGTGGAAATGCTGATCCTTACCCTACCTTGGGTGTCCACTGAGCATTTCTGCGAACTCTACTTGAAGTTCTCTGGGCATGGGATTTTGACATGTTACCCAAACCAAAAGGAATGAGTGGGAAACAATCAAGACAACAGATAGAAGCACTTGCATTTGAATGAGTTTCAAGCATGCTTCGGTACTCGTGTGATCTGAGTGACTCAGTTTTGGAAAACAACTGTCGCGTGGTGCACCGCGACCTCCAGGCACCCCGGAGTTTCTGAAAAAAAATTTTCTGCGATTTTCACGAAACCACTTTTCTTCAACTTGAATTGGGCTAAAAATCCATCCCTGAAAATAAAAATTCTCTGAGTAGTGTGGAAATGCTCATCCTTACCCTACCTGGGGTGTCCACTTAGCATTTCCGCGACCTCTACTTGAAGTTCTCTGGGCATGGGATATTGACATGTTACGCAAACCAAAAGGAATGAGTGGGAAAAAATCAAGACAACAGATAGAAGCACTTGCATTTGAATGAGTTTCAAGCATGCTTGGGTACTCGTGTGATCTGAGTGACTCAGTTTTCATATACAAGTGTTGCGTGGTGCACCGCGACCTCCAGGCACCTCGGAGTTTCTGAAAAAAAATTTTCTGCGATTTTCACGAAACCACTTTTCTTCAATTTGAATTGGGCTAAAAATCCATCACTGAAAATAAAAAGTCTCTGAGTAGTGTGGAAATACTGATCCTTACCCTGCCTGGGTTGTCCACTGAGCATTTCCGCGAGCTCTACCTGAAGTTCTCTGGGCATGGGATTTTGACATGTTCCCCAAACCAAAAGGAATGAGTGGGAAACAATCAAGAAAAGAGATAGAGGCACTTGCATTTGAATGAGTTTCAAGCATGCCTGGGTACTCGTGTGATCTGAGTGACTCAGTTTTGGTATACAACTGTCGCGTGGTGCATCGCGACCTCAAGGCACCCCGGAGTTTCTGAAAAAAAATTTTCTGCAATTTTCACGAAACCACTTTTCATCAACTTGAATTGGGCTAAAAATCCATCCCTGAAAATAAATATTCTCTGAGTAGTGTGGAAATGCTGATCCTTACCCTACCTGGGGTGTCCACTGAGCATTTCCGCGAACTCTACTTGAAGTTCTCTGGGCATGGGATTTTGACATGTTACCTAAACCAAAAGGAATGAGTGGGAAACAATCAAGACAACAGATAGAAGCACTTGCATTTGAATGAGTTTCAAGCATGCTTGGGTACTCGTGTGATCTGAATGACTCAGTTTTGGAATACAACTGTCGCGTGGTGCATCGCGACCTCAAGGCACCCCGGAGTTTTTGAAAGAAAATTTTCTGCAATTTTCACGAAACCACTTTTCTTCAACTTGAATTGGGCTAAAAATCCATCACTGAAAATAAAAATTCTCTGAGTAGTGTGGAAATGCTGATCCTTACCCTACCTTGGGTGTCCACTGAGCATTTCCGCGAGCTCTACCTGAAGTTCTCTGGGCATGGGATTTTGACATGTTCCCCAAACCAAAAGGAATGAGTGGGAAACAATCAAGACAACAGATAGAAGCACTTGCATTTGAATGAGTTTCAAGTATGCTTGGGTACTCGTGTGATCTGAGTGACTCAGTTTTGGAATACAACTGTCGCGTGGTGCACTGCGACCTCCAGGCACCCCGGAGTTTCTGAATAAAAATTTTCTGCGATTTTCACGAAACCACTTTTCTTCAACTTGAATTGGGCTAAAAATTCATACCTGAAAATAAAAATTCTCTGAGTAGTGTGGAAATGCTGATCCTTCCCCTGCCTGGGTTGTCCACTGAGCATTTCCGCGACCTCTATCTGAAGTTCTCTGGGCATGGGATTTTGACATGTTCCCCAAACCAAAAGGAATGAGTGGGAAACAATCAAGACAACAGATAGAAGCACTTGCATTTGAATGAGTTTCAAGAATGCTTGGGTACTCGTGTGATCTGAGTGACTCAGTTTTGGAATACAACTGTCGCGTGGTGCATCGTGACCTCAAGGCACCCCGGAGTTTCTGAAAAAAAATTTTCTGCAATTTTCACGAATCCACTTTTCATCAACTTGAATTGGGCTAAAAATCCATCCCTGAAAATAAATATTCTCTGAGTAGTGAGGAAATGCTGATCGTTACCCTACCTGGGGTGTCCACTGAGCATTTCCGCGAACTCTACTTGAAGTTCTCTGGGCATGGGATTTTGACATATTACCCAAACCAAAAGGAATGAGTGGGAAAAAATCAAGACAACAGATAGAAGCACTTGCATTTGAATGAGTTTCAAGCATGCTTGGGTACTCGTGTGATCTGAGTGACTCAGTTTTGGAAAACAACTGTCGCGTGGTGCACCCCGACCTCCAGGCACCCCGGAGTTTCTGAAAAAAAATTTTCTGCGATTTTCACGAAACCACTTTTCTTCAACTTGAATTGGGCTAAAAATCCATCCCTGAAAATAAAAATTCTCTGAGTAGTGTGGAAATGCTCATCCTTACCCTACCTGGGGTGTCCACTTAGCATTTCCGCGACCTCTACTTGAAGTTCTCTGGGCATGGGATTTTGACATGTTAAGCAAACCAAAAGGAATGAGTGGGAAAAAATCAAGACAACAGATAGAAGCACTTGCATTTGAATGAGTTTCAAGCATGCTTGGGTACTCGTGTGATCTGAGTGACTCAGTTTTCGAATATAAGTGTTGCGTGGTGCACCGCGACCTCCAGGCACCTCGGAGTTTCTGAAAAAAAATTTTCTGCGATTTTCACGAAACCACTTTTCTTCAACTTGAATTGGGCTAAAAATCCATCCCTGAAAATAAAAAGTCTCTGAGTAGTGTGGAAATACTGATCCTTACCCTGCCTGGGTTGTCCACTGAGCATTTCCGCGAGCTCTACCTGAAGTTCTCTGGGCATGGGATTTTGACATGTTCCCCAAACCAAAAGGAATGAGTGGGAAACAATCAAGACAACTGATAGAAGCACTTGCATTTGAATGAGTTTCAAGCATGCTTGGGTACTCGTGTGATCTGAGTGACTCAGTTTTGGAATACAACTGTCGCGTGGTGCACCGCGACCTCCAGGCACCCCGGAGTTTCTGAAAAAAAATTTTCTGCGATTTTCACGAAACCACTTTTCTTCAACTTGAATTGGGCTAAAAATCCATCCCTGAAAATAAAAATTCTCTGAGTAGTGTGTAAATGCTGATCCTTACCCTACCTGGGGTGTCCACTGAGCATTTCCGCGAACTCTACTTGAAGTTCTCTGGGCATGGGATTTTGACATGTTACCCAAACCAAAAGGAATGAGTGGGAAACAATCAAGACAACAGATAGAAGCACTTGCATTTGAATGAGTTTCAAGCATGCTTGGGTAGTCGTGTGATCTGAGTGACTCAGTTTTGGAATACAACTGTCGCGTGGTGCACCGCGACCTCCAGGCACCCCGGAGTTTCTGAAAAAAAAATTTCTGCGATTTTCACGAAACCACTTTTCTTCAACTTGAATTGGGCTAAAAATCCATCACTGAAAATAAAAATTCTCTGAGTAGTGTGGAAATACTGATCCTTACCCTGCCTGGGTTGTCCACTGAACATTTCCGCGAGCTCTACCTGAAGTTCTCTGGGCATGGGATTTTGACATGTTCCCCAAACCAAAAGGAATGAGTGGGAAACAATCAAGACAACAGATAGAAGCACTTGCATTTGAATGAGTTTCAAGCATGCTTGGGTACTCGTGTGATCTGAGTGACTCAGTTTTGGAATACAACTGTCGCGTGGTGCACCGCGACCTCCAGGCACCCCGGAGTTTCTGAAAAAAAATTTTCTGCGATTTTCACGAAACCACTTTTCTTCAACTTGAATTGGGCTAAAAATCCATCCCTGAAAATAAAAATTCTCTGAGTAGTGTGTAAATGCTCATCCTTACCCTGCCTGGGTTGTCCACTGAGCATTTCCGCGAACTCTACCTGAAGTTCTCTGGGCATGGGATTTTGACATGTTCCCCAAACCAAAAGGAATGAGTGAGAAACAATCAAGAAAAGAGATAGAGGCACTTGCATTTGAATAAGTTTCAAGCATGCCTGGGTACTCGTGTGATCTGAGTGACTCAGTTTTGGAATACAACTGTCGCGTGGTGCATCGCAACCTCAAGGCACCCCGGAGTTTCTGAAAAAAAATTTTCTGCAATTTTCACGAAACCACTTTTCATCAACTTGAATTGGGCTAAAAATCCATCCCTGAAAATAAATATTCTCTGAGTTGTGTGGAAATGCTGATCCTTACCCCACCTGGGGTGTCCACTGAGCATTTCCGCGAACTCTACTTGAAGTTCTCTGGGCATGGGATTTTGACATGTTACCTAAACCAAAAGGAATGAGTGGGAAACAATCAAGACAACAGATAGAAGCACTTGCATTTGAATGAGTTTCAAGCATGCTTGGGTACTCGTGTGATCTGAATGACTCAGTTTTGGAATACAACTGTCGCGTGGTGCATCGCGACCTCAAGGCACCCCGGAGTTTTTGAAAGAAAATTTTCTGCAATTTTCAAGAAACCACTTTTCATCAACTTGAATTGGGCTAAAAATCCATCCCTGAAAATAAATATTCTCTGAGTAGTGTGGAAATGCTGATCCTTACCCTACCTGGGGTGTCCACTGAGCATTTCCGCGAACTCTACTTGAAGTTCTCTGGGCATGGGATTTTGACATGTTACCTAAGCCAAAAGGAATGAGTGGGAAACAATCAAGACTACAGATAGAAGCACTTGCATTTGAATGAGTTTCAAGCATGCTTGGGTACTCGTGTGATCTGAGTGACTCAGTTTTGGAATACAACTGTCGCGTGGTGCACCGCGACCTCCAGGCACCCCGGAGTTTCTGAAAAACAATTTTCTGCGATTTTCACGAAACCACTTTTCTTCAACTTGAATTGGGCTAAAAATCCATCCCTGAAAATAAAAATTCTCTGAGTAGTGTGTAAATGCTCATCCTTACCCTACCTGGGGTGTCCACTGAGCATTTCCGCTACCTCTACTTGAAGTTCTCTGGGCATGGGATTTTGACATGTTACGCAAACCAAAAGGAATGAGTGGGAAACAATCAAGACAACAGATAGAAGCACTTGCATTTGAATGAGTTTCAAGCATGCTTGGGTACTCGTGTGATCTGAATGACTCAGTTTTAGAATACAACTGTCGCGTGGTGCACCGCGACCTCCAGGCACCCCGGAGTTTCTGAAAAAAAATTTTCTGCGATTTTCACGAAACCACTTTTCTTCAACTTGAATTGGGCTAAAAATCCATCACTGAAAATAAAAATTCTCTGAGTAGTGTGGAAATACTGATCCTTACCCTGCCTGGGTTGTCCACTGAGCATTTCCGCGAGCTCTACCTGAAGTTCTCTGGGCATGGGATTTTGACATGTTCCCCAAACCAAAAGGAATGAGTGGGAAACAATCAAGACAACAGATAGAAGCACTTGCATTTGAATGAGTTTCAAGCATGCTTGTGTACTCGTGTGATCTGAGTGACTCAGTTTTGGAATACAACTGTCGCGTGGTGCATCGCGACCTCAAGGCACCCCGGAGTTTCTGAAAAAAAATTTTCTGCGATTTTCACGAAACCACTTTTCATCAACTTGCATTGGGCTAAAAATCCATCCCTGAAAATAAATATTCTCTGAGTAGTGTGGAAATGCTGATCCTTACCCTACCTGGGGTGTCCACTGAGCAATTCCGCGAACTCTACTTGAAGTTCTCTGGGCATGGGATTTTGACATGTTCCCCAAACCAAAAGGAATGAGTGGGAAACAATCAAGAAAAGAGATAGAGGCACTTGCATTTGAATGAGTTTCAAGCATGCCTGGGTACTCGTGTGATCTGAATGACTCAGTTTTGGAATACAACTGTCGCGTGGTGCATCGCGACCTCAAGGCACCCCGGAGTTTTTGAAAGAAAATTTTCTGCAATTTTCACGAAACCACTTTTCATCAACTTGAATTGGGCTAAAAATCCATCCCTGAAAATAAATATTCTCTGAGTAGTGTGGAAATGCTGATCCTTACCCTACCTGGGGTGTCCACTGAGCATTTCCGCGAACTCTACTTGAAGTTCTCTGGGCATGGGATTTTGACATGTTACCTAAGCCAAAAGGAATGAGTGGGAAACAATCAAGACTACAGATAGAAGCACTTGCATTTGAATGAGTTTCAAGCATGCTTGGGTACTCGTGTGATCTGAGTGACTCAGTTTTGGAATACAACTGTCGCGTGGTGCACCGCGACCTCCAGGCACCCCAGAGTTTCTGAAAAAAAATTTTCTGCGATTTTCACGAAACCACTTTTCTTCAACTTGAATTGGGCTAAAAATCCATCACTGAAAATAAAAATTCTCTGAGTAGTGTGGAAATACTGATCCTTACCCTGCCTGGGTTGTCCACTGAGCATTTCCGCGAGCTCTACCTGAAGTTCTCTGGGCATGGGATTTTGACATGTTCCCCAAACCAAAAGGAATGAGTGGGAAACAATCAAGACAACAGATAGAAGTACTTGCATTTGAATGAGTTTCAAGCATGCTTGGGTACTCGTGTGATCTGAGTGACTCAGTTTTGGAATACAACTGTCGCGTGGTGCACCGCGACCACCAGGCACCCCGGAGTTTCTGAAAAAAAATTTTCTGCGATTTTCATGAAACCACTTTTCTTCAACTTGAATTGGGCTAAAAATCCATCCCTGAAAATAAAAATTCTCTGAGTAGTGTGTAAATGCTCATCCTTACCCTATCTGGGGTGTCCACTGAGCATTTCCGCTACCTCTACTTGAAGTTCTCTGGGCATGGGATTTTGACATGTTACCCAAACCAAAAGGAATGAGTGGGAAACAATCAAGACAACAGATAGAAGCACTTGCATTTGAATGAGTTTCAAGCATGCTTGGGTACTCGTGTGATCTGAGTGACTCAGTTTTGGAATACAACTGTCGCGTGGTGCATCGCGACCTCAAGGCACCCCGGAGTTTCTGAAAAAAAATTTTCTGCGATTTTCACGAAACCACTTTTCATCAACTTGAATTGGGCTAAAAATCCATCCCTGAAAATAAATATTCTCTGAGTAGTGTGGAAATGCTGATCCTTACCCTGCCTGGGTTGTCCACTGAGCATTTCCGCGAACTCTACCTGAAGTTCTCTGGGCATGGGATTTTGACATGTTCCCCAAACCAAAAGGAATGAGTGGGAAACAATCAAGACAACAGATACAAGCACTTGCATTTGAATGAGTTTCAAGCATGCTTGGGTACTCGTGTGATCTGAGTGACTCAGTTTTGGAATACAACTGTCGCGTGGTGCACCGCGACCTCCAGGCACCCCGGAGTTTCTGAAAAAAAATTTTCTGCGATTTTCACGAAACCACTTTTCTTCAACTTGAATTGGGCTAAAAATCCATTCCTGAAAATAAAAATTCTCTGAGTAGTGTGTAAATGCTGATCCTTACCCTACCTGGGGTGTCCACTGAGCATTTCCGCGAACTCTACTTGAAGTTCTCTGGGCATGGGATTTTGACATGTTACCCAAACCAAAAGGAATGAGTGGGAAACAATCAAGACAACAGATAGAAGCACTTGCATTTGAATGAGTTTCAAGCATGCTTGGGTAGTCGTGTGATCTGAGTGACTCAGTTTTGGAATACAACTGTCGCGTGGTGTACCGCGACCTCCAGGCACCCCGGAGTTTCTGAAAAAAAAATTTCTGCGATTTTCACGAAACCACTTTTCTTCAACTTGAATTGGGCTAAAAATCCATCACTGAAAATAAAAATTCTCTGAGTAGTGTGGAAATACTGATCCTTACCCTGCCTGGGTTGTCCACTGAACATTTCCGCGAGCTCTACCTGAAGTTCTCTGGGCATGGGATTTTGACATGTTCCCCAAACCAAAAGGAATGAGTGGGAAACAATCAAGACAACAGATAGAAGCACTTGCATTTGAATGAGTTTCAAGCATGCTTGGGTACTCGTGTGATCTGAGTGACTCAGTTTTGGAATACAACTGTCGCGTGGTGCACCGCGACCTCCAGGCACCCCGGAGTTTCTGAAAAAAAATTTTCTGCGATTTTCACGAAACCACTTTTCTTCAACTTGAATTGGGCTAAAAATCCATCCCTGAAAATAAAAATTCTCTGAGTAGTGTGTAAATGCTCATCCTTACCCTGCCTGGGTTGTCCACTGAGCATTTCCGCGAACTCTACCTGAAGTTCTCTGGGCATGGGATTTTGACATGTTCCCCAAACCAAAAGGAATGAGTGAGAAACAATCAAGAAAAGAGATAGAGGCACTTGCATTTGAATAAGTTTCAAGCATGCCTGGGTACTCGTGTGATCTGAGTGACTCAGTTTTGGAATACAACTGTCGCGTGGTGCATCGCAACCTCAAGGCACCCCGGAGTTTCTGAAAAAAAATTTTCTGCAATTTTCACGAAACCACTTTTCATCAACTTGAATTGGGCTAAAAATCCATCCCTGAAAATAAATATTCTCTGAGTAGTGTGGAAATGCTGATCCTTACCCCACCTGGGGTGTCCACTGAGCATTTCCGCGAACTCTACTTGAAGTTCTCTGGGCATGGGATTTTGACATTTTACCTAAACCAAAAGGAATGAGTGGGAAACAATCAAGACAACAGATAGAAGCACTTGCATTTGAATGAGTTTCAAGCATGCTTGGGTACTCGTGTGATCTGAATGACTCAGTTTTGGAATACAACTGTCGCGTGGTGCATCGCGACCTCAAGGCACCCCGGAGTTTTTGAAAGAAAATTTTCTGCAATTTTCACGAAACCACTTTTCATCAACTTGAATTGGGCTAAAAATCCATCCCTGAAAATAAATATTCTCTGAGTAGTGTGGAAATGCTGATCCTTACCCTACCTGGGGTGTCCACTGAGCATTTCCGCGAACTCTACTTGAAGTTCTCTGGGCATGGGATTTTGACATGTTACCTAAGCCAAAAGGAATGAGTGGGAAACAATCAAGACTACAGATAGAAGCACTTGCATTTGAATGAGTTTCAAGCATGCTTGGGTACTCGTGTGATCTGAGTGACTCAGTTTTGGAATACAACTGTCGCGTGGTGCACCGCGACCTCCAGGCACCCCGGAGTTTCTGAAAAACAATTTTCTGCGATTTTCACGAAACCACTTTTCTTCAACTTGAATTGGGCTAAAAATCCATCCCTGAAAATAAAAATTCTCTGAGTAGTGTGTAAATGCTCATCCTTACCCTACCTGGGGTGTCCACTGAGCATTTCCGCTACCTCTACTTGAAGTTCTCTGGGCATGGGATTTTGACATGTTACGCAAACCAAAAGGAATGAGTGGGAAACAATCAAGACAACAGATAGAAGCACTTGCATTTGAATGAGTTTCAAGCATGCTTGGGTACTCGTGTGATCTGAATGACTCAGTTTTAGAATACAACTGTCGCGTGGTGCACCGCGACCTCCAGGCACCCCGGAGTTTCTGAAAAAAAATTTTCTGCGATTTTCACGAAACCACTTTTCTTCAACTTGAATTGGGCTAAAAATCCATCACTGAAAATAAAAATTCTCTGAGTAGTGTGGAAATACTGATCCTTACCCTGCCTGGGTTGTCCACTGAGCATTTCCGCGAGCTCTACCTGAAGTTCTCTGGGCATGGGATTTTGACATGTTCCCCAAACCAAAAGGAATGAGTGGGAAACAATCAAGACAACAGATAGAAGCACTTGCATTTGAATGAGTTTCAAGCATGCTTGTGTACTCGTGTGATCTGAGTGACTCAGTTTTGGAATACAACTGTCGCGTGGTGCATCGCGACCTCAAGGCACCCCGGAGTTTCTGAAAAAAAATTTTCTGCGATTTTCACGAAACCACTTTTCATCAACTTGCATTGGGCTAAAAATCCATCCCTGAAAATAAATATTCTCTGAGTAGTGTGGAAATGCTGATCCTTACCCTACCTGGGGTGTCCACTGAGCAATTCCGCGAACTCTACTTGAAGTTCTCTGGGCATGGGATTTTGACATGTTACCTAAACCAAAAGGAATGAGTGGGAAACAATCAAGACAACAGATAGAAGCACTTGCATTTGAATGAGTTTCAAGCATGCTTGGGTACTCGTGTGATCTGAATGACTCAGTTTTGGAATACAACTGTCGCGTGGTGCATCGCGACCTCAAGGCACCCCGGAGTTTTTGAAAGAAAATTTTCTGCAATTTTCACGAAACCACTTTTCATCAACTTGAATTGGGCTAAAAATCCATCCCTGAAAATAAAAATTCTCTGAGTAGTGTGTAAATGCTCATCCTTACCCTACCTGGGGTGTCCACTGAGCATTTCCGCGACCTCTACTTGAAGTTCTCTGGGCATGGGATTTTGACATGTTACCTAAGCCAAAAGGAATGAGTGGGAAACAATCAAGACTACAGATAGAAGCACTTGCATTTGAATGAGTTTCAAGCATGCTTGGGTACTCGTGTGATCTGAGTGACTCAGTTTTGGAATACAACTGTCGCGTGGTGCACCGCAACCTCCAGGCACCCCGGAGTTTCTGAAAAAAAATTTTCTGCGATTTTCACGAAACCACTTTTCTTCAACTTGAATTGGGCTAAAAATCCATCCCTGAAAATAAAAATTCTCTGAGTAGTGTGTAAATGCTCATCCTTACCCTACCTGGGGTGTCCACTGAGCATTTCCGCGAGCTCTACTTGAAGTTCTCTGGGCATGGGATTTTGACATGTTACGCAAACCAAAAGGAATGAGTGGGAAACAATCAAGAAAAGAGATAGAGGCACTTGCATTTGAATGAGTTTCAAGCATGCCTGGGTATTCGTGTGATCTGAGTGACTCAGTTTTGGAATACAACTGTCGCATGGTGCACCGCGACCTCAAGGCACCCCGGAGTTTCTGAAAAAAAATTTCTGCAATTTTCACAAAACCACTTTTCATCAACTTGAATTGGGCTAAAAATCCATCCCTGAAAATAAATATTCTCTGAGTATTGTGGAAATGCTGATCCTTACCCTACCTGGGGTGTCCACTGAGCATTTCCGCGAACTCTACTTGAAGTTCTCTGGGCATGGGATTTTGACATGTTCCCCAAACCAAAAGGAATGAGTGGGAAACAATCAAGACAACAGATAGAAGCACTTGCATTTGAATGAGTTTCAAGCATGTTTGGGTACTCGTGTGATCTGAGTGACTCAGTTTTGGAATACAACTGTCGCGTGGTGCATCGCGACCTCAAGGCACCCCGGAGTTTCTGAAAAAAAATTTTCTGCGATTTTCACGAAACCACTTTTCATCAACTTGAATTGGGCTAAAAATCCATCCCTGAAAATAAATATTCTCTGAGTAGTGTGGAAATGCTGATCCTTACCCTACCTGGGGTGTCCACTGAGCAATTCCGCGAACTCTACTTGAAGTTCTCTGGGCATGGGATTTTGACATGTTCCCCAAACCAAAAGGAATGAGTGGGAAACAATCAAGACAACAGATACAGATGCAGCCATTCAAAGTGCGCGTCACAGACACGTACCGCAGGTGACGTCGCTCAGTATGACGCAAGATGACGCGTGGCACCGCAGTACGTGATTGGTTGACCGACAGGGGCACTCGTGGTCCGTTGGTCTGTCGTAGAAAGACTTACAGTAAAAACGTCTTTGCTGTGCCCGTTGTAGATATTGAATTTTACCACTGAAGGGAAATCTTAGTAGCTGAGCATAAAAAGAATAGGAGCATACTGTAACGCGTGTGAAGGCCATAAACGATATTAATTTTGGAACATAAACATACAGTATATACTGTAGCTGGTCTTGGTACTTTAAAGAAAAAAATACACACCAGTATTCCATTTCTCCCTAAACATTTTAAGCTTTGAAGTCTTTAACTAACATGATACCGGAGTCAACAAGCATACTTTTAGAATTTGATTAAAAGGGAATATAATATGGAATCGCGTATCTAAAGAATTTAATAACGGTATTCGTGTGCTGCGACAGGGCTGTGTAGGGCTTTTTCGCCTGCCTGTTCATGCGAGCTGTCTTCTAGCCGACTGGTCTAGGTGCGTGACTAGCAACTGGGAGGTTGTGTGATCGAATCCAGCTGGTGCCGGACTTTTCTTTTAACAAACATTTCTTCGAAAAAATAGAATAGCGATATTATGGACAATAAATTGACTTTTATATTTCAAAATATCGCAACATGAACGATATTTGCGATATTTTGAACATATCTTCCCTTCTGACAGCGGTTCCTCCTTCTATTGTGTGTGTGTGTGCAACAGAGTAAATTTTTATAGAGAAATGGAGGCTGGACAGTATGCGTTACAATATAAACATTTATATTGATTTAAATCGTGTTCTGATTTAAATCGCAAACGCGTGTTTAATTATGTGTTTTTTAATCATAATCAGGCTAATGCATTTCTACATTTTCTGTATGAACCAGCTTAGAGGTTCATACAGAAAGACAGCTTGTGTTTAAATTGAGTGTAAGGTAATTTATGCTTCTAAAGTCATGGTCAGCATTTATTATTGTACTGTGCTGTAAACTTTTTCTGTGCCTAGTCACATTATTTTATAGCGTTTTTATTGCGTTATTAAATCCGGTGGCGCTGTGTGTTAGAGTAGTTTCCTGACTCCCTTGTCACATGGTCTGTGATTGAATCCCATAGAACTATGACTTTATTTTTTAACAAACATTTCTTTGAAAAAATGAAACGTTTCCCTTGGTCAGAGATTAAATAAAACCTCACTCGCACCAAACAAATTTATATTTCTAAATATCACAAAATACGTTCATTGTCTTCCAATCGAGTCGAGTTGACATTGGAAGCCTGCCACACCCGGACTGTTAAACCAACGCATTAGCACGTCAAAGCCCATCGAGGGTATTGAGCCAGTATTGCCTTTAGTATTCCCCCCTCTCCCCTCAATTCAATTCAATTCAAGGTGTTTTATTTGCATGACAGATGGGTACAAGCAGTGTTGGGTATGTATATTGTAACGCTTACGGCAGACAGGCACTGTGTAAGAGCCGGCGCACCAGAGCAGCGCACCGAGGGAGCGTCTGCATTTCTAACTTAGTTTTTAAAATTAGTCAAGCAATATGAAGCATCTCCTTTTACTTAGTGCCTGAGCATAAAAAGAATAGGAGCATACTGCAACGCGTGTGAAGTCCATAAACGATATTAATTTTGGAACTTAAACATACAGTGTATGGCTGGTCTCGGTACTTTAAAGAAAACATACACACCAGTATTCCATTTCTCCTAAACATTTTAAGCATCGAAGTCTTTAACTAACGCGATACCGGAGTCAACAAGCATACTTTTAGAATTTGATTAAAAGGGAATATAATATGGAATCGCGTATCTCAAGAAATTAATAACGATATAATTATATTCATGTTGCAAAAGAACTGCAACGGACATAAAAACTCCCTTGCTTTTAACAGAGCGTTCCATAATTTCTAACTACGAAAATGCCAGGTGAAAGGATTTGTAAACATATTTTGTTAAAGCAAGTCAGAACCCATTCAGAGCCTACATTACATTTTAGCGTTTCATTCTGAGCAGAAGACCCTCACACCTGAAGAAGGGGGAGGTGTTTTTCGCTGGAAATCTCGCCTGCTTCTACTTTACAACCGGAGTGCTGGCTGTGACGAATTAAACCGGTATTACAGGTTACAATCACAGACCATGTGACATGGGAGTCAGGAAACTAACACAGCGCCACCAGATTTGATAACGCTATGAAAACGCTATAAAATAATGTGACTAGGCACAGAACAAGTTTACAGCACAGTACAAAAATGCTGACCATGACTTTAGAAGCATAAATTGCCTTACACTCAATTTAAACACAAGCTGTCTTTAGCCCTCTAAGGTGGTTCATACAGAAATGTAGAGATCCAGGCTCAGAACACACAGCTTCATTAGCGAATACATATGGAGGATAACTAGAGAAGACGTTTTACAGAGGATGGATTTTTAGAAACATCCCATCAGTGACATCACTGAAGTCAACTCCTAGGTACTGTAACTGTCGTGTGGATAGTTTCACAAGAATCAGACAAAGGTTTAAGCATCGCTTGTTCTAGATAAAACTGCAAAAAAAAACAACAACCCATAATGTACTTCTTTGCGGCTCTGTTTGCCCAAATCATATATTCACAACGTGAAATCTAGAAAATAATATTACGTAACCAAAATCCGCAATATGGAAACAGAACCTGTGTAATTGTTGATAGATGATGTACTCGTAACATTTTTTCAAGACGAACTACAACATTTAAAAAATGACTTGTATGTACTTGATATCTCTAATCAATCCACGGGTCCCAGCACGAAACGAAAGTAAAACGCATACCGTTTCGCGCTTCTTATTAGTTGCTCAAAAGTAATTTGACCGTATGAAATGCATAATATAAACCTAGAAACATATACGTGAGTAGTACTTAAGCACTGTAGTATCGGTGTTAAGACATACCTCTCAAATACTGTAAATCAAGTTAAAAATATCTCAAGATTCTGGTCATAATGAAACCATGTTTCGTGTATGTTTTCTTTAAAGTACCGAGACCAGCCATATACTGTATGTTTATGTTCCAAAATTAATATCGTTTATGGCCTTCACACGCGTTGCAGTATGCTCCTATTGTTTTTATGCTCAGCTACTAAGATTTCCCTTCAGTGGTAAAATTAGATATGAATATTCAATACTTAAACGGGCACAGTTAAGACATTAAATATACATATACATACTGTATACAGTACAGTTTGCATACGGTAATATGTTTATGTCCCTAAATCAATCTCTTTTATGAGCATGTGAAAGGCATGGTGAATCACTGTACTTTGCATGATTGGAAAAAAATGCGTGATTGCGAAATGCTGTGGCGTTACTTTTACAAAGACGGTCAATGAAAAAAAGAATGTGGACCAGGGCAATACTTTGAGTTTACAGCTTGTCCAAGGTCATTTATTATTAATACTATTATTAATATCTTCGTTAAAGACTTTGATGGCTACAGCTCAAACATGAGAGGTTGAGCTTTATTAGCTCCACCTTGCGGAAATTCCGGATACTATTATTTTGCTAGCGGTATTTACCGGTAACTCGCGGTATTTACCGGTAGCTTGCGGTAGACTGCGTACAGCGTACCGGAAAATAATGCGGTATCGCCCGCGCATTTTGAATGGCTGCATCTGTAGAAGCACTTGCATTTGAATGAGTTTCAAGCATGCTTGGGTACTCGTGTGATCTGAGTGACTCAGTTTTGGAATACAACTGTCGCGTGGTGCACCGCGACCTCCAGGCACCCCGGAGTTTCTGAAAAAAAAATTTCTGCGATTTTCACGAAACCACTTTTCTTCAACTTGAATTGGTCTAAAAATCCATCCCTGAAAATAAAAATTCTCTGAGTAGTGTGTAAATGCTGATCCTTACCCTGCCAGGGTTGTCCACTGAGCATTTCCGCGAACTCTACCTGAAGTTCTCTGGGCATGGGATTTTGACATGTTCCCCAAACCAAAAGGAATGAGTGGGAAACAATCAAGACAACAGATACAAGCACTTCCATTTGAATGAGTTTCAAGCATGCTTGGGTACTCGTGTGATCTGAGTGACTCAGTTTTGGAATACAACTGTCGCGTGGTGCACCGCGACCTCCAGGCACCCCGGAGTTTCTGAAAAAAAATTTTCTGCGATTTTCACGAAACCACTTTTCTTCAACTTGAATTGGGCTAAAAATCCATCACTGAAAATGAAAATTCTCTGAGTAGTGTGGAAATACTGATCCTTACCCTGCCTGGGTTGTCCACTGAGCATTTCCGCGAGCTCTACCTGAAGTTCTCTGGGCATGGGATTTTGACATGTTCCCCAAACCAAAAGGAATGAGTGGGAAACAATCAAGACAACAGATAGAAGCACTTGCATTTGAATGAGTTTCAAGCATGCTTGGGTACTCGTGTGATCTGAGTGACTCAGTTTTGGAATACAACTGTCGCGTGGTGCACCGCGACCTCCAGGCACCCCGGAGTTTCTGAAAAAAAATTTTCTGCGATTTTCACGAAACCACTTTTCTTCAACTTGAATTGGGCTAAAAATCCATCCCTGAAAATAAAAATTCTCTGAGTAGTGTGTAAATGCTCATCCTTACCCTACCTGGGGTGTCCACTGAGCATTTCCGCGACCTCTACTTGAAGTTCTCTGGGCATGGGATTTTGACATGTTACGCAAACCAAAAGGAATGAGTGGGAAACAATCAAGACAACAGATAGAAGCACTTGCATTTGAATGAGTTTCAAGCATGCTTGGGTACTCGTGTGATCTGAGTGACTCAGTTTTGGAATACAACTGTCGCGTGGTGCACCGCAACCTCCAGGCACCCCGGAGTTTCTGAAAAAAAATTTTCTGCGATTTTCACGAAACCACTTTTCTTCAACTTGAATTGGGCTAAAAATCCATCCCTGAAAATAAAAATTATCTGAGTAGTGTGTAAATGCTCATCCTTACCCTACCTGGGGTGTCCACTGAGCATTTCCGCGAGCTCTACTTGAAGTTCTCTGGGCATGGGATTTTGACATGTTACGCAAACCAAAAGGAATGAGTGGGAAACAATCAAGAAAAGAGATAGAGGCACTTGCATTTGAATGAGTTTCAAGCATGCCTGGGTACTCGTGTGATCTGAGTGACTCAGTTTTGGAATACAACTGTCGCATGGTGCACCGCGACCTCAAGGCACCCCGGAGTTTCTGAAAAAAAAATTTCTGCAATTTTCATGAAACCACTTTTCATCAACTTGAATTGGGCTAAAAATCCATCCCTGAAAATAAATATTCTCTGAGTAGTGTGTAAATGCTGATCCTTACCCTGCCAGGGTTGTCCACTGAGCATTTCCGCGAACTCTACCTGAAGTTCTCTGGGCATGGGATTTTGACATGTTCCCCAAACCAAAAGGAATGAGTGGGAAACAATCAAGACAACAGATACAAGCACTTGCATTTGAATGAGTTTCAAGCATGCTTGGGTACTCGTGTGATCTGAGTGACTCAGTTTTGGAATACAACTGTCGCGTGGTGCATCGCCACCACAAGGCACTCCGGAGTTTTTGAAAAAAAATTTTCTGCAATTTTCACGAAACCACTTTTCATCAACTTGAATTGGGCTAAAAATCCATCCCTGAAAATAAATATTCTCTGAGTAGTGTGGAAATGCTGATCCTTACCCTACCTGGGGTGTCCACTGAGCATTTCCGCGAACTCTACTTGAATTTCTCTGGGCATGGGATTTTGACATGTTACCCAAACCAAAAGGAATGAGTGGGAAACAATCAAGACAACAGATAGAAGCACTTGCATTTGAATGAGTTTCAAGCATGCTTGGGTACTCGTGTGATCTGAGTGACTCAGTTTTGGAATACAACTGTCGCGTGGTGCACCGCGACCTCCAGGCACCCCGGAGTTTCTGAAAAAAAATTTTCTGCGATTTTCACGAAACCACTTTTCTTCAATTTGAATTGGGCTAAAAATCCATACCTGAAAATAAAAATTCTCTGAGTAGTGTGTAAATGCTGATCCTTACCCTGCTTGTGTTGTCCACTGAGCATTTCCGCGACCTCTACCTGAAGTTCTCTGGGCATGGGATTTTGACATGTTCCCCAAACCAAAAAGAATGAGTGGGAAACAATCAAGACAACAGATAGAAGCACTTGCATTTGAATGAGTTTCAAGCATGCTTGGGTACTCGTGTGATCTGAGTGACTCAGTTTTGGAATACAACTGTCGCGTGGTGCATCGCGACCTCAAGGCACCCCGGAGTTTCTGAAAAAAAATTTTCTGCGATTTTCACGAAACCACTTTTCTTCAACTTGAATTGGGCTAAAAATCCATCCCTGAAAATAAAAATTCTCTGAGTAGTGTGTAAATGCTGATCCTTACCCTGCCAGGGTTGTCCACTGAGCATTTCCGCGAACTCTACCTGAAGTTCTCTGGGCATGGGATTTTGACATGTTCCCCAAACCAAAAGGAATGAGTGGGAAACAATCAAGACAACAGATACAAGCACTTGCATTTGAATGAGTTTCAAGCATGCTTGGGTACTCGTGTGATCTGAGTGACTCAGTTTTGGAATACAACTGTCGCGTGGTGCACCGCGACCTCCAGGCACCCCGGTGTTTCTGAAAAAAAATTTTCTGCGATTTTCA
The DNA here is from genome assembly GCF_055471065.1 of Atractosteus spatula. NCBI lineage: Eukaryota > Metazoa > Chordata > Actinopteri > Semionotiformes > Lepisosteidae > Atractosteus > Atractosteus spatula. The sequence goes on from NC_142708.1 coordinate 77,643,846, forward strand.
CGAAACCACTTTTCTTCAACTTGAATTGGGCTAAAAATACATCACTGAAAATAAAAATTCTCTGAGTAGTGTGGAAATACTGATCCTTACCCTGCCTGGGTTGTCCACTGAGCATTTCCGCGAGCTCTACCTGAAGTTCTCTGGGCATGGGATTTTGACATGTTCCCCAAACCAAAAGGAATGAGTGGGAAACAATCAAGACAACAGATAGAAGCACTTGCATTTGAATGAGTTTCAAGCATGCTTGGGTACTCGTGTGATCTGAGTGACTCAGTTTTGGAATACAACTGTCGCGTGGTGCACCGCGACCTCCAGGCACCCCGGAGTTTCTGAAAAAAAATTTTCTGCGATTTTCACGAAACCACTTTTCTTCAACTTGAATTGGGCTAGAAATCCATCCCTGAAAATAAAAATTCTCTGAGTAGTGTGGAAATGCTGATCCTTACCCTACCTGGGGTGTCCACTGAGCATTTCCGCGAACTCTACTTGAAGTTCTCTGGGCATGGGATTTTGACATGTTACCTAAGCCAAAAGGAATGAGTGGGAAACAATCAAGACTACAGATAGAAGCACTTGCATTTGAATGAGTTTCAAGCATGCTTGGGTACTCGTGTGATCTGAGTGACTCAGTTTTGGAATACAACTGTCGCGTGGTGCACCGCGACCTCCAGGCACCCCGGAGTTTCTGAAAAAAAATTTTCTGCGATTTTCACGAAACCACTTTTCTTCAACTTGAATTGGGCTAAAAATCCATCACTGAAAATAAAAATTCTCTGAGTAGTGTGGAAATACTGATCCTTACCCTGCCTGGGTTGTCCACTGAGCATTTCCGCGAGCTCTACCTGAAGTTCTCTGGGCATGGGATTTTGACATGTTCCCCAAACCAAAAGGAATGAGTGGGAAACAATCAAGACAACAGATAGAAGTACTTGCATTTGAATGAGTTTCAAGCATGCTTGGGTACTCGTGTGATCTGAGTGACTCAGTTTTGGAATACAACTGTCGCGTGGTGCACCGCGACCTCCAGGCACCCCGGAGTTTCTGAAAAAAAATTTTCTGCGATTTTCACGAAACCACTTTTCTTCAACTTGAATTGGGCTAAAAATCCATCCCTGAAAATAAAAATTCTCTGAGTAGTGTGTAAATGCTCATCCTTACCCTACCTGGGGTGTCCACTGAGCATTTCCGCTACCTCTACTTGAAGTTCTCTGGGCATGGGATTTTGACATGTTACGCAAACCAAAAGGAATGAGTGGGAAACAATCAAGACAACAGATAGAAGCACTTGCATTTGAATGAGTTTCAAGCATGCTTGGGTACTCGTGTGATCTGAATGACTCAGTTTTGGAATACAACTGTCGCGTGGTGCACCGCGACCTCCAGGCACCCCGGAGTTTCTGAAAAAAAATTTTCTGCGATTTTCACGAAACCACTTTTCTTCAACTTGAATTGGGCTAAAAATCCATCACTGAAAATAAAAATTCTCTGAGTAGTGTGGAAATACTGATCCTTACCCTGCCTGGGTTGTCCACTGAGCATTTCCGCGAACTCTACTTGAAGTTCTCTGGGCATGGGATTTTGACATGTTCCCCAAACCAAAAGGAATGAGTGGGAAACAATCAAGACAACAGATAGATGCACTTGCATTTGAATGAGTTTCAAGCATGCTTGGGTACTCGTGTGATCTGAGTGACTCAGTTTTGGAATACAACTGTCGCATGGTGCACCGCGACCTCCAGGCACCCCGGAGTTTCTGAAAAAAAATTTTCTGCGATTTTCACGAAACCACTTTTCTTCAACTTGAATTGGTCTAAAAATCCATCCCTGAAAATAAAAATTCTCTGAGTAGTGTGTAAATGCTGATCCTTACCCTGCCAGGGTTGTCCACTGAGCATTTCCGCGAACTCTACCTGAAGTTCTCTGGGCATGGGATTTTGACATGTTCCCCAAACCAAAAGGAATGAGTGGGAAACAATCAAGACAACAGATACAAGCACTTGCATTTGAATGAGTTTCAAGCATGCTTGGGTACTCGTGTGATCTGAGTGACTCAGTTTTGGAATACAACTGTCGCGTGGTGCACCGCGACCTCCAGGCACCCCGGAGTTTCTGAAAAAAAATTTTCTGCGATTTTCACGAAACCACTTTTCTTCAACTTGAATTGGGCTAAAAATACATCACTGAAAATAAAAATTCTCTGAGTAGTGTGGAAATACTGATCCTTACCCTGCCTGGGTTGTCCACTGAGCATTTCCGCGAGCTCTACCTGAAGTTCTCTGGGCATGGGATTTTGACATGTTCCCCAAACCAAAAGGAATGAGTGGGAAACAATCAAGACAACAGATAGAAGCACTTGCATTTGAATGAGTTTCAAGCATGCTTGGGTACTCGTGTGATCTGAGTGACTCAGTTTTGGAATACAACTGTCGCGTGGTGCACCGCGACCTCCAGGCACCCCGGAGTTTCTGAAAAAAAATTTTCTGCGATTTTCACGAAACCACTTTTCTTCAACTTGAATTGGGCTAGAAATCCATCCCTGAAAATAAAAATTCTCTGAGTAGTGTGGAAATGCTGATCCTTACCCTACCTGGGGTGTCCACTGAGCATTTCCGCGAACTCTACTTGAAGTTCTCTGGGCATGGGATTTTGACATGTTACCTAAGCCAAAAGGAATGAGTGGGAAACAATCAAGACTACAGATAGAAGCACTTGCATTTGAATGAGTTTCAAGCATGCTTGGGTACTCGTGTGATCTGAGTAATTCAGTTTTGGAATACAACTGTCGCGTGGTGCACCGCAACCTCCAGGCACCCCGGAGTTTCTGAAAAAAAATTTTCTGCGATTTTCACGAAACCACTTTTCTTCAACTTGAATTGGGCTAAAAATCCATCCCTGAAAATAAAAATTCTCTGAGTAGTGTGTAAATGCTCATCCTTACCCTACCTGGGGTGTCCACTGAGCATTTCCGCGAGCTCTACTTGAAGTTCTCTGGGCATGGGATTTTGACATGTTACGCAAACCAAAAGGAATGAGTGGGAAACAATCAAGAAAAGAGATAGAGGCACTTGCATTTGAATGAGTTTCAAGCATGCCTAGGTACTCGTGTGATCTGAGTGACTCAGTTTTGGAATACAACTGTCGCATGATGCACCGCGACCTCAAGGCACCCCGGAGTTTCTGAAAAAAATTTTCTGCAATTTTCACGAAACCACTTTTCATCAACTTGAATTGGGCTAAAAATCCATCCCTGAAAATAAATATTCTCTGAGTATTGTGGAAATGCTGATCCTTACCCTACCTGGGGTGTCCACTGAGCATTTCCGCGAACTCTACTTGAAGTTCTCTGGGCATGGGATTTTGACATGTTACCCAAACCAAAAGGAATGAGTGGGAAACAATCAAGACAACAGATAGAAGCACTTGCATTTGAATGAGTTTCAAGCATGCTTGGGTACTCGTGTGATCTGAGTGACTCAGTTTTGGAATACAACTGTCGCGTGGTGCATCGCCACCACAAGGCACTCCGGAGTTTTTGAAAAAAAATTTTCTGCAATTTTCACGAAACCACTTTTCATCAACTTGAATTGGGCTAAAAATCCATCCCTGAAAATAAATATTCTCTGAGTAGTGTGGAAATGCTGATCCTTACCCTACCTGGGGTGTCCACTGAGCATTTCCGCGAACTCTACTTGAATTTCTCTGGGCATGGGATTTTGACATGTTACCCAAACCAAAAGGAATGAGTGGGAAACAATCAAGACAACAGATAGAAGCACTTGCATTTGAATGAGTTTCAAGCATGCTTGGGTACTCGTGTGATCTGAGTGACTCAGTTTTGGAATACAACTGTCGCGTGGTGCACCGCGACCTCCAGGCACCCCGGAGTTTCTGAAAAAAAATTTTCTGCGATTTTCACGAAACCACTTTTCTTCAATTTGAATTGGGCTAAAAATCCATACCTGAAAATAAAAATTCTCTGAGTAGTGTGTAAATGCTGATCCTTACCCTGCTTGTGTTGTCCACTGAGCATTTCCGCGACCTCTACCTGAAGTTCTCTGGGCATGGGATTTTGACATGTTCCCCAAACCAAAAAGAATGAGTGGGAAACAATCAAGACAACAGATAGAAGCACTTGCATTTGAATGAGTTTCAAGCATGCTTGGGTACTCGTGTGATCTGAGTGACTCAGTTTTGGAATACAACTGTCGCGTGGTGCATCGCGACCTCCAGGCACCCCGGAGTTTCTGAAAAAAAATTTTCTGCGATTTTCACGAAACCACTTTTCTTCAACTTGAATTGGGCTAAAAATCCATCCCTGAAAATAAAAATTCTCTGAGTAGTGTGTAAATGCTGATCCTTACCCTGCCAGGGTTGTCCACTGAGCATTTCCGCGAACTCTACCTGAAGTTCTCTGGGCATGGGATTTTGACATGTTCCCCAAACCAAAAGGAATGAGTGGGAAACAATCAAGACAACAGATACAAGCACTTGCATTTGAATGAGTTTCAAGCATGCTTGGGTACTCGTGTGATCTGAGTGACTCAGTTTTGGAATACAACTGTCGCGTGGTGCACCGCGACCTCCAGGCACCCCGGTGTTTCTGAAAAAAAATTTTCTGCGATTTTCACGAAACCACTTTTCTTCAACTTGAATTGGGCTAAAAATACATCACTGAAAATAAAAATTCTCTGAGTAGTGTGGAAATACTGATCCTTACCCTGCCTGGGTTGTCCACTGAGCATTTCCGCGAGCTCTACCTGAAGTTCTCTGGGCATGGGATTTTGACATGTTCCCCAAACCAAAAGGAATGAGTGGGAAACAATCAAGACAACAGATAGAAGCACTTGCATTTGAATGAGTTTCAAGCATGCTTGGGTACTCGTGTGATCTGAGTGACTCAGTTTTGGAATACAACTGTCGCGTGGTGCACCGCGACCTCCAGGCACCCCGGAGTTTCTGAAAAAAAATTTTCTGCGATTTTCACGAAACCACTTTTCTTCAACTTGAATTGGGCTAGAAATCCATCCCTGAAAATAAAAATTCTCTGAGTAGTGTGGAAATGCTGATCCTTACCCTACCTGGGGTGTCCACTGAGCATTTCCGCGAACTCTACTTGAAGTTCTCTGGGCATGGGATTTTGACATGTTACCTAAGCCAAAAGGAATGAGTGGGAAACAATCAAGACTACAGATAGAAGCACTTGCATTTGAATGAGTTTCAAGCATGCTTGGGTACTCGTGTGATCTGAGTGACTCAGTTTTGGAATACAACTGTCGCGTGGTGCACCGCGACCTCCAGGCACCCCGGAGTTTCTGAAAAAAAATTTTCTGCGATTTTCACGAAACCACTTTTCTTCAACTTGAATTGGGCTAAAAATCCATCACTGAAAATAAAAATTCTCTGAGTAGTGTGGAAATACTGATCCTTACCCTGCCTGGGTTGTCCACTGAGCATTTCCGCGAGCTCTACCTGAAGTTCTCTGGGCATGGGATTTTGACATGTTCCCCAAACCAAAAGGAATGAGTGGGAAACAATCAAGACAACAGATAGAAGTACTTGCATTTGAATGAGTTTCAAGCATGCTTGGGTACTCGTGTGATCTGAGTGACTCAGTTTTGGAATACAACTGTCGCGTGGTGCACCGCGACCTCCAGGCACCCCGGAGTTTCTGAAAAAAAATTTTCTGCGATTTTCACGAAACCACTTTTCTTCAACTTGAATTGGGCTAAAAATCCATCCCTGAAAATAAAAATTCTCTGAGTAGTGTGTAAATGCTCATCCTTACCCTACCTGGGGTGTCCACTGAGCATTTCCGCTACCTCTACTTGAAGTTCTCTGGGCATGGGATTTTGACATGTTACGCAAACCAAAAGGAATGAGTGGGAAACAATCAAGACAACAGATAGAAGCACTTGCATTTGAATGAGTTTCAAGCATGCTTGGGTACTCGTGTGATCTGAATGACTCAGTTTTGGAATACAACTGTCGCGTGGTGCACCGCGACCTCCAGGCACCCCGGAGTTTCTGAAAAAAAATTTTCTGCGATTTTCACGAAACCACTTTTCTTCAACTTGAATTGGGCTAAAAATCCATCACTGAAAATAAAAATTCTCTGAGTAGTGTGGAAATACTGATCCTTACCCTGCCTGGGTTGTCCACTGAGCATTTCCGCGAACTCTACTTGAAGTTCTCTGGGCATGGGATTTTGACATGTTCCCCAAACCAAAAGGAATGAGTGGGAAACAAACAAGACAACAGATAGAAGCACTTGCATTTGAATGAGTTTCAAGCATGCTTGGGTACTCGTGTGATCTGAGTGACTCAGTTTTGGAATACAACTGTCGCATGGTGCACCGCGACCTCCAGGCACCCCGGAGTTTCTGAAAAAAAATTTTCTGCGATTTTCACGAAACCACTTTTCTTCAACTTGAATTGGTCTAAAAATCCATCCCTGAAAATAAAAATTCTCTGAGTAGTGTGTAAATGCTGATCCTTACCCTGCCAGGGTTGTCCACTGAGCATTTCCGCGAACTCTACCTGAAGTTCTCTGGGCATGGGATTTTGACATGTTCCCCAAACCAAAAGGAATGAGTGGGAAACAATCAAGACAACAGATACAAGCACTTGCATTTGAATGAGTTTCAAGCATGCTTGGGTACTCGTGTGATCTGAGTGACTCAGTTTTGGAATACAACTGTCGCGTGGTGCACCGCGACCTCCAGGCACCCCGGAGTTTCTGAAAAAAAATTTTCTGCGATTTTCACGAAACCACTTTTCTTCAACTTGAATTGGGCTAAAAATACATCACTGAAAATAAAAATTCTCTGAGTAGTGTGGAAATACTGATCCTTACCCTGCCTGGGTTGTCCACTGAGCATTTCCGCGAGCTCTACCTGAAGTTCTCTGGGCATGGGATTTTGACATGTTCCCCAAACCAAAAGGAATGAGTGGGAAACAATCAAGACAACAGATAGAAGCACTTGCATTTGAATGAGTTTCAAGCATGCTTGGTTACTCGTGTGATCTGAGTGACTCAGTTTTGGAATACAACTGTCGCGTGGTGCACCGCGACCTCCAGGCACCCCGGAGTTTCTGAAAAAAAATTTTCTGCGATTTTCACGAAACCACTTTTCTTCAACTTGAATTGGGCTAGAAATCCATCCCTGAAAATAAAAATTCTCTGAGTAGTGTGGAAATGCTGATCCTTACCCTACCTGGGGTGTCCACTGAGCATTTCCGCGAACTCTACTTGAAGTTCTCTGGGCATGGGATTTTGACATGTTACCTAAGCCAAAAGGAATGAGTGGGAAACAATCAAGACTACAGATAGAAGCACTTGCATTTGAATGAGTTTCAAGCATGCTTGGGTACTCGTGTGATCTGAGTGACTCAGTTTTGGAATACAACTGTCGCGTGGTGCACCGCAACCTCCAGGCACCCCGGAGTTTCTGAAAAAAAATTTTCTGCGATTTTCACGAAACCACTTTTCTTCAACTTGAATTGGGCTAAAAATCCATCCCTGAAAATAAAAATTCTCTGAGTAGTGTGTAAATGCTCATCCTTACCCTACCTGGGGTGTCCACTGAGCATTTCCGCGAGCTCTACTTGAAGTTCTCTGGGCATGGGATTTTGACATGTTACGCAAACCAAAAGGAATGAGTGGGAAACAATCAAGAAAAGAGATAGAGGCACTTGCATTTGAATGAGTTTCAAGCATGCCTAGGTACTCGTGTGATCTGAGTGACTCAGTTTTGGAATACAACTGTCGCATGATGCACCGCGACCTCAAGGCACCCCGGAGTTTCTGAAAAAAAATTTTCTGCAATTTTCACGAAACCACTTTTCATCAACTTGAATTGGGCTAAAAATCCATCCCTGAAAATAAATATTCTCTGAGTATTGTGGAAATGCTGATCCTTACCCTACCTGGGGTGTCCACTGAGCATTTCCGCGAACTCTACTTGAAGTTCTCTGGGCATGGGATTTTGACATGTTACCCAAACCAAAAGGAATGAGTGGGAAACAATCAAGACAACAGATAGAAGCACTTGCATTTGAATGAGTTTCAATCATGCTTGGGAACTCGTGTGATCTGAGTGACTCAGTTTTGGAATACAACTGTCGCGTGGTGCACCGCGACCTCCAGGCACCCCGGAGTTTCTGAAAAAAAATTTTCTTCGATTTTCACGAAACCACTTTTCTTCAACTTGAATTGGGCTAAAAATCCATCACTGAAAATAAATATTCTCTGAGTAGTGTGGAAATGCTGATCCTTACCCTACCTGGGGTGTCCACTGAGCATTTCCGCGAACTCTACTTGAAGTTCTCTGGGCATGGGATTTTGACATGTTACCTAAGCCAAAAGGAATGAGTGGGAAACAATCAAGACTACAGATAGAAGCACTTGCATTTGAATGAGTTTCAAGCATGCTTGGGTACTCGTGTGATCTGAGTGACTCAGTTTTGGAATACAACTGTCGCGTGGTGCACCGCGACCTCCAGGCACCCCGGAGTTTCTGAAAAAAAATTTTCTGCGATTTTCACGAAACCACTTTTCTTCAACTTGAATTGGGCTAAAAATCCATCACTGAAAATAAAAATTCTCTGAGTAGTGTGGAAATACTGATCCTTACCCTGCCTGGGTTGTCCACTGAGCATTTCCGCGAGCTCTACCTGAAGTTCTCTGGGCATGGGATTTTGACATGTTCCCCAAACCAAAAGGAATGAGTGGGAAACAATCAAGACAACAGATAGAAGTACTTGCATTTGAATGAGTTTCAAGCATGCTTGGGTACTCGTGTGATCTGAGTGACTCAGTTTTGGAATACAACTGTCGCGTGGTGCACCGCGACCTCCAGGCACCCCGGAGTTTCTGAAAAAAAATTTTCTGCGATTTTCACGAAACCACTTTTCTTCAACTTGAATTGGGCTAAAAATCCATCCCTGAAAATAAAAATTCTCTGAGTAGTGTGTAAATGCTCATCCTTACCCTACCTGGGGTGTCCACTGAGCATTTCCGCTACCTCTACTTGAAGTTCTCTGGGCATGGGATTTTGACATGTTACGCAAACCAAAAGGAATGAGTGGGAAACAATCAAGACAACAGATAGAAGCACTTGCATTTGAATGAGTTTCAAGCATGCTTGGGTACTCGTGTGATCTGAATGACTCAGTTTTGGAATACAACTGTCGCGTGGTGCACCGCGACCTCCAGGCACCCCGGAGTTTCTGAAAAAAAATTTTCTGCGATTTTCACGAAACCACTTTTCTTCAACTTGAATTGGGCTAAAAATCCATCACTGAAAATAAAAATTCTCTGAGTAGTGTGGAAATACTGATCCTTACCCTGCCTGGGTTGTCCACTGAGCATTTCCGCGAGCTCTACCTGAAGTTCTCTGGGCATGGGATTTTGACATGTTCCCCAAACCAAAAGGAATGAGTGGGAAACAATCAAGACAACAGATAGAAGTACTTGCATTTGAATGAGTTTCAAGCATGCTTGGGTACTCGTGTGATCTGAGTGACTCAGTTTTGGAATACAACTGTCGCGTGGTGCACCGCGACCTCCAGGCACCCCGGAGTTTCTGAAAAAAAATTTTCTGCGATTTTCACGAAACCACTTTTCTTCAACTTGAATTGGGCTAAAAATCCATCCCTGAAAATAAAAATTCTCTGAGTAGTGTGTAAATGCTCATCCTTACCCTACCTGGGGTGTCCACTGAGCATTTCCGCTACCTCTACTTGAAGTTCTCTGGGCATGGGATTTTGACATGTTACGCAAACCAAAAGGAATGAGTGGGAAACAATCAAGACAACAGATAGAAGCACTTGCATTTGAATGAGTTTCAAGCATGCTTGGGTACTCGTGTGATCTGAATGACTCAGTTTTGGAATACAACTGTCGCGTGGTGCACCGCGACCTCCAGGCACCCCGGAGTTTCTGAAAAAAAATTTTCTGCGATTTTCACGAAACCACTTTTCTTCAACTTGAATTGGGCTAAAAATCCATCACTGAAAATAAAAATTCTCTGAGTAGTGTGGAAATACTGATCCTTACCCTGCCTGGGTTGTCCACTGAGCATTTCCGCGAACTCTACTTGAAGTTCTCTGGGCATGGGATTTTGACATGTTCCCCAAACCAAAAGGAATGAGTGGGAAACAAACAAGACAACAGATAGAAGCACTTGCATTTGAATGAGTTTCAAGCATGCTTGGGTACTCGTGTGATCTGAGTGACTCAGTTTTGGAATACAACTGTCGCATGGTGCACCGCGACCTCCAGGCACCCCGGAGTTTCTGAAAAAAAATTTTCTGCGATTTTCACGAAACCACTTTTCTTCAACTTGAATTGGTCTAAAAATCCATCCCTGAAAATAAAAATTCTCTGAGTAGTGTGTAAATGCTGATCCTTACCCTGCCAGGGTTGTCCACTGAGCATTTCCGCGAACTCTACCTGAAGTTCTCTGGGCATGGGATTTTGACATGTTCCCCAAACCAAAAGGAATGAGTGGGAAACAATCAAGACAACAGATACAAGCACTTGCATTTGAATGAGTTTCAAGCATGCTTGGGTACTCGTGTGATCTGAGTGACTCAGTTTTGGAATACAACTGTCGCGTGGTGCACCGCGACCTCCAGGCACCCCGGAGTTTCTGAAAAAAAATTTTCTGCGATTTTCACGAAACCACTTTTCTTCAACTTGAATTGGGCTAAAAATACATCACTGAAAATAAAAATTCTCTGAGTAGTGTGGAAATACTGATCCTTACCCTGCCTGGGTTGTCCACTGAGCATTTCCGCGAGCTCTACCTGAAGTTCTCTGGGCATGGGATTTTGACATGTTCCCCAAACCAAAAGGAATGAGTGGGAAACAATCAAGACAACAGATAGAAGCACTTGCATTTGAATGAGTTTCAAGCATGCTTGGTTACTCGTGTGATCTGAGTGACTCAGTTTTGGAATACAACTGTCGCGTGGTGCACCGCGACCTCCAGGCACCCCGGAGTTTCTGAAAAAAAATTTTCTGCGATTTTCACGAAACCACTTTTCTTCAACTTGAATTGGGCTAGAAATCCATCCCTGAAAATAAAAATTCTCTGAGTAGTGTGGAAATGCTGATCCTTACCCTACCTGGGGTGTCCACTGAGCATTTCCGCGAACTCTACTTGAAGTTCTCTGGGCATGGGATTTTGACATGTTACCTAAGCCAAAAGGAATGAGTGGGAAACAATCAAGACTACAGATAGAAGCACTTGCATTTGAATGAGTTTCAAGCATGCTTGGGTACTCGTGTGATCTGAGTGACTCAGTTTTGGAATACAACTGTCGCGTGGTGCACCGCAACCTCCAGGCACCCCGGAGTTTCTGAAAAAAAATTTTCTGCGATTTTCACGAAACCACTTTTCTTCAACTTGAATTGGGCTAAAAATCCATCCCTGAAAATAAAAATTCTCTGAGTAGTGTGTAAATGCTCATCCTTACCCTACCTGGGGTGTCCACTGAGCATTTCCGCGAGCTCTACTTGAAGTTCTCTGGGCATGGGATTTTGACATGTTACGCAAACCAAAAGGAATGAGTGGGAAACAATCAAGAAAAGAGATAGAGGCACTTGCATTTGAATGAGTTTCAAGCATGCCTAGGTACTCGTGTGATCTGAGTGACTCAGTTTTGGAATACAACTGTCGCATGATGCACCGCGACCTCAAGGCACCCCGGAGTTTCTGAAAAAAAATTTTCTGCAATTTTCACGAAACCACTTTTCATCAACTTGAATTGGGCTAAAAATCCATCCCTGAAAATAAATATTCTCTGAGTATTGTGGAAATGCTGATCCTTACCCTACCTGGGGTGTCCACTGAGCATTTCCGCGAACTCTACTTGAAGTTCTCTGGGCATGGGATTTTGACATGTTACCCAAACCAAAAGGAATGAGTGGGAAACAATCAAGACAACAGATAGAAGCACTTGCATTTGAATGAGTTTCAATCATGCTTGGGAACTCGTGTGATCTGAGTGACTCAGTTTTGGAATACAACTGTCGCGTGGTGCACCGCGACCTCCAGGCACCCCGGAGTTTCTGAAAAAAAATTTTCTTCGATTTTCACGAAACCACTTTTCTTCAACTTGAATTGGGCTAAAAATCCATCACTGAAAATAAATATTCTCTGAGTAGTGTGGAAATGCTGATCCTTACCCTACCTGGGGTGTCCACTGAGCATTTCCGCGAACTCTACTTGAAGTTCTCTGGGCATGGGATTTTGACATGTTACCTAAGCCAAAAGGAATGAGTGGGAAACAATCAAGACTACAGATAGAAGCACTTGCATTTGAATGAGTTTCAAGCATGCTTGGGTACTCGTGTGATCTGAGTGACTCAGTTTTGGAATACAACTGTCGCGTGGTGCACCGCGACCTCCAGGCACCCCGGAGTTTCTGAAAAAAAATTTTCTGCGATTTTCACGAAACCACTTTTCTTCAACTTGAATTGGGCTAAAAATCCATCACTGAAAATAAAAATTCTCTGAGTAGTGTGGAAATACTGATCCTTACCCTGCCTGGGTTGTCCACTGAGCATTTCCGCGAGCTCTACCTGAAGTTCTCTGGGCATGGGATTTTGACATGTTCCCCAAACCAAAAGGAATGAGTGGGAAACAATCAAGACAACAGATAGAAGTACTTGCATTTGAATGAGTTTCAAGCATGCTTGGGTACTCGTGTGATCTGAGTGACTCAGTTTTGGAATACAACTGTCGCGTGGTGCACCGCGACCTCCAGGCACCCCGGAGTTTCTGAAAAAAAATTTTCTGCGATTTTCACGAAACCACTTTTCTTCAACTTGAATTGGGCTAAAAATCCATCCCTGAAAATAAAAATTCTCTGAGTAGTGTGTAAATGCTCATCCTTACCCTACCTGGGGTGTCCACTGAGCATTTCCGCTACCTCTACTTGAAGTTCTCTGGGCATGGGATTTTGACATGTTACGCAAACCAAAAGGAATGAGTGGGAAACAATCAAGACAACAGATAGAAGCACTTGCATTTGAATGAGTTTCAAGCATGCTTGGGTACTCGTGTGATCTGAATGACTCAGTTTTGGAATACAACTGTCGCGTGGTGCACCGCGACCTCCAGGCACCCCGGAGTTTCTGAAAAAAAATTTTCTGCGATTTTCACGAAACCACTTTTCTTCAACTTGAATTGGGCTAAAAATCCATCACTGAAAATAAAAATTCTCTGAGTAGTGTGGAAATACTGATCCTTACCCTGCCTGGGTTGTCCACTGAGCATTTCCGCGAGCTCTACCTGAAGTTCTCTGGGCATGGGATTTTGACATGTTCCCCAAACCAAAAGGAATGAGTGGGAAACAATCAAGACAACAGATAGAACTACTTGCATTTAAATGAGTTTCAAGCATGCTTGGGTACTCGGGTGATCTGAGTGACTCAGTTTTGGAATACAACTGTCGCGTGGTGCACAGCGACCTCCAGGCACCCCGGAGTTTCTGAAAAGAAATTTTCTGCGATTTTCACGAAACCACTTTTCTTCAATTTGAATTGGGCTAAAAATCCATACCTGAAAATAAAAATTCTCTGAGTAGTGTGTAAATGCTGATCCTTACCCTGCTTGTGTTGTCCACTGAGCATTTCCGCGACCTCTACCTGAAGTTCTCTGGGCATGGGATTTTGACATGTTCCCCAAACCAAAAAGAATGAGTGGGAAACAATCAAGACAACAGATAGAAGCACTTGCATTTGAATGAGTTTCAAGCATGCTTGGGTACTCGTGTGATCTGAGTGACTCAGTTTTGGAATACAACTGTCGCGTGGTGCATCGCGACCTCAAGGCACCCCGGAGTTTCTGAAAAAAAATTTTCTGCGATTTTCACGAAACCACTTTTCATCAACTTGAATTGGGCTAAAAATCCATCCCTGAAAATAAATATTCTCTGAGTAGTGTGGAAATGCTGATCCTTACCCTACCTGGGGTGTCCACTGAGCATTTCCGCGAACTCTACTTGAAGTTCTCTGGGCATGGGATTTTGACATGTTACCTAAGCCAAAAGGAATGAGTGGGAAACAATCAAGACTACAGATAGAAGCACTTGCATTTGAATGAGTTTCAAGCATGCTTGGGTACTCGTGTGATCTGAGTGACTCAGTTTTGGAATACAACTGTCGCGTGGTGCACCGCGACCTCCAGGCACCCCGGAGTTTCTGAAAAAGAATTTTCTGCGATTTTCACGAAACCACTTTTCTTCAACTTGAATTGGGCTAACAATCCATCACTGAAAATAAAAATTCTCTGAGTAGTGTGGAAATACTGATCCTTACCCTGCCTGGGTTGTCCACTGAGCATTTCCGCGAGCTCTACCTGAAGTTCTCTGGGCATGGGATTTTGACATGTTCCCCAAACCAAAAGGAATGAGTGGGAAACAATCAAGACAACAGATAGAAGTACTTGCATTTGAATGAGTTTCAAGCATGCTTGGGTACTCGTGTGATCTGAGTGACTCAGTTTTGGAATACAACTGTCGCGTGGTGCACCGCGACCTCCAGGCACCCCGGAGTTTCTGAAAAAAAATTTTCTGCGATTTTCACGAAACCACTTTTCTTCAACTTGAATTGGGCTAAAAATCCATCCCTGAAAATAAAAATTCTCTGAGTAGTGTGTAAATGCTCATCCTTACCCTACCTGGGGTGTCCACTGAGCATTTCCGCTACCTCTACTTGAAGTTCTCTGGGCATGGGATTTTGACATGTTACGCAAACCAAAAGGAATGAGTGGGAAACAATCAAGACAACAGATAGAAGCACTTGCATTTGAATGAGTTTCAAGCATGCTTGGGTACTCGTGTGATCTGAATGACTCAGTTTTGGAATACAACTGTTGCGTGGTGCACCGCGACCTCCAGGCACCCCGGAGTTTCTGAAAAAAAATTTTCTGCGATTTTCACGAAACCACTTTTCTTCAACTTGAATTGGGCTAAAAATCCATCACTGAAAATAAAAATTCTCTGAGTAGTGTGGAAATACTGATCCTTACCCTGCCTGGGTTGTCCACTGAGCATTTCCGCGAGCTCTACCTGAAGTTCTCTGGGCATGGGATTTTGACATGTTCCCCAAACCAAAAGGAATGAGTGGGAAACAATCAAGACAACAGATAGAAGCACTTGCATTTAAATGAGTTTCAAGCATGCTTGGGTACTCGGGTGATCTGAGTGACTCAGTTTTGGAATACAACTGTCGCGTGGTGCACTGCGACCTCCAGGCACCCAGGAGTTTCTGAATAAAAATTTTCTGCGATTTTCACGAAACCACTTTTCTTCAACTTGAATTGGGCTAAAAATTCATACCTGAAAATAAAAATTCTCTGAGTAGTGTGGAAATGCTGATCCTTCCCCTGCCTGGGTTGTCCACTGAGCATTTCCGCGACCTCTATCTGAAGTTCTCTGGGCATGGGATTTTGACATGTTCCCCAAACCAAAAGGAATGAGTGGGAAACAATCAAGACAACAGATAGAAGCACTTGCATTTGAATGAGTTTCAAGCATGCTTGGGTACTCGTGTGATCTGAGTGACTCAGTTTTGGAAAACAACTGTCGCGTGGTGCACCGCGACCTCCAGGCACCCCGGAGTTTCTGAAAAAAAATTTTCTGCGATTTTCACGAAACCACTTTTCTTCAACTTGAATTGGGCTAAAAATCCATCCCTGAAAATAAAAATTCTCTGAGTAGTGTGGAAATGCTCATCCTTACCCTACCTGGGGTGTCCACTTAGCATTTCCGCGACCTCTACTTGAAGTTCTCTGGGCATGGGATTTTGACATGTTAAGCAAACCAAAAGGAATGAGTGGGAAAAAATCAAGACAACAGATAGAAGCACTTGCATTTGAATGAGTTTCAAGCATGCTTGGGTACTCGTGTGATCTGAGTGACTCAGTTTTGGAATACAACTGTCGCGTGGTGCACCGCGACCTCCAGGCACCTCGGAGTTTCTGAAAAAAAATTTTCTGCGATTTTCACGAAACCACTTTTCTTCAATTTGAATTGGGCTAAAAATCCATCACTGAAAATAAAAAGTCTCTGAGTAGTGTGGAAATACTGATCCTTACCCTGCCTGGGTTGTCCACTGAGCATTTCCGCGAGCTCTACCTGAAGTTCTCTGGGCATGGGATTTTGACATGTTCCCCAAACCAAAAGGAATGAGTGGGAAACAATCAAGACAACTGATAGAAGCACTTGCATTTGAATGAGTTTCAAGCATGCTTGGGTACTCGTGTGATCTGAGTGACTCAGTTTTGGAATACAACTGTCGCGTGGTGCACCGCGACCTCCAGGCACCCTGGAGTTTCTGAAAAAAAATTTTCTGCGATTTTCACGAAAGCACTTTTCTTCAACTTGAATTGGGCTAAAAATCCATCCCTGAAAATAAAAATTCTCTGAGTAGTGTGTAAATGCTGATCCTTACCCTACCTGGGGTGTCCACTGAGCATTTCCGCGAACTCTACTTGAAGTTCTCTGGGCATGGGATTTTGACATGTTACCCAAACCAAAAGGAATGAGTGGGAAACAATCAAGACAACAGATAGAAGCACTTGCATTTGAATGAGTTTCAAGCATGCTTGGGTACTCGTGTGATCTGAGTGACTCAGTTTTGGAATACAACTGTTGCGTGGTGCACCGCGACCTCCAGGCACCCCGGAGTTTCTGAAAAAAAATTTTCTGCGATTTTCACGAAACCACTTTTCTTCAACTTGAATTGGGCTAAGAATCCATACCTGAAAATAAAAATTCTCTGAGTAGTGTGTAAATGCTGATCCTTACCCTGCCTGGGTTGTCCACTGAGCATTTCCGCGACCTCTACCTGAAGTTCTCTGGGCATGGGATTTTGACATGTTCCCCAAACCAAAAGGAATGAGTGGGAAACAATCAAGACAACAGATAGAAGCACTTGCATTTGAATGAGTTTCAAGCATGCTTGGGTACTCGTGTGATCTGAGTGACTCAGTTTTGGAATACAACTGTCGCGTGGTGCACCGCGACCTCCAGGCACCCCGGAGTTTCTGAAAAAAAATTTTCTGCGATTTTCACGAAACCACTTTTCTTCAACTTGAATTGGGCTAAAAATGCATACCTGAAAATAAAAATTCTCTGAGTAGTGTGTAAATGCTGATCCTTACCCTGCCTGGGTTGTCCACTGAGCATTTCCGCGAACTCTACCTGAAGTTCTCTGGGCATGGGATTTTGACATGTTCCCCAAACCAAAAGGAATGAGTGGGAAACAATCAAGAAAAGAGATAGAGGCACTTGCATTTGAATGAGTTTCAAGCATGCCTGGGTACTCGTGTGATCTGAGTGACTCAGTTTTGGAATACAACTGTCGCGTGGTGCATCGCGACCTCAAGGCACCCCGGAGTTTCTGAAAAAAAATTTTCTGCAATTTTCACGAAACCACTTTTCATCAACTTGAATTGGGCTAAAAATCCATCCCTGAAAATAAATATTCTCTGAGTAGTGTGGAAATGCTGATCCTTACCCTACCTGGGGTGTCCACTGAGCATTTCCGCGAACTCTACTTGAAGTTCTCTGGGCATGGGATTTTGACTTGTTCCCCAAACCAAAAGGAATGAGTGGGAAACAATCAAGACAACAGATAGAAGCACTTGCATTTGAATGAGTTTCAAGCATGCTTGGGTACTCGTGTGATCTGAGTGACTCAGTTTTGGAATACAACTGTTGCGTGGTGCACCGCGACCTCCAGGCACCCCGGAGTTTCTGAAAAAAAATTTTCTGCGATTTTCACGAAACCACTTTTCTTCAACTTGAATTGGGCTAAAAATCCATCACTGAAAATAAAAATTCTCTGAGTAGTGTGGAAATACTGATCCTTACCCTGCCTGGGTTGTCCACTGAGCATTTCCGCGAGCTCTACCTGAAGTTCTCTGGGCATGGGATTTTGACATGTTCCCCAAACCAAAAGGAATGAGTGGGAAACAATCAAGACAACAGATAGAAGCACTTGCATTTGAATGAGTTTCAAGCATGCTTGGGTACTCGTGTGATCTGAGTGACTCAGTTTTGGAAAACAACTGTCGCGTGGTGCACCGCGACCTCCAGGCACCCCGGAGTTTCTGAAAAAAAATTTTCTGCGATTTTCACGAAACCACTTTTCTTCAACTTGAATTGGGCTAAAAATCCATCCCTGAAAATAAAAATTCTCTGAGTAGTGTGGAAATGCTCATCCTTACCCTACCTGGGGTGTCCACTTAGCATTTCCGCGACCTCTACTTGAAGTTCTCTGGGCATGGGATTTTGACATGTTAAGCAAACCAAAAGGAATGAGTGGGAAAAAATCAAGACAACAGATAGAAGCACTTGCATTTGAATGAGTTTCAAGCATGCTTGGGTACTCGTGTGATCTGAGTGACTCAGTTTTGGAATACAACTGTCGCGTGGTGCACCGCGACCTCCAGGCACCTCGGAGTTTCTGAAAAAAAATTTTCTGCGATTTTCACGAAACCACTTTTCTTCAATTTGAATTGGGCTAAAAATCCATCACTGAAAATAAAAAGTCTCTGAGTAGTGTGGAAATACTGATCCTTACCCTGCCTGGGTTGTCCACTGAGCATTTCCGCGAGCTCTACCTGAAGTTCTCTGGGCATGGGATTTTGACATGTTCCCCAAACCAAAAGGAATGAGTGGGAAACAATCAAGACAACTGATAGAAGCACTTGCATTTGAATGAGTTTCAAGCATGCTTGGGTACTCGTGTGATCTGAGTGACTCAGTTTTGGAATACAACTGTCGCGTGGTGCACCGCGACCTCCAGGCACCCTGGAGTTTCTGAAAAAAAATTTTCTGCGATTTTCACGAAAGCACTTTTCTTCAACTTGAATTGGGCTAAAAATCCATCCCTGAAAATAAAAATTCTCTGAGTAGTGTGAAAATGCTGATCCTTACCCTACCTGGGGTGTCCACTGAGCATTTCCGCAAACTCTACTTGAAGTTCTCTGGGCATGGGATTTTGACATGTTACCCAAACCAAAAGGAATGAGTGGGAAACAATCAAGACAACAGATAGAAGCACTTGCATTTGAATGAGTTTCAAGCATGCTTGGGTACTCGTGTGATCTGAGTGACTCAGTTTTGGAATACAACTGTTGCGTGGTGCACCGCGACCTCCAGGCACCCCGGAGTTTCTGAAAAAAAATTTTCTGCGATTTTCACGAAACCACTTTTCTTCAACTTGAATTGGGCTAAGAATCCATACCTGAAAATAAAAATTCTCTGAGTAGTGTGTAAATGCTGATCCTTACCCTGCCTGGGTTGTCCACTGAGCATTTCCGCGACCTCTACCTGAAGTTCTCTGGGCATGGGATTTTGACATGTTCCCCAAACCAAAAGGAATGAGTGAGAAACAATCAATACAACAGATAGAAGCACTTGCATTTGAATGAGTTTCAAGCATGCTTGGGTACTCGTGTGATCTGAGTGACTCAGTTTTGGAAAACAACTGTCGCGTGGTGCACCGCGACCTCCAGGCACCTCGGAGTTTCTGAAGAAAAATTTTCTGCGATTTTCACGAAACCACTTTTCTTCAACTTGAATTGGGCTAAAAATCCATCCCTGAAAATAAAAATTCTCTGAGTAGTGTGGAAATGCTCATCCTTACCCTACCTGGGGTGTCCACTTAGCATTTCCACGACCTCTACTTGAAGTTCTCTGGGCATGGGATTTTGACATGTTACGCAAACCAAAAGGAATGAGTGGGAAACAATCAAGACAACAGATAGAAGCACTTGCATTTGAATGAGTTTCAAGCATGCTTGGGTACTCGTGTGATCTGAGTGACTCAGTTTTGGAATACAACTGTCGCGTGGTGCACCGCGACCTCCAGGCACCCCGGAGTTTCTGAAAAAAAATTTTCTGCGATTTTCACGAAACCACTTTTCTTCAACTTGAATTGGGCTAAAAATCCATCCCTGAAAATAAATATTCTCTGAGTAGTGTGGAAATGCTGATCCTTACCCTGCCTGGGTTGTCCACTGAGCATTTCCGCGAACTCTACCTGAAGTTCTCTGGGCATGGGATTTTGACATGTTCCCCAAACCAAAAGGAATGAGTGGGAAACAATCAAGACAACAGATACAAGCACTTGCATTTCAATGAGTTTCAAGCATGCTTGGGTACTCGTGTGATCTGAGTGACTCAGTTTTGGAATACAACTGTCGCGTGGTGCATCGCGACCTCAAGGCACTCCGGAGTTTTTGAAAAAAAATTTTCTGCAATTTTCACGAAACCACTTTTCATCAACTTGAATTGGGCTAAAAATCCATCACTGAAAATGAAAATTCTCTGAGTAGTGTGGAAATACTGATCCTTACCCTGCCTGGGTTGTCCACTGAGCATTTCCGCGAGCTCTACTTGAAGTTCTCTGGGCATGGGATTTTGACATGTTACGCAAACCAAAAGGAATGAGTGGGAAACAATCAAGAAAAGAGATAGAGGCACTTGCATTTGAATGAGTTTCAAGCATGCCTGGGTATTCGTGTGATCTGAGTGACTCAGTTTTGGAATACAACTGTCGCATGGTGCACCGCGACCTTAAGGCACCCCTGAGTTTCTGAAAAAAAATTTCTGCAATTTTCACAAAACCACTTTTCATCAACTTGAATTGGGCTAAAAATCCATCCCTGAAAATAAATATTCTCTGAGTATTGTGGAAATGCTGATCCTTACCCTACCTGGGGTGTCCACTGAGCATTTCCGCGAACTCTACTTGAAGTTCTCTGGGCATGGGATTTTGACATGTTCCCCAAACCAAAAGGAATGAGTGGGAAACAATCAAGACAACAGATAGAAGCACTTGCATTTGAATGAGTTTCAAGCATGCTTGGGTACTCGTGTGATCTGAGTGACTCAGTTTTGGAATACAACTGTCGCGTGGTGCATCGCGACCTCAAGGCACCCCGGAGTTTCTGAAAAAAAATTTTCTGCGATTTTCACGAAACCACTTTTCATCAACTTGAATTGGGCTAAAAATCCATCCCTGAAAATAAATATTCTCTGAGTAGTGTGGAAATGCTGATCCTTACCCTACCTGGGGTGTCCACTGAGCAATTCCGCGAACTCTACTTGAAGTTCTCTGGGCATGGGATTTTGACATGTTCCCCAAACCAAAAGGAATGAGTGGGAAACAATCAAGACAACAGATAGAAGCACTTGCATTTGAATGAGTTTCAAGCATGCTTGGGTACTCGTGTGATCTGAGTGACTCAGTTTTGGAAAACAACTGTCGCGTGGTGCACCGCGACCTCCAGGCACCCCGGAGTTTCTGAAAAAAAATTTTCTGCGATTTTCACGAAACCACTTTTCTTCAACTTGAATTGGGCTAAAAATCCATCCCTGAAAATAAAAATTCTCTGAGTAGTGTGGAAATGCTCATCCTTACCCTACCTGGGGTGTCCACTTAGCATTTCCGCGACCTCTACTTGAAGTTCTCTGGGCATGGGATTTTGACATGTTACGCAAACCAAAAGGAATGAGTGGGAAAAAATCAAGACAACAGATAGAAGCACTTGCATTTGAATGAGTTTCAAGCATGCTTGGGTAGTCGTGTGATCTGAGTGACTCAGTTTTCGTATACAAGTGTTGTGTGGTGCACCGCGACCTCCAGGCACCTCGGAGTTTCTGAAAAAAAATTTTCTGCGATTTTCACGAAACCACTTTTCTTCAATTTGAATTGGGCTAAAAATCCATCACTGAAAATAAAAAGTCTCTGAGTAGTGTGGAAATGCTGATCCTTACCCTACCTGGGGTGTCCACTGAGCATTTCCGCGAACTCTACTTGAAGTTCTCTGGGCATGGGATTTTGACATGTTACCTAAACCAAAAGGAATGAGTGGGAAACAATCAAGACAACAGATAGAAGCACTTGCATTTGAATGAGTTTCAAGCATGCTTGGGTACTCGTGTGATCTGAATGACTCAGTTTTGGAATACAACTGTCGCGTGGTGCATCGCGACCTCAAAGCACCCCGGAGTTTTTGAAAGAAAATTTTCTGCAATTTTCACGAAACCACTTTTCATCAACTTGAATTGGGCTAAAAATCCATCCCTGAAAATAAATATTCTCTGAGTAGTGTGGAAATGCTGATCCTTACCCTACCTGGGGTGTCCACTGAGCATTTCCGCGAACTCTACTTGAAGTTCTCTGGGAATGGGATTTTGACATGTTACCTAAACCAAAAGGAATGAGTGGGAAACAATCAAGACTACAGATAGAAGCACTTGCATTTGAATGAGTTTCAAGCATGCTTGGGTACTCGTGTGATCTGAGTGACTCAGTTTTGGAAAACAACTGTCGCGTGGTGCACCGCGACCTCCAGGCACCCCGGAGTTTCTGAAAAAAAATTTTCTGCGATTTTCACGAAACCACTTTTCTTCAACTTGAATTGGGCTAAAAATCCATCCCTGAAAATAAAAATTCTCTGAGTAGTGTGGAAATGCTCATCCTTACCCTACCTGGGGTGTCCACTGAGCATTTCCGCGACCTCTACTTGAAGTTCTCTGGGCATGGGATTTTGACATGTTACGCAAACCAAAAGGAATGAGTGGGAAAAAATCAAGACAACAGATAGAAGCACTTGCATTTGAATGAGTTTCAAGCATGCTTGGGTACTCGTGTGATCTGAGTGACTCAGTTTTCGTATACAAGTGTTGCGTGGTGCACCGCGACCTCCAGGCACCTCGGAGTTTCTGAAAAAAAATTTTCTGCGATTTTCACGAAACCACTTTTCTTCAATTTGAATTGGGCTAAAAATCCATCACTGAAAATAAAAAGTCTCTGAGTAGTGTGGAAATACTGATCCTTACCCTGCCTGGGTTGTCCACTGAGCATTTCCGCGAGCTCTACCTGAAGTTCTCTGGGCATGGGATTTTGACATGTTCCCCAAACCAAAAGGAATGAGTGGGAAACAATCAAGAAAAGAGATAGAGGCACTTGCATTTGAATGAGTTTCAAGCATGCCTGGGTACTCGTGTGATCTGAGTGACTCAGTTTTGGTATACAACTGTCGCGTGGTGCATCGCGACCTCAAGGCACCCCGGAGTTTCTGAAAAAAATTTTTCTGCAATTTTCACGAAACCACTTTTCATCAACTTGAATTGGGCTAAAAATCCATCCCTGAAAATAAATATTCTCTGAGTAGTGTGGAAATGCTGATCCTTACCCTACCTGGGGTGTCCACTGAGGATTTCCGCGAACTCTACTTGAAGTTCTCTGGGCATGGGATTTTGACATGTTACCTAAACCAAAAGGAATGAGTGGGAAACAATCAAGACAACAGATAGAAGCACTTGCATTTGAATGAGTTTCAAGCATGCTTGGGTACTCGTGTGATCTGAATGACTCAGTTTTGGAATACAACTGTCGCGTGGTGCATCGCGACCTCAAGGCACCCCGGAGTTTTTGAAAGAAAATTTTCTGCAATTTTCACGAAACCACTTTTCTTCAACTTGAATTGGGCTAAAAATCCATCACTGAAAATAAAAATTCTCTGAGTAGTGTGGAAATGCTGATCCTTACCCTACCTTGGGTGTCCACTGAGCATTTCCGCGAACTCTACTAGAAGTTCTCTGGGCATGGGATTTTGACATGTTACCCAAACCAAAAGGAATGAGTGGGAAACAATCAAGACAACAGATAGAAGCACTTGCATTTGAATGAGTTTCAAGCATGCTTCGGTACTCGTGTGATTTGAGTGACTCAGTTTTGGAATACAACTGTCGCGTGGTGCACCGCGACCTCCAGGCATCCCGGATTTTCTGAAAAAAAATTTTCTGCGATTTTCACGAAACCACTTTTCTTCAACTTGAATTGGGCTAAAAATCCATCACTGAAAATAAAAATTCTCTGAGTAGTGTGGAAATACTGATCCTTACCCTGCCTGGGTTGTCCACTGAGCATTTCCGCGAGCTCTACCTGAAGTTCTCTGGGCATGGGATTTTGACATGTTCCCCAAACCAAAAGGAATGAGTGGGAAACAATCAAGACAACAGATAGAAGCACTTGCATTTGAATGAGTTTCAAGCATGCTTGGGTACTCGTGTGATCTGAGTGACTCAGTTTTGGAATACAACTGTCGCGTGGTGCACCGCGACCTCCAGGCACCCCGGAGTTTCTGAAAAAAAATTTTCTGCGATTTTCACGAAACCACTTTTCTTCAACTTGAATTGGGCTAAAAATGCATACCTGAAAATAAAAATTCTCTGAGTAGTGTGTAAATGCTGATCCTTACCCTGCCTGGGTTGTCCACTGAGCATTTCCGCGAACTCTACCTGAAGTTCTCTGGGCATGGGATTTTGACATGTTCCCCAAACCAAAAGGAATGAGTGGGAAACAATCAAGAAAAGAGATAGAGGCACTTGCATTTGAATGAGTTTCAAGCATGCCTGGGTACTCGTGTGATCTGAGTGACTCAGTTTTGGAATACAACTGTCGCGTGGTGCATCGCGACCTCAAGGCACCCCGGAGTTTCTGAAAAAAAATTTTCTGCAATTTTCACGAAACCACTTTTCATCAACTTGAATTGGGCTAAAAATCCATCCCTGAAAATAAATATTCTCTGAGTAGTGTGGAAATGCTGATCCTTACCCTACCTGGGGTGTCCACTGAGCATTTCCGCGAACTCTACTTGAAGTTCTCTGGGCATGGGATTTTGACTTGTTCCCCAAACCAAAAGGAATGAGTGGGAAACAATCAAGACAACAGATAGAAGCACTTGCATTTGAATGAGTTTCAAGCATGCTTGGGTACTCGTGTGATCTGAGTGACTCAGTTTTGGAATACAACTGTTGCGTGGTGCACCGCGACCTCCAGGCACCCCGGAGTTTCTGAAAAAAAATTTTCTGCGATTTTCACGAAACCACTTTTCTTCAACTTGAATTGGGCTAAAAATCCATCACTGAAAATAAAAATTCTCTGAGTAGTGTGGAAATACTGATCCTTACCCTGCCTGGGTTGTCCACTGAGCATTTCCGCGAGCTCTACCTGAAGTTCTCTGGGCATGGGATTTTGACATGTTCCCCAAACCAAAAGGAATGAGTGGGAAACAATCAAGACAACAGATAGAAGCACTTGCATTTGAATGAGTTTCAAGCATGCTTGGGTACTCGTGTGATCTGAGTGACTCAGTTTTGGAATACAACTGTCGCGTGGTGCACTGCGACCTCCAGGCACCCAGGAGTTTCTGAATAAAAATTTTCTGCGATTTTCACGAAACCACTTTTCTTCAACTTGAATTGGGCTAAAAATTCATACCTGAAAATAAAAATTCTCTGAGTAGTGTGGAAATGCTGATCCTTCCCCTGCCTGGGTTGTCCACTGAGCATTTCCGCGACCTCTATCTGAAGTTCTCTGGGCATGGGATTTTGACATGTTCCCCAAACCAAAAGGAATGAGTGGGAAACAATCAAGACAACAGATAGAAGCACTTGCATTTGAATGAGTTTCAAGAATGCTTGGGTACTCGTGTGATCTGAGTGACTCAGTTTTGGAATACAACTGTCGCGTGGTGCATCGTGACCTCAAGGCACCCCGGAGTTTCTGAAAAAAAATTTTCTGCAATTTTCACGAATCCACTTTTCATCAACTTGAATTGGGCTAAAAATCCATCCCTGAAAATAAATATTCTCTGAGTAGTGTGGAAATGCTGATCCTTACCCTACCTGGGGTGTCTACTGAGCATTTCCGCGAACTCTACTTGAAGTTCTCTGGGCATGGGATTTTGACATATTACCCAAACCAAAAGGAATGAGTGGGAAACAATCAAGACAACAGATAGAAGCACTTGCATTTGAATGAGTTTCAAGCATGCTTGGGTACTCGTGTGATCTGAGTGACTCAGTTTTGGAAAACAACTGTCGCGTGGTGCACCGCGACCTCCAGGCACCCCGGAGTTTCTGAAAAAATATTTTCTGCGATTTTCACGAAACCACTTTTCTTCAACTTGAATTGGGCTAAAAATCCATCCCTGAAAATAAAAATTCTCTGAGTAGTGTGGAAATGCTCATCCTTACCCTACCTGGGGTGTCCACTTAGCATTTCCGCGACCTCTACTTGAAGTTCTCTGGGCATGGGATTTTGACATGTTAAGCAAACCAAAAGGAATGAGTGGGAAAAAATCAAGACAACAGATAGAAGCACTTGCATTTGAATGAGTTTCAAGCATGCTTGGGTACTCGTGTGATCTGAGTGACTCAGTTTTGGAATACAACTGTCGCGTGGTGCACCGCGACCTCCAGGCACCTCGGAGTTTCTGAAAAAAAATTTTCTGCGATTTTCACGAAACCACTTTTCTTCAATTTGAATTGGGCTAAAAATCCATCACTGAAAATAAAAAGTCTCTGAGTAGTGTGGAAATACTGATCCTTACCCTGCCTGGGTTGTCCACTGAGCATTTCCGCGAGCTCTACCTGAAGTTCTCTGGGCATGGGATTTTGACATGTTCCCCAAACCAAAAGGAATGAGTGGGAAACAATCAAGACAACTGATAGAAGCACTTGCATTTGAATGAGTTTCAAGCATGCTTGGGTACTCGTGTGATCTGAGTGACTCAGTTTTGGAATACAACTGTCGCGTGGTGCACCGCGACCTCCAGGCACCCTGGAGTTTCTGAAAAAAAATTTTCTGCGATTTTCACGAAAGCACTTTTCTTCAACTTGAATTGGGCTAAAAATCCATCCCTGAAAATAAAAATTCTCTGAGTAGTGTGTAAATGCTGATCCTTACCCTACCTGGGGTGTCCACTGAGCATTTCCGCGAACTCTACTTGAAGTTCTCTGGGCATGGGATTTTGACATGTTACCCAAACCAAAAGGAATGAGTGGGAAACAATCAAGACAACAGATAGAAGCACTTGCATTTGAATGAGTTTCAAGCATGCTTGGGTACTCGTGTGATCTGAGTGACTCAGTTCTGGAATACAACTGTTGCGTGGTGCACCGCGACCTCCAGGCACCCCGGAGTTTCTGAAAAAAAATTTTCTGCGATTTTCACGAAACCACTTTTCTTCAACTTGAATTGGGCTAAGAATCCATACCTGAAAATAAAAATTCTCTGAGTAGTGTGTAAATGCTGATCCTTACCCTGCCTGGGTTGTCCACTGAGCATTTCCGCGACCTCTACCTGAAGTTCTCTGGGCATGGGATTTTGACATGTTCCCCAAACCAAAAGGAATGAGTGGGAAACAATCAATACAACAGATAGAAGCACTTGCATTTGAATGAGTTTCAAGCATGCTTGGGTACTCGTGTGATCTGAGTGACTCAGTTTTGGAAAACAACTGTCGCGTGGTGCACCGCGACCTCCAGGCACCCCGGAGTTTCTGAAGAAAAATTTTCTGCGATTTTCACGAAACCACTTTTCTTCAACTTGAATTGGGCTAAAAATCCATCCCTGAAAATAAAAATTCTCTGAGTAGTGTGGAAATGCTCATCCTTACCCTACCTGGGGTGTCCACTTAGCATTTCCACGACCTCTACTTGAAGTTCTCTGGGCATGGGATTTTGACATGTTACGCAAACCAAAAGGAATGAGTGGGAAACAATCAAGACAACAGATAGAAGCACTTGCATTTGAATGAGTTTCAAGCATGCTTGGGTACTCGTGTGATCTGAGTGACTCAGTTTTCGAATACAACTGTTGAGTGGTGCACCGCGACCTCCAGGCACCTCGGAGTTTCTGAAAAAAAATTTTCTGCGATTTTCACGAAACCACTTTTCTTCAACTTGAATTGGGCTAAAAATCCATCCCTGAAAATAAAAAGTCTCTGAGTAGTGTGGAAATACTGATCCTTACCCTGCCTGGGTTGTCCACTGAGCATTTCCGCGAGCTCTACCTGAAGTTCTCTGGGCATGGGATTTTGACATGTTCCCCAAACCAAAAGGAATGAGTGGGAAAGAATCAAGACAACTGATAGAAGCACTTGCATTTGAATGAGTTTCAAGCATGCTTGGGTACTCGTGTGATCTGAGTGACTCAGTTTTGGAATACAACTGTCGCGTGGTGCACCGCGACCTCCAGGCACCCCGGAGTTTCTGAAAAAAAATTTTCTGCGATTTTCACGAAACCACTTTTCTTCAACTTGAATTGGGCTAAAAATCCATCCCTGAAAATAAATATTCTCTGAGTAGTGTGGAAATGCTGATCCTTACCCTGCCTGGGTTGTCCACTGAGCATTTCCGCGAACTCTACCTGAAGTTCTCTGGGCATGGGATTTTGACATGTTCCCCAAACCAAAAGGAATGAGTGGGAAACAATCAAGACAACAGATACAAGCACTTGCATTTCAATGAGTTTCAAGCATGCTTGGGTACTCGTGTGATCTGAGTGACTCAGTTTTGGAATACAACTGTCGCGTGGTGCATCGCGACCTCAAGGCACTCCGGAGTTTTTGAAAAAAAATTTTCTGCAATTTTCACGAAACCACTTTTCATCAACTTGAATTGGGCTAAAAATCCATCACTGAAAATGAGAATTCTCTGAGTAGTGTGGAAATACTGATCCTTACCCTGCCTGGGTTGTCCACTGAGCATTTCCGCGAGCTCTATCTGAAGTTCTCTGGGCATGGGATTTTGACATGTTCCCCAAACCAAAAGGAATGAGTGGGAAACAATCAAGACAACAGATAGAAGCACTTGCATTTGAATGAGTTTCAAGCATGCTTGGGTACTCGTGTGATCTGAGTGACTCAGTTTTGGAATACAACTGTCGCGTGGTGCACCGCGACCTCCAGGCACCCCGGAGTTTCTGAAAAAAAATTTTCTGCGATTTTCACGAAACCACTTTTCTTCAACTTGAATTGGGCTAAAAATCCATCCCTGAAAATAAAAATTCTCTGAGTAGTGTGTAAATGCTCATCCTTACCCTACCTGGGGTGTCCACTGAGCATTTCCGCGACCTCTACTTGAAGTTCTCTGGGCATGGGATTTTGACATGTTACGCAAACCAAAAGGAATGAGTGGGAAACAATCAAGACAACAGATAGAAGCACTTGCATTTGAATGAGTTTCAAGCATGCTTGGGTACTCGTGTGATCTGAGTGACTCAGTTTTGGAATACAACTGTCGCGTGGTGCACCGCAACCTCCAGGCACCCCGGAGTTTCTGAAAAAAAATTTTCTGCGATTTTCACGAAACCACTTTTCTTCAACTTGAATTGGGCTAAAAATCCATCCCTGAAAATAAAAATTCTCTGAGTAGTGTGTAAATGCTCATCCTTACCCTACCTGGGGTGTCCACTGAGCATTTCCGCGAGCTCTACTTGAAGTTCTCTGGGCATGGGATTTTGACATGTTACGCAAACCAAAAGGAATGAGTGGGAAACAATCAAGAAAAGAGATAGAGGCACTTGCATTTGAATGAGTTTCAAGCATGCCTGGGTATTCGTGTGATCTGAGTGACTCAGTTTTGGAATACAACTGTCGCATGGTGCACCGCGACCTTAAGGCACCCCTGAGTTTCTGAAAAAAAATTTCTGCAATTTTCACAAAACCACTTTTCATCAACTTGAATTGGGCTAAAAATCCATCCCTGAAAATAAATATTCTCTGAGTATTGTGGAAATGCTGATCCTTACCCTACCTGGGGTGTCCACTGAGCATTTCCGCGAACTCTACTTGAAGTTCTCTGGGCATGGGATTTTGACATGTTCCCCAAACCAAAAGGAATGAGTGGGAAACAATCAAGACAACAGATAGAAGCACTTGCATTTGAATGAGTTTCAAGCATGCTTGGGTACTCGTGTGATCTGAGTGACTCAGTTTTGGAATACAACTGTCGCGTGGTGCATCGCGACCTCAAGGCACCCCGGAGTTTCTGAAAAAAAATTTTCTGCGATTTTCACGAAACCACTTTTCATCAACTTGAATTGGGCTAAAAATCCATCCCTGAAAATAAATATTCTCTGAGTAGTGTGGAAATGCTGATCCTTACCCTACCTGGGGTGTCCACTGAGCAATTCCGCGAACTCTACTTGAAGTTCTCTGGGCATGGGATTTTGACATGTTCCCCAAACCAAAAGGAATGAGTGGGAAACAATCAAGACAACAGATAGAAGCACTTGCATTTGAATGAGTTTCAAGCATGCTTGGGTACTCGTGTGATCTGAGTGACTCAGTTTTGGAATACAACTGTCGCGTGGTGCACCGCGACCTCCAGGCACCCCGGAGTTTCTGAAAAAAAAATTTCTGCGATTTTCACGAAACCACTTTTCTTCAACTTGAATTGGTCTAAAAATCCATCCCTGAAAATAAAAATTCTCTGAGTAGTGTGTAAATGCTGATCCTTACCCTGCCAGGGTTGTCCACTGAGCATTTCCGCGAACTCTACCTGAAGTTCTCTGGGCATGGGATTTTGACATGTTCCCCAAACCAAAAGGAATGAGTGGGAAACAATCAAGACAACAGATACAAGCACTTGCATTTGAATGAGTTTCAAGCATGCTTGGGTACTCGTGTGATCTGAGTGACTCAGTTTTGGAATACAACTGTCGCGTGGTGCATCGCGACCTCAAGGCACTCCGGAGTTTTTGAAAAAAAAGTTTCTGCAATTTTCACGAAACCACTTTTCATCAACTTGAATTGGGCTAAAAATCCATCCCTGAAAATAAATATTCTCTGAGTATTGTGGAAATGCTGATCCTTACCCTACCTGGGGTGTCCACTGAGCATTTCCGCGAACTCTACTTGAAGTTCTCTGGGCATGGGATTTTGACATGTTCCCCAAACCAAAAGGAATGAGTGGGAAACAATCAAGACAACAGATAGAAGCACTTGCATTTGAATGAGTTTCAAGCATGCTTGGGTACTCGTGTGATCTGAGTGACTCAGTTTTGGAATACAACTGTCGCGTGGTGCATCGCGACCTCAAGGCACCCCGGAGTTTCTGAAAAAAAATTTTCTGCGATTTTCACGAAACCACTTTTCATCAACTTGAATTGGGCTAAAAATCCATCCCTGAAAATAAATATTCTCTGAGTAGTGTGGAAATGCTGATCCTTACCCTACCTGGGGTGTCCACTGAGCAATTCCGCGAACTCTACTTGAAGTTCTCTGGGCATGGGATTTTGACATGTTCCCCAAACCAAAAGGAATGAGTGGGAAACAATCAAGACAACAGATAGAAGCACTTGCATTTGAATGAGTTTCAAGCATGCTTGGGTACTCGTGTGATCTGAGTGACTCAGTTTTGGAATACAACTGTCGCGTGGTGCACCGCGACCTCCAGGCACCCCGGAGTTTCTGAAAAAAAAATTTCTGCGATTTTCACGAAACCACTTTTCTTCAACTTGAATTGGTCTAAAAATCCATCCCTGAAAATAAAAATTCTCTGAGTAGTGTGTAAATGCTGATCCTTACCCTGCCAGGGTTGTCCACTGAGCATTTCCGCGAACTCTACCTGAAGTTCTCTGGGCATGGGATTTTGACATGTTCCCCAAACCAAAAGGAATGAGTGGGAAACAATCAAGACAACAGATACAAGCACTTGCATTTGAATGAGTTTCAAGCATGCTTGGGTACTCGTGTGATCTGAGTGACTCAGTTTTGGAATACAACTGTCGCGTGGTGCATCGCGACCTCAAGGCACTCCGGAGTTTTTGAAAAAAAAGTTTCTGCAATTTTCACGAAACCACTTTTCATCAACTTGAATTGGGCTAAAAATCCATCCCTGAAAATAAATATTCTCTGAGTAGTGTGGAAATGCTGATCCTTACCCTACCTGGGGTGTCCACTGAGCATTTCCGCGAACTCTACTTGAATTTCTCTGGGCATGGGATTTTGACATGTTACCCAAACCAAAAGGAATGAGTGGGAAACAATCAAGACAACAGATAGAAGCACTTGCATTTGAATGAGTTTCAAGCATGCTTGGGTACTCGTGTGATCTGAGTGACTCAGTTTTGGAATACAACTGTCGCGTGGTGCACCGCGACCTCCAGGCACCCCGGAGTTTCTGAAAAAAAATTTTCTGCGATTTTCACGAAACCACTTTTCTTCAACTTGAATTGGGCTAAAAATCCATCACTGAAAATGAAAATTCTCTGAGTAGTGTGGAAATACTGATCCTTACCCTGCCTGGGTTGTCCACTGAGCATTTCCGCGAGCTCTACCTGAAGTTCTCTGGGCATGGGATTTTGACATGTTCCCCAAACCAAAAGGAATGAGTGGGAAACAGTCAAGACAACAGATAGAAGCACTTGCATTTGAATGAGTTTCAAGCATGCTTGGGTACTCGTGTGATCTGAGTGACTCAGTTTTGGAATACAACTGTCGCGTGGTGCACCGCGACCTCCAGGCACCCCGGAGTTTCTGAAAAAAAATTTTCTGCGATTTTCACGAAACCACTTTTCTTCAACTTGAATTGGGCTAAAAATCCATCACTGAAAATAAAAATTCTCTGAGTAGTGTGGAAATACTGATCCTTACCCTGCCTGGGTTGTCCACGGAGCATTTCCGCGAGCTCTACCTGAAGTTCTCTGGGCATGGGATTTTGACATGTTCCCCAAACCAAAAGGAATGAGTGGGAAACAATCAAGACAACAGATAGAAGCACTTGCATTTAAATGAGTTTCAAGCATGCTTGGGTACTTGGGTGATCTGAGTGACTCAGTTTTGGAATACAACTGTCGCGTGGTGCACCGCGACCTCCAGGCACCCCGGAGTTTCTGAAAAAAAATTTTCTGCGATTTTCACGAAACCACTTTTCTTCAACTTGAATTGGGCTAAAAATCCATACCTGAAAATAAAAATTCTCTGAGTAGTGTGTAAATGCTGATCCTTACCCTGCCTGTGTTGTCCACTGAGCATTTCCGCGACCTCTACCTGAAGTTCTCTGGGCATGGGATTTTGACATGTTCCCCAAACCAAAAAGAATGAGTGGGAAACAATCAAGACAACAGAGAGAAGCACTTGCATTTGAATGAGTTTCAAGCATGCTTGGGTACTCGTGTGATCTGAGTGACTCAGTTTTGGAATACAACTGTCGCGTGGTGCATCGCGACCTCAAGGCACCCCGGAGTTTCTGAAAAAAAATTTTCTGCGATTTTCACGAAACCACTTTTCTTCAACTTGAATTGGTCTAAAAATCCATCCCTGAAAATAAAAATTCTCTGAGTAGTGTGTAAATGCTGATCCTTACCCTGCCAGGGTTGTCCACTGAGCATTTCCGCGAACTCTACCTGAAGTTCTCTGGGCATGGGATTTTGACATGTTCCCCAAACCAAAAGGAATGAGTGGGAAACAACCAAGACAACAGATACAAGCACTTGCATTTGAATGAGTTTCAAGCATGCTTGGGTACTCGTGTGATCTGAGTGACTCAGTTTTGGAATACAACTGTCGCGTGGTGCATCGCGACCTCAAGGCACTCCGGAGTTTTTGAAAAAAAATTTTCTGCAATTTTCACGAAACCACTTTTCATCAACTTGAATTGGGCTAAAAATCCATCCCTGAAAATAAATATTCTCTGAGTAGTGTGGAAATGCTGATCCTTACCCTACCTGGGGTGTCCACTGAGCATTTCCGCGAACTCTACTTGAATTTCTCTGGGCATGGGATTTTGACATGTTACCCAAACCAAAAGGAATGAGTGGGAAACAATCAAGACAACAGATAGAAGCACTTGCATTTGAATGAGTTTCAAGCATGCTTGGGTACTCGTGTGATCTGAGTGACTCAGTTTTGGAATACAACTGTCGCGTGGTGCACCGCGACCTCCAGGCACCCCGGAGTTTCTGAAAAAAAATTTTCTGCGATTTTCACGAAACCACTTTTCTTCAACTTGAATTGGGCTAAAAATCCATCACTGAAAATGAAAATTCTCTGAGTAGTGTGGAAATACTGATCCTTACGCTGCCTGGGTTGTCCACTGAGCATTTCCGCGAGCTCTACCTGAAGTTCTCTGGGCATGGGATTTTGACATGTTCCCCAAACCAAAAGGAATGAGTGGGAAACAATCAAGACAACAGATAGAAGCACTTGCATTTGAATGAGTTTCAAGCATGCTTGGGTACTCGTGTGATCTGAGTGACTCAGTTTTGGAATACAACTGTCGCGTGGTGCACCGCGACCTCCAGGCACCCCGGAGTTTCTGAAAAAAAATTTTCTGCGATTTTCACGAAACCACTTTTCTTCAACTTGAATTGGGCTAAAAATCCATCCCTGAAAATAAAAATTCTCTGAGTAGTGTGTAAATGCTCATCCTTACCCTACCTGGGGTGTCCACTGAGCATTTCCGCTACCTCTACTTGAAGTTCTCTGGGCATGGGATTTTGACATGTTACGCAAACCAAAAGGAATGAGTGGGAAACAATCAAGACAACAGATAGAAGCACTTGCATTTGAATGAGTTTCAAGCATGCTTGGGTACTCGTGTGATCTGAGTGACTCAGTTTTGGAATACAACTGTCGCGTGGTGCACCGCGACCTCCAGGCACCCCGGAGTTTCTGAAAAAAAAATTTCTGCGATTTTCACGAAACCACTTTTCTTCAACTTGAATTGGTCTAAAAATCCATCCCTGAAAATAAAAATTCTCTGAGTAGTGTGTAAATGCTGATCCTTACCCTGCCAGGGTTGTCCACTGAGCATTTCCGCGAACTCTACCTGAAGTTCTCTGGGCATGGGATTTTGACATGTTCCCCAAACCAAAAGGAATGAGTGGGAAACAATCAAGACAACAGATAGAAGCACTTGCATTTGAATGAGTTTCAAGCATGCTTGGGTACTCGTGTGATCTGAGTGACTCAGTTTTGGAATACAACTGTCGCGTGGTGCACCGCGACCTCCAGGCACCCCGGAGTTTCTGAAAAAAAATTTTCTGCGATTTTCACGAAACCACTTTTCTTCAACTTGAATTGGGCTAAAAATCCATCCCTGAAAATAAAAATTCTCTGAGTAGTGTGTAAATGCTCATCCTTACCCTACCTGGGGTGTCCACTGAGCATTTCCGCTACCTCTACTTGAAGTTCTCTGGGCATGGGATTTTGACATGTTACGCAAACCAAAAGGAATGAGTGGGAAACAATCAAGACAACAGATAGAAGCACTTGCATTTGAATGAGTTTCAAGCATGCTTGGGTACTCGTGTGATCTGAGTGACTCAGTTTTGGAATACAACTGTCGCGTGGTGCACCGCGACCTCCAGGCACCCCGGAGTTTCTGAAAAAAAAATTTCTGCGATTTTCACGAAACCACTTTTCTTCAACTTGAATTGGTCTAAAAATCCATCCCTGAAAATAAAAATTCTCTGAGTAGTGTGTAAATGCTGATCCTTACCCTGCCAGGGTTGTCCACTGAGCATTTCCGCGAACTCTACCTGAAGTTCTCTGGGCATGGGATTTTGACATGTTCCCCAAACCAAAAGGAATGAGTGGGAAACAATCAAGACAACAGATACAAGCACTTGCATTTGAATGAGTTTCAAGCATGCTTGGGTACTCGTGTGATCTGAGTGACTCAGTTTTGGAATACAACTGTCGCGTGGTGCACCGCGACCTCCAGGCACCCCGGAGTTTTTGAAAAAAAATTTTCTGCGATTTTCACGAAACCACTTTTCTTCAACTTGAATTGGGCTAAAAATCCATACCTGAAAATAAAAATTCTCTGAGTAGTGTGTAAATGCTCATCCTTACCCTACCTGGGGTGTCCACTGAGCATTTCCGCTACCTCTACTTGAAGTTCTCTGGGCATGGGATTTTGACATGTTACGCAAACCAAAAGTTATGAGTGGGAAACAATCAAGACAACAGATAGAAGCACTTGCATTTGAATGAGTTTCAAGCATGCTTGGGTACTCGTGTGATCTGAGTGACTCAGTTTTGGAATACAACTGTCGCGTGGTGCACCGCAACCTCCAGGCACCCCGGAGTTTCTGAAAAAAAAATTTCTGCGATTTTCACGAAACCACTTTTCTTCAACTTGAATTGGTCTAAAAATCCATCCCTGAAAATAAAAATTCTCTGAGTAGTGTGTAAATGCTGATCCTTACCCTGCCAGGGTTGTCCACTGAGCATTTCCGCGAACTCTACCTGAAGTTCTCTGGGCATGGGATTTTGACATGTTCCCCAAACCAAAAGGAATGAGTGGGAAACAATCAAGACAACAGATAGAAGCACTTGCATTTGAATGAGTTTCAAGCATGCTTGGGTACTCGTGTGATCTGAGTGACTCAGTTTTGGAATACAACTGTCGCGTGGTGCACCGCGACCTCCAGGCACCCCGGAGTTTCTGAAAAAAAATTTTCTGCGATTTTCACGAAACCACTTTTCTTCAACTTGAATTGGGCTAAAAATCCATCCCTGAAAATAAAAATTCTCTGAGTAGTGTGTAAATGCTCATCCTTACCCTACCTGGGGTGTCCACTGAGCATTTCCGCTACCTCTACTTGAAGTTCTCTGGGCATGGGATTTTGACATGTTACGCAAACCAAAAGGAATGAGTGGGAAACAATCAAGACAACAGATAGAAGCACTTGCATTTGAATGAGTTTCAAGCATGCTTGGGTACTCGTGTGATCTGAGTGACTCAGTTTTGGAATACAACTGTCGCGTGGTGCACCGCGACCTCCAGGCACCCCGGAGTTTCTGAAAAAAAAATTTCTGCGATTTTCACGAAACCACTTTTCTTCAACTTGAATTGGTCTAAAAATCCATCCCTGAAAATAAAAATTCTCTGAGTAGTGTGTAAATGCTGATCCTTACCCTGCCAGGGTTGTCCACTGAGCATTTCCGCGAACTCTACCTGAAGTTCTCTGGGCATGGGATTTTGACATGTTCCCCAAACCAAAAGGAATGAGTGGGAAACAATCAAGACAACAGATACAAGCACTTGCATTTGAATGAGTTTCAAGCATGCTTGGGTACTCGTGTGATCTGAGTGACTCAGTTTTGGAATACAACT
Source organism: Atractosteus spatula (assembly GCF_055471065.1). Lineage (NCBI taxonomy): Eukaryota > Metazoa > Chordata > Actinopteri > Semionotiformes > Lepisosteidae > Atractosteus > Atractosteus spatula. The sequence continues at coordinate 77,680,800 of NC_142708.1, forward strand.
GTCGCGTGGTGCACCGCGACCTCCAGGCACCCCGGAGTTTTTGAAAAAAAATTTTCTGCGATTTTCACGAAACCACTTTTCTTCAACTTGAATTGGGCTAAAAATCCATACCTGAAAATAAAAATTCTCTGAGTAGTGTGTAAATGCTCATCCTTACCCTACCTGGGGTGTCCACTGAGCATTTCCGCTACCTCTACTTGAAGTTCTCTGGGCATGGGATTTTGACATGTTACGCAAACCAAAAGTTATGAGTGGGAAACAATCAAGACAACAGATAGAAGCACTTGCATTTGAATGAGTTTCAAGCATGCTTGGGTACTCGTGTGATCTGAGTGACTCAGTTTTGGAATACAACTGTCGCGTGGTGCACCGCAACCTCCAGGCACCCCGGAGTTTCTGAAAAAAAATTTTCTGCGATTTTCACGAAACCACTTTTCTTCAACTTGAATTGGGCTAAAAATCCATCCCTGAAAATAAAAATTCTCTGAGTAGTGTGTAAATGCTCATCCTTACCCTACCTGGGGTGTCCACTGAGCATTTCCGCGAGCTCTACTTGAAGTTCTCTGGGCATGGGATTTTGACATGTTACGCAAACCAAAAGGAATGAGTGGGAAACAATCAAGAAAAGAGATAGAGGCACTTGCATTTGAATGAGTTTCAAGCATGCCTGGGTACTCGTGTGATCTGAGTGACTCAGTTTTGGAATACAACTGTCGCATGGTGCACCGCGACCTCCAGGCACCCCGGAGTTTCTGAAAAAAAATTTTCTGCAATTTTCACGAAACCACTTTTCATCAACTTGAATTGGGCTAAAAATCCATCCCTGAAAATAAATATTCTCTGAGTAGTGTGGAAATGCTGATCCTTACCCTACCTGGGGTGTCCACTGAGCATTTCCGCGAACTCTACTTGAAGTTCTCTGGGCATGGGATTTTGACATGTTACCCAAACCAAAAGGAATGAGTGGGAAACAATCAAGACAACAGATAGAAGCACTTGCATTTGAATGAGTTTCAAGCATGCTTGGGTACTCGTGTGATCTGAGTGACTCAGTTTTGGAATAAAACTGTCGCGTGGTGCACCGCGACCTCCAGGCACCCCGGAGTTTCTGAAAAAAAATTTTCTGCGATTTTCACGAAACCACTTTTCTTCAACTTGAATTGGGCTAAAAATCCATCACTGAAAATAAAAATTCTCTGAGTAGTGTGGAAATACTGATCCTTACCCTGCCTGGGTTGTCCACTGAGCATTTCCGCGAGCTCTACCTGAAGTTCTCTGGGCATGGGATTTTGACATGTTCCCCAAACCAAAAGGAATGAGTGGGAAACAATCAAGACAACAGATAGAAGTACTTGCATTTGAATGAGTTTCAAGCATGCTTGGGTACTCGTGTGATCTGAGTGACTCAGTTTTGGAATACAACTGTCGCGTGGTGCACCGCGACCTCCAGGCACCCCGGAGTTTCTGAAAAAAAATTTTCTGCGATTTTCACGAAACCACTTTTCTTCAACTTGAATTGGGCTAAAAATCCATCCCTGAAAATAAAAATTCTCTGAGTAGTGTGTAAATGCTCATCCTTACCCTACCTGGGGTGTCCACTGAGCATTTCCGCTACCTCTACTTGAAGTTCTCTGGGCATGGGATTTTGACATGTTACGCAAACCAAAAGGAATGAGTGGGAAACAATCAAGACAACAGATAGAAGCACTTGCATTTGAATGAGTTTCAAGCATGCTTGGGTACTCGTGTGATCTGAATGACTCAGTTTTGGAATACAACTGTCGCGTGGTGCACCGCGACCTCCAGGCACCCCGGAGTTTCTGAAAAAAAATTTTCTGCGATTTTCACGAAACCACTTTTCTTCAACTTGAATTGGGCTAAAAATCCATCACTGAAAATAAAAATTCTCTGAGTAGTGTGGAAATACTGATCCTTACCCTGCCTGGGTTGTCCACGGAGCATTTCCGCGAGCTCTACCTGAAGTTCTCTGGGCATGGGATTTTGACATGTTCCCCAAACCAAAAGGAATGAGTGGGAAACAATCAAGACAACAGATAGAAGCACTTGCATTTAAATGAGTTTCAAGCATGCTTGGGTACTCGGGTGATCTGAGTGACTCAGTTTTGGAATTCAACTGTCGCGTGGTGCACCGCGACCTCCAGGCACCCCGGAGTTTCTGAAAAGAAATTTTCTGCGATTTTCACGAAACCACTTTTCTTCAACTTGAATTGGGCTAAAAATCCATACCTGAAAATAAAAATTCTCTGAGTAGTGTGTAAATGCTGATCCTTACCCTGCCTGTGTTGTCCACTGAGCATTTCCGCGACCTCTACCTGAAGTTCTCTGGGCATGGGATTTTGACATGTTCCCCAAACCAAAAAGAATGAGTGGGAAACAATCAAGACAACAGATAGAAGCACTTGCATTTGAATGAGTTTCAAGCATGCTTGGGTACTCGTGTGATCTGAGTGACTCAGTTTTGGAATACAACTGTCGCGTGGTGCATCGCGACCTCAAGGCACCCCGGAGTTTCTGAAAAAAAATTTTCTGCGATTTTCACGAAACCACTTTTCTTCAACTTGAATTGGTCTAAAAATCCATCCCTGAAAATAAAAATTCTCTGAGTAGTGTGTAAATGCTGATCCTTACCCTGCCAGGGTTGTCCACTGAGCATTTCCGCGAACTCTACCTGAAGTTCTCTGGGCATGGGATTTTGACATGTTCCCCAAACCAAAAGGAATGAGTGGGAAACAATCAAGACAACAGATACAAGCACTTGCATTTGAATGAGTTTCAAGCATGCTTGGGTACTCGTGTGATCTGAGTGACTCAGTTTTGGAATACAACTGTCGCGTGGTGCACCGCGACCTCCAGGCACCCCGGAGTTTCTGAAAAAAAATTTTCTGCGATTTTCACGAAACCACTTTTCTTCAACTTGAATTGGGCTAAAAATCCATACCTGAAAATAAAAATTCTCTGAGTAGTGTGTAAATGCTGATCCTTACCCTGCCTGTGTTGTCCACTGAGCATTTCCGCGACCTCTACCTGAAGTTCTCTGGGCATGGGATTTTGACATGTTCCCCAAACCAAAAAGAATGAGTGGGAAACAATCAAGACAACAGAGAGAAGCACTTGCATTTGAATGAGTTTCAAGCATGCTTGGGTACTCGTGTGATCTGAGTGACTCAGTTTTGGAATACAACTGTCGCGTGGTGCATCGCGACCTCAAGGCACCCCGGAGTTTCTGAAAAAAAATTTTCTGCGATTTTCACGAAACCACTTTTCTTCAACTTGAATTGGTCTAAAAATCCATCCCTGAAAATAAAAATTCTCTGAGTAGTGTGTAAATGCTGATCCTTACCCTGCCAGGGTTGTCCACTGAGCATTTCCGCGAACTCTACCTGAAGTTCTCTGGGCATGGGATTTTGACATGTTCCCCAAACCAAAAGGAATGAGTGGGAAACAACCAAGACAACAGATACAAGCACTTGCATTTGAATGAGTTTCAAGCATGCTTGGGTACTCGTGTGATCTGAGTGACTCAGTTTTGGAATACAACTGTCGCGTGGTGCATCGCGACCTCAAGGCACTCCGGAGTTTTTGAAAAAAAATTTTCTGCAATTTTCACGAAACCACTTTTCATCAACTTGAATTGGGCTAAAAATCCATCCCTGAAAATAAATATTCTCTGAGTAGTGTGGAAATGCTGATCCTTACCCTACCTGGGGTGTCCACTGAGCATTTCCGCGAACTCTACTTGAATTTCTCTGGGCATGGGATTTTGACATGTTACCCAAACCAAAAGGAATGAGTGGGAAACAATCAAGACAACAGATAGAAGCACTTGCATTTGAATGAGTTTCAAGCATGCTTGGGTACTCGTGTGATCTGAGTGACTCAGTTTTGGAATACAACTGTCGCGTGGTGCACCGCGACCTCCAGGCACCCCGGAGTTTCTGAAAAAAAATTTTCTGCGATTTTCACGAAACCACTTTTCTTCAACTTGAATTGGGCTAAAAATCCATCACTGAAAATGAAAATTCTCTGAGTAGTGTGGAAATACTGATCCTTACGCTGCCTGGGTTGTCCACTGAGCATTTCCGCGAGCTCTACCTGAAGTTCTCTGGGCATGGGATTTTGACATGTTCCCCAAACCAAAAGGAATGAGTGGGAAACAATCAAGACAACAGATAGAAGCACTTGCATTTGAATGAGTTTCAAGCATGCTTGGGTACTCGTGTGATCTGAGTGACTCAGTTTTGGAATACAACTGTCGCGTGGTGCACCGCGACCTCCAGGCACCCCGGAGTTTCTGAAAAAAAATTTTCTGCGATTTTCACGAAACCACTTTTCTTCAACTTGAATTGGGCTAAAAATCCATCCCTGAAAATAAAAATTCTCTGAGTAGTGTGTAAATGCTCATCCTTACCCTACCTGGGGTGTCCACTGAGCATTTCCGCTACCTCTACTTGAAGTTCTCTGGGCATGGGATTTTGACATGTTACGCAAACCAAAAGGAATGAGTGGGAAACAATCAAGACAACAGATAGAAGCACTTGCATTTGAATGAGTTTCAAGCATGCTTGGGTACTCGTGTGATCTGAGTGACTCAGTTTTGGAATACAACTGTCGCGTGGTGCACCGCGACCTCCAGGCACCCCGGAGTTTCTGAAAAAAAAATTTCTGCGATTTTCACGAAACCACTTTTCTTCAACTTGAATTGGTCTAAAAATCCATCCCTGAAAATAAAAATTCTCTGAGTAGTGTGTAAATGCTGATCCTTACCCTGCCAGGGTTGTCCACTGAGCATTTCCGCGAACTCTACCTGAAGTTCTCTGGGCATGGGATTTTGACATGTTCCCCAAACCAAAAGGAATGAGTGGGAAACAATCAAGACAACAGATAGAAGCACTTGCATTTGAATGAGTTTCAAGCATGCTTGGGTACTCGTGTGATCTGAGTGACTCAGTTTTGGAATACAACTGTCGCGTGGTGCACCGCGACCTCCAGGCACCCCGGAGTTTCTGAAAAAAAATTTTCTGCGATTTTCACGAAACCACTTTTCTTCAACTTGAATTGGGCTAAAAATCCATCCCTGAAAATAAAAATTCTCTGAGTAGTGTGTAAATGCTCATCCTTACCCTACCTGGGGTGTCCACTGAGCATTTCCGCTACCTCTACTTGAAGTTCTCTGGGCATGGGATTTTGACATGTTACGCAAACCAAAAGGAATGAGTGGGAAACAATCAAGACAACAGATAGAAGCACTTGCATTTGAATGAGTTTCAAGCATGCTTGGGTACTCGTGTGATCTGAGTGACTCAGTTTTGGAATACAACTGTCGCGTGGTGCACCGCGACCTCCAGGCACCCCGGAGTTTCTGAAAAAAAAATTTCTGCGATTTTCACGAAACCACTTTTCTTCAACTTGAATTGGTCTAAAAATCCATCCCTGAAAATAAAAATTCTCTGAGTAGTGTGTAAATGCTGATCCTTACCCTGCCAGGGTTGTCCACTGAGCATTTCCGCGAACTCTACCTGAAGTTCTCTGGGCATGGGATTTTGACATGTTCCCCAAACCAAAAGGAATGAGTGGGAAACAATCAAGACAACAGATACAAGCACTTGCATTTGAATGAGTTTCAAGCATGCTTGGGTACTCGTGTGATCTGAGTGACTCAGTTTTGGAATACAACTGTCGCGTGGTGCACCGCGACCTCCAGGCACCCCGGAGTTTTTGAAAAAAAATTTTCTGCGATTTTCACGAAACCACTTTTCTTCAACTTGAATTGGGCTAAAAATCCATACCTGAAAATAAAAATTCTCTGAGTAGTGTGTAAATGCTCATCCTTACCCTACCTGGGGTGTCCACTGAGCATTTCCGCTACCTCTACTTGAAGTTCTCTGGGCATGGGATTTTGACATGTTACGCAAACCAAAAGTTATGAGTGGGAAACAATCAAGACAACAGATAGAAGCACTTGCATTTGAATGAGTTTCAAGCATGCTTGGGTACTCGTGTGATCTGAGTGACTCAGTTTTGGAATACAACTGTCGCGTGGTGCACCGCAACCTCCAGGCACCCCGGAGTTTCTGAAAAAAAATTTTCTGCGATTTTCACGAAACCACTTTTCTTCAACTTGAATTGGGCTAAAAATCCATCCCTGAAAATAAAAATTCTCTGAGTAGTGTGTAAATGCTCATCCTTACCCTACCTGGGGTGTCCACTGAGCATTTCCGCGAGCTCTACTTGAAGTTCTCTGGGCATGGGATTTTGACATGTTACGCAAACCAAAAGGAATGAGTGGGAAACAATCAAGAAAAGAGATAGAGGCACTTGCATTTGAATGAGTTTCAAGCATGCCTGGGTACTCGTGTGATCTGAGTGACTCAGTTTTGGAATACAACTGTCGCATGGTGCACCGCGACCTCCAGGCACCCCGGAGTTTCTGAAAAAAAATTTTCTGCAATTTTCACGAAACCACTTTTCATCAACTTGAATTGGGCTAAAAATCCATCCCTGAAAATAAATATTCTCTGAGTAGTGTGGAAATGCTGATCCTTACCCTACCTGGGGTGTCCACTGAGCATTTCCGCGAACTCTACTTGAAGTTCTCTGGGCATGGGATTTTGACATGTTACCCAAACCAAAAGGAATGAGTGGGAAACAATCAAGACAACAGATAGAAGCACTTGCATTTGAATGAGTTTCAAGCATGCTTGGGTACTCGTGTGATCTGAGTGACTCAGTTTTGGAATAAAACTGTCGCGTGGTGCACCGCGACCTCCAGGCACCCCGGAGTTTCTGAAAAAAAATTTTCTGCGATTTTCACGAAACCACTTTTCTTCAACTTGAATTGGGCTAAAAATCCATCACTGAAAATAAAAATTCTCTGAGTAGTGTGGAAATACTGATCCTTACCCTGCCTGGGTTGTCCACTGAGCATTTCCGCGAGCTCTACCTGAAGTTCTCTGGGCATGGGATTTTGACATGTTCCCCAAACCAAAAGGAATGAGTGGGAAACAATCAAGACAACAGATAGAAGTACTTGCATTTGAATGAGTTTCAAGCATGCTTGGGTACTCGTGTGATCTGAGTGACTCAGTTTTGGAATACAACTGTCGCGTGGTGCACCGCGACCTCCAGGCACCCCGGAGTTTCTGAAAAAAAATTTTCTGCGATTTTCACGAAACCACTTTTCTTCAACTTGAATTGGGCTAAAAATCCATCCCTGAAAATAAAAATTCTCTGAGTAGTGTGTAAATGCTCATCCTTACCCTACCTGGGGTGTCCACTGAGCATTTCCGCTACCTCTACTTGAAGTTCTCTGGGCATGGGATTTTGACATGTTACGCAAACCAAAAGGAATGAGTGGGAAACAATCAAGACAACAGATAGAAGCACTTGCATTTGAATGAGTTTCAAGCATGCTTGGGTACTCGTGTGATCTGAATGACTCAGTTTTGGAATACAACTGTCGCGTGGTGCACCGCGACCTCTAGGCACCCCGGAGTTTCTGAAAAAAAATTTTCTGCGATTTTCACGAAACCACTTTTCTTCAACTTGAATTGGGCTAAAAATCCATCACTGAAAATAAAAATTCTCTGAGTAGTGTGGAAATACTGATCCTTACCCTGCCTGGGTTGTCCACGGAGCATTTCCGCGAGCTCTACCTGAAGTTCTCTGGGCATGGGATTTTGACATGTTCCCCAAACCAAAAGGAATGAGTGGGAAACAATCAAGACAACAGATAGAAGCACTTGCATTTAAATGAGTTTCAAGCATGCTTGGGTACTCGGGTGATCTGAGTGACTCAGTTTTGGAATTCAACTGTCGCGTGGTGCACCGCGACCTCCAGGCACCCCGGAGTTTCTGAAAAGAAATTTTCTGCGATTTTCACGAAACCACTTTTCTTCAACTTGAATTGGGCTAAAAATCCATACCTGAAAATAAAAATTCTCTGAGTAGTGTGTAAATGCTGATCCTTACCCTGCCTGTGTTGTCCACTGAGCATTTCCGCGACCTCTACCTGAAGTTCTCTGGGCATGGGATTTTGACATGTTCCCCAAACCAAAAAGAATGAGTGGGAAACAATCAAGACAACAGATAGAAGCACTTGCATTTGAATGAGTTTCAAGCATGCTTGGGTACTCGTGTGATCTGAGTGACTCAGTTTTGGAATACAACTGTCGCGTGGTGCATCGCGACCTCAAGGCACCCCGGAGTTTCTGAAAAAAAATTTTCTGCGATTTTCACGAAACCACTTTTCTTCAACTTGAATTGGTCTAAAAATCCATCCCTGAAAATAAAAATTCTCTGAGTAGTGTGTAAATGCTGATCCTTACCCTGCCAGGGTTGTCCACTGAGCATTTCCGCGAACTCTACCTGAAGTTCTCTGGGCATGGGATTTTGACATGTTCCCCAAACCAAAAGGAATGAGTGGGAAACAATCAAGACAACAGATACAAGCACTTGCATTTGAATGAGTTTCAAGCATGCTTGGGTACTCGTGTGATCTGAGTGACTCAGTTTTGGAATACAACTGTCGCGTGGTGCACCGCGACCTCCAGGCACCCCGGAGTTTCTGAAAAAAAATTTTCTGCGATTTTCACGAAACCACTTTTCTTCAACTTGAATTGGTCTAAAAATCCATCCCTGAAAATAAAAATTCTCTGAGTAGTGTGTAAATGCTGATCCTTACCCTGCCAGGGTTGTCCACTGAGCATTTCCGCGAACTCTACCTGAAGTTCTCTGGGCATGGTATTTTGACATGTTCCCCAAACCAAAAGGAATGAGTGGGAAACAATCAAGACAACAGATACAAGCACTTGCATTTGAATGAGTTTCAAGCATGCTTGGGTACTCGTGTGATCTGAGTGACTCAGTTTTGGAATACAACTGTCGCGTGGTGCACCGCGACCTCCAGGCACCCCGGAGTTTCTGAAAAAAAATTTTCTGCGATTTTCACGAAACCACTTTTCTTCAACTTGAATTGGGCTAAAAATCCATCACTGAAAATAAAAATTCTCTGAGTAGTGTGGAAATACTGATCCTTACCCTGCCTGGGTTGTCCACTGAGCATTTCCGCGAGCTCTACCTGAAGTTCTCTGGGCATGGGATTTTGACATGTTCCCCAAACCAAAAGGAATGAGTGGGAAACAATCAAGACAACAGATAGAAGCACTTGCATTTGAATGAGTTTCAAGCATGCTTGGGTACTCGTGTGATCTGAGTGACTCAGTTTTGGAATACAACTGTCGCGTGGTGCACCGCGACCTCCAGGCACCCCGGAGTTTCTGAAAAAAAATTTTCTGCGATTTTCACGAAACCACTTTTCTTCAACTTGAATTGGGCTAGGAATCCATCCCTGAAAATAAAAATTCTCTGAGTAGTGTGTAAATGCTCATCCTTACCCTACCTGGGGTGTCCACTGAGCATTTCCGCGACCTCTACTTGAAGTTCTCTGGGCATGGGATTTTGACATGTTACGCAAACCAAAAGGAATGAGTGGGAAACAATAAAGACAACAGATAGAAGCACTTGCATTTGAATGAGTTTCAAGCATGCTTGGGTACTCGTGTGATCTGAGTGACTCAGTTTTGGAATACAACTGTCGCGTGGTGCACCGCGACCTCCAGGCACCCCGGAGTTTCTGAAAAAAAATTTTCTGCGATTTTCACGAAACCACTTTTCTTCAACTTGAATTGGGCTAAAAATCCATCCCTGAAAATAAAAATTCTCTGAGTAGTGTGTAAATGCTCATCCTTACCCTACCTGGGGTGTTCACTGAGCATTTCCGCGAGCTCTACTTGAAGTTCTCTGGGCATGGGATTTTGACATGTTACGCAAACCAAAAGGAATGAGTGGGAAACAATCAAGAAAAGAGATAGAGGCACTTGCATTTGAATGAGTTTCAAGCATGCCTGGGTACTCGTGTGATCTGAGTGACTCAGTTTTGGAATACAACTGTCGCATGGTGCACCGCGACCTCAAGGCACCCCGGAGTTTCTGAAAAAAAATTTTCTGCAATTTTCACGAAACCACTTTTCATCAACTTGAATTGGGCTAAAAATCCATCCCTGAAAATAAATATTCTCTGAGTATTGTGGAAATGCTGATCCTTACCCTACCTGGGGTGTCCACTGAGCATTTCCGCGAACTCTACTTGAAGTTCTCTGGGCATGGGATTTTGACATGTTACCCAAACCAAAAGGAATGAGTGGGAAACAATCAAGACAACAGATAGAAGCACTTGCATTTGAATGAGTTTCAAGCATGCTTGGGTACTCGTGTGATCTGAGTGACTCAGTTTTGGAATACAACTGTCGCGTGGTGCACCGCGACCTCCAGGCACCCCGGAGTTTCTGAAAAAAAATTTTCTGCGATTTTCACGAAACCACTTTTCTTCATCTTGAATTGGGCTAAAAATCCATCACTGAAAATAAAAATTCTCTGAGTAGTGTGGAAATACTGATCCTTACCTTGCCTGGGATGTCCACTGAGCATTTCCGCGAGCTCTACCTGAAGTTCTCTGGGCATGGGATTTTGACATGTTCCCCAAACCAAAAGGAATGAGTGGGAAACAATCAAGACAACAGATAGAAGCACTTACATTTGAATGAGTTTCAAGCATGCTTGGGTACTCGTGTGATCTGAGTGACTCAGTTTTGGAATACAACTGTCGCGTGGTGCACCGCGACCTCCAGGCACCCCGGAGTTTCTGAAAAAAAATTTTCTGCGATTTTCACGAAACCACTTTTCTTCAACTTGAATTGGTCTAAAAATCCATCCCTGAAAATAAAAATTCTCTGAGTAGTGTGTAAATGCTCATCCTTACCCTACCTGGGGTGTCCACTAAGCATTTCCGCGACCTCTACTAGAAGTTCTCTGGGCATGGGATTTTGACATGTTACGCAAACCAAAAGGAGTGAGTGGGAAACAATCAAGACAACAGATAGAAGCACTTGCATTTGAATGAGTTTCAAGCATGCTTGGGTACTCGTGTGATCTGAGTGACTCAGTTTTGGAATACAACTGTCGCGTGGTGCACCGCGACCTCCAGGCACCCCGGAGTTTCTGAAAAAAAATTTTCTGCGATTTTCACGAAACCACTTTTCTTCAACTTGAATTGGGCTAAAAATCCATCCCTGAAAATAAAAATTCTCTGAGTAGTGTGTAAATGCTCATCCTTACCCTGCCTGGGTTGTCCACTGAGCATTTCCGCGAACTCTACCTGAAGTTCTCTGGGCATGGGATTTTGACATGTTCCCCAAACCAAAAGGAATGAGTGGGAAACAATCAAGACAACAGATACAAGCACTTGCATTTGAATGAGTTTCAAGCATGCCTGGGTACTCGTGTGATCTGAGTGACTCAGTTTTGGAATACAACTGTCGCGTGGTGCACCGCGACCTCAAGGCACCTCGGAGTTTCTGAAAAAAAATTTTCTGCAATTTTCACGAAACCACTTTTCATCAACTTGAATTGGGCTAAAAATCCATCCCTGAAAATAAATATTCTCTGAGTATTGTGGAAATGCTGATCCTTACCCTACCTGGGGTGTCCACTGAGCTTTTCCGCGAACTCTACTTGAAGTTCTCTGGGCATGGGATTTTGACATGTTACCCAAACCAAAAGGAATGAGTGGGAAACAATCAAGACAACAGATAGAAGCACTTGCATTTGAATGACTTTCAAGCATGCTTGGGTACTCGTGTGATCTGAGTGACTCAGTTTTGGAATACAACTGTCGCGTGGTGCACCGCGACCTCCAGGCACCCCGGAGTTTCTGAAAAAAAATTTTCTGCGATTTTCACGAAACCACTTTTCTTCCACTTGAATTGGGCTAAAAATCCATCACTGAAAATAAATATTCTCTGAGTAGTGTGGAAATGCTGATCCTTACCCTACCTGGGGTGTCCACTAAGCATTTCCGCGAACTCTACTTGAAGTTCTCTGGGCATGGGATTTTGACATGTTACCTAAGCCAAAAGGAATGAGTGGGAAACAATCAAGACTACAGATAGAAGCACTTGCATTTGAATGAGTTTCAAGCATGCTTGGGTACTCGTGTGATCTGAGTGACTCAGTTTTGGAATACAACTGTCGCGTGGTGCACCGCGACCTCCAGGCACCCCGGAGTTTCTGAAAAAAAAATTTCTGCGATTTTCACGAAACCACTTTTCTTCAACTTGAATTGGGCTAAAAATCCATCACTGAAAATAAAAATTCTCTGAGTAGTGTGGAAATACTGATCCTTACCCTGCCTGGGTTGTCCACTGAGCATTTCCGCGAGCTCTACCTGAAGTTCTCTGGGCATGGGATTTTGACATGTTCCCCAAATCAAAAGGAATGAGTGGGAAACAATCAAGACAACAGATAGAAATACTTGCATTTGAATGAGTTTCAAGCATGCTTGGGTACTCGTGTGATCTGAGTGACTCAGTTTTGGAATACAACTGTCGCGTGGTGCATCGCGACCTCCAGGCACCCCGGAGTTTCTGAAAAAAAAATTTCTGCGATTTTCACGAAACCACTTTTCTTCAACTTGAATTGGGCTAAAAATCCATCCCTGAAAATAAAAATTCTCTGAGTAGTGTGTAAATGCTCATCCTTACCCTACCTGGGGTGTCCACTGAGCATTTCCGCTACCTCTACTTGAAGTTCTCTGGGCATGGGATTTTGACATGTTACGCAAACCAAAAGGAATGAGTGGGAAACAATCAAGACAACAGATAGAAGCACTTGCATTTGAATGAGTTTCAAGCATGCTTGGGTACTCGTGTGATCTGAATGACTCAGTTTTGGAATACAACTGTCGCGTGGTGCACCGCGACCTCCAGGCACCCCGGAGTTTCTGAAAAAAAATTTTCTGCGATTTTCACGAAACCACTTTTCTTCAACTTGAATTGGGCTAAAAATCCATCACTGAAAATAAAAATTCTCTGAGTAGTGTGGAAATACTGATCCTTACCCTTCCTGGGTTGTCCACTGAGCATTTCCACGAGCTCTACCTGAAGTTCTCTGGGCATGGGATTTTGACATGTTCCCCAAACCAAAAGGAATGAGTGGGAAACAATCAAGACAACAGATAGAAGCACTTGCATTTAAATGAGTTTCAAGCATGCTTGGGTACTCGTGTGATCTGAGTGACTCAGTTTTGGAATACATCTGTCGCGTGGTGCACCGCGACCTCCAGGCACCCCGGAGTTTCTGAAAAGAAATTTTCTGCGATTTTCACGAAACCACTTTTCTTCAACTTGAATTGGGCTAAAAATCCATACCTGAAAATAAAAATTCTCTGAGTAGTGTGTAAATGATGATCCTTACCCTGCCTGGGTTGTCCACTGAGCATTTCCGCGACCTCTACCTGAAGTTCTCTGGGCATGGGATTTTGACATGTTCCCCAAACCAAAAGGAATGAGTGGAAAACAATCAAGACAACAGATAGAAGCACTTGCATTTGAATGAGTTTCAAGCATGCTTGGGTACTCGTGTGATCTGAGTGACTCAGTTTTGGAATACAACTGTCGCGTGGTGCATCGCGACCTCAAGGCACCCCGGAGTTTCTGAAAAAAAATTTTCTGCGATTTTCACGAAACCACTTTTCATCAACTTGAATTGGGCTAAAAATCCATCCCTGAAAATAAATATTCTCTGAGTAGTGTGGAAATGCTGATCCTTACCCTACCTGGGGTGTCCACTGAGCATTTCCGCGAACTCTACTTGAAGTTCTCTGGGCATGGGATTTTGACATGTTCCCCAAACCAAAAGGAATGAGTGGGAAACAATCAAGACAACAGATAGAAGCACTTGCATTTGAATGAGTTTCAAGCATGCTTGGGTACTCGTGTGATCTGAGTGACTCAGTTTTGGAATACAACTGTCGCGTGGTGCACCGCGACCTCCAGGCACCCCGGAGTTTCTGAAAAAAAATTTTCTGCGATTTTCACGAAACCACTTTTCTTCAACTTGAATTGGGCTAAAAATCCATCCCTGAAAATAAAAATTCTCTGAGTAGTGTGTAAATGCTGATCCTTACCCTGCCAGGGTTGTCCACTGAGCATTTCCGCGAACTCTACCTGAAGTTCTCTGGGCATGGTATTTTGACATGTTTCCCAAACCAAAAGGAATGAGTGGGAAACAATCAAGACAACAGATACAAGCACTTGCATTTGAATGAGTTTCAAGCATGCTTGGGTACTCGTGTGATCTGAGTGACTCAGTTTTGGAATACAACTGTCGCGTGGTGCACCGCGACCTCCAGGCACCCCGGAGTTTCTGAAAAAAAATTTTCTGCGATTTTCACGAAACCACTTTTCTTCAACTTGAATTGGGCTAAAAATCCATACCTGAAAATAAAAATTCTCAGAGTAGTGTGTAAATGCTGATCCTTACCCTGCCTGGGTTGTCCACTGAGCATTTCCGCGAGCTCTACCTGAAGTTCTCTGGGCATGGGATTTTGACATCTTCCCCAAACCAAAAGGAATGAGTGGGAAACAATCAAGACAACTGATAGAAGCACTTGCATTTGAATGAGTTTCAAGCATGCTTGGGTACTCGTGTGATCTGAGTGACTCAGTTTTGGAATACAACTGTCGCGTGGTGCACCGCGACCTCCAGGCACCCCGGAGTTTCTGAAAAAAAATTTTCTGCGATTTTCACGAAACCACTTTTCTTCAACTTGAATTGGGCTAAAAATCCATCCCTGAAAATAAATATTCTCTGAGTAGTGTGGAAATGCTGATCCTTACCCTACCTGGGGTGTCCACTGAGCATTTCCGCGAACTCTACTTGAAGTTCTCTGGGCATGGGATTTTGACATGTTCCCCAAACCAAAAGGAATGAGTGGGAAACAATCAAGACAACAGATAGAAGCACTTGCATTTGAATGAGTTTCAAGCATGCTTGGGTACTCGTGTGATCTGAGTGACTCAGTTTTGGAATACAACTGACGCGTGGTGCACCGCGACCTCCAGGCACCCCGGAGTTTCTGAAAAAATTTTTTCTGCGATTTTCACGAAACCACTTTTCTTCAACTTGAATTGGGCTAAAAATCCATCACTGAAAATAAAAATTCTCTGAGTAGTATGGAAATACTGATCCTTACCCTACCTGGGGTGTCCACTGAGCATTTCCGCGACCTCTACTTGAAGTTCTCTGGGCATGGGATTTTGACATGTTACGCAAACCAAAAGGAATGAGTGGGAAACAATCAAGACAACAGATAGAAGCACTTGCATTTGAATGAGTTTCAAGCATGCTTGGGTACTCGTGTGATCTGAGTGACTTAGTTTTGGAATACAACTGTCGCGTGGTGCACCGCAACCTCCAGGCACCCCGGAGTTTCTGAAAAAAAATTTTCTGCGATTTTCACGAAACCACTTTTCTTCAACTTGAATTGGGCTAAAAATCCATCCCTGAAAATAAAAATTCTCTGAGTAGTGTGTAAATGCTCATCCTTACCCTACCTGGGGTGTCCACTGAGCATTTCCGCGAGCTCTACTTGAAGTTCTCTGGGCATGGGATTTTGACATGTTACGCAAACCAAAAGGAATGAGTGGGAAACAATCAAGAAAAGAGATAGAGGCACTTGCATTTGAATGAGTTTCAAGCATGCCTGGGTACTCGTGTGATCGGAGTGACTCAGTTTTGGAATACAACTGTCGCGTGGTGCATCGCGACCTCAAGGCACCCCGGAGTTTCTGAAAAAAAATTTTCTGCAATTTTCACGAAACCACTTTTCATCAACTTGAATTGGGCTAAAAATCCATCCCTGAAAATAAATATTCTCTGAGTATTGTGGAAATGCTGATCCTTACCCTACCTGGGGTGTCCACTGAGCATTTCCGCGAACTCTACTTGAAGTTCTCTGGGCATGGGATTTTGATATGTTACCCAAACCAAAAGGAATGAGTGGGAAACAATCAAGACAACAGATAGAAGCACTTGCATTTGAATGAGTTTCAAGCATGCTTGGGTACTCGTGTGATCTGAGTGACTCAGTTTTGGAATACAACTGTCGCGTGGTGCACCGCGACCTCCAGGCACCCCGGAGTTTCTGAAAAAAAATTTTCTGCGATTTTCACGAAACCACTTTTCTTCAACTTGAATTGGGCTAAAAATCCATCACTGAAAATAAAAATTCTCTGAGTAGTGTGGAAATACTGATCCTTACCCTGCCTGGGTTGTCCACTGAGCATTTCCGCGAGCTCTACCTGAAGTTCTCTGGGCATGGGATTTTGACATGTTCCCCAAACCAAAAGGAATGAGTGGGAAACAATCAAGACAACAGATAGAAGCACTTGCATTTGAATGAGTTTCAAGCATGCTTGGGTACTCGTGTGATCTGAGTAACTCAGATTTGGAATACAACTGTCGCGTGGTGCACCGCGACCTCCAGGCACCCCGGAGTTTCTGAAAAAAAATTTTCTGCGATTTTCACGAAACCACTTTTCTTCAACTTGAATTGGGCTAAAAATCCATCCCTGAAAATAAAAATTCTCTGAGTAGTGTGTAAATGCTCATCCTTACCCTACCTGGGTTGTCCACTAAGCATTTCCGCGAACTCTACTTGAAGTTCTCTGGGCATGGGATTTTGACATGTTACGCAAACCAAAAGGAATGAGTGGGAAACAATCAAGACAACAGATAGAAGCACTTGCATTTGAATGAGTTTCAAGCATGCTTGGGTACTCGTGTGATCTGAGTGACTCAGTTTTGGAATACAACTGTCGCGTGGTGCACCGCGACCTCCAGGCACCCCGGAGTTTCTGAAAAAAAATTTTCTGCGATTTTCACGAAACCACTTTTCTTCAACTTGAATTGGGCTAAAAATCCATCCCTGAAAATAAAAATTCTCTGAGTAGTGTGGAAATACTGATCCTTACCCTGCCTGGGTTGTCCACTGAGTATTTCCGCGAGCTCTACCTGAAGTTCTCTGGGCATGGGATTTTGACATCTTCCCCAAACCAAAAGGATTGAGTGGGAAACAATCAAGACAACTGATAGAAGCACTTGCATTTGAATGAGTTTCAAGCATGCTTGGGTACTCGTGTGATCTGAGTGACTCAGTTTTGGAATACAACTGTCGCGTGGTGCACCGCGACCTCCAGGCACCCCGGAGTTTCTGAAAAAAAATTTTCTGCGATTTTCACGAAACCACTTTTCTTCAACTTGAATTGGGCTAAAAATCCATCCCTGAAAATAAAAATTCTCTGAGTAGTGTGTAAATGCTGATCCTTACCCTACCTGGGGTGTCCACTGAGCATTTCCGCGAGCTCTACTTGAAGTTCTCTGGGCATGGGATTTTGACATGTTACGCAAACCAAAAGGAATGAGTGGGAAACAATCAAGAAAAGAGATAGAGGCTCTTGCATTTGAATGAGTTTCAAGCATGCTTGGGTACTCGTGTGATCTGAGTGACTCAGTTTTGGAATACAACTGTCGCGTGGTGCACCGCGACCTCCAGGCACCCCGGAGTTTCTGAAAAAAAATTTTCTGCGATTTTCACGAAACCACTTTTCTTCAACTTGAATTGGGCTAAAAATCCATCCCTGAAAATAAATATTCTCTGAGTAGTGTGGAAATGCTGATCCTTACCCTACCTGGGGTGTCCACTGAGCATTTCCGCGAACTCTACTTGAAGTTCTCTGGGCATGGGATTTTGACATGTTACCTAAGCCAAATGGAATGAGTGGGAAACAATCAAGACTACAGATAGAAGCACTTGCATTTGAATGAGTTTCAAGCATGCTTGGGTACTCGTGTGATCTGAGTGACTCAGTTTTGGAATACAACTGTCGCGTGGTGCACCGCGACCTCCAGGCACCCCGGAGTTTCTGAAAAAAAATTTTCTGCGATTTTCACGAAACCACTTTTCTTCAACTTGAATTGGGCTAAAAATCCATCACTGAAAATAAAAATTCTCTGAGTAGTGTGGAAATACTGATCCTTACCCTGCCTGGGTTGTCCACTGAGCATTTCCGCGAGCTCTACCTGAAGTTCTCTGGGCATGGGATTTTGACATCTTCCCCAAACCAAAAGGAATGAGTGGGTAACAATCAAGACAACAGATAGAAGTACTTGCATTTGAATGAGTTTCAAGCATGCTTGGGTACTCGTGTGATCTGAGTGACTCAGTTTTGGAATACAAGTGTCGCGTGGTGCACCGCGACCTCCAGGCACCCCGGAGTTTCTGAAAAAAAATTTTCTGCGATTTTCACGAAACCACTTTTCTTCAACTTGAATTGGGCTAAAAATCCATCCCTGAAAATAAAAATTCTCTGAGTAGTGTGTAAATGCTCATCCTTACCCTACCTGGGGTGTCCACTGAGCATTTCCGCTACCTCTACTTGAAGTTCTCTGGGCATGGGATTTTGACATGTTACGCAAACCAAAAGGAATGAGTGGGAAACAATCAAGACAACAGATAGAAGCACTTGCATTTGAATGAGTTTCAAGCATGCTTGGGTACTCCTGTGATCTGAATGACTCAGTTTTGGAATAGAACTGTCGCGTGGTGCACCGCGACCTCCAGGCACCACGGAGTTTCTGAAAAAAAATTTTCTGCGATTTTCACGAAACCACTTTTCTTCAACTTGAATTGGGCTAAAAATCCATCACTGAAAATAAAAATTCTCTGAGTAGTGTGTAAATGCTGATCCTTACCCTGCCTGTGTTGTCCACTGAGCATTTCCGCGACCTCTACCTGAAGTTCTCTGGGCATGGGATTTTGACATGTTCCCCAAACCAAAAGGAATGAGTGGGAAACAATCAAGACAACAGATACAAGCACTTGCATTTGAATGAGTTTCAAGCATGCTTGGGTACTCGTGTGATCTGAGTGACTCAGTTTTGGAATACAACTGTCGCGTGGTGCACCGCGACCTCCAGGCACCCCGGAGTTTCTGAAAAAAAATTTTCTGCGATTTTCACGAAACCACTTTTCTTCAACTTGAATTGGGCTAAAAATCCATCCCTGAAAATAAAAATTCTCTGAGTAGTGTGTAAATGCTCATCCTTACCCTGCCTGGGTTGTCCACTGAGCATTTCCGCGAACTCTACCTGAAGTTCTCTGGGCATGGGATTTTGACATGTTCCCCAAACCAAAAGGAATGAGTGGGAAACAATCAAGAAAAGAGATAGAGGCACTTGCATTTGAATGAGTTTCATGCATGCCTGGGTACTCGTGTGATCTGAGTGACTCAGTTTTGGAATACAACTGTCGCGTGGTGCATCGCGACCTCAAGGCACCCCGGAGTTTCTGAAAAAAAATTTTCTGCAATTTTCACGAAACCACTTTTCATCAACTTGAATTGGGCTAAAAATCCATCCCTGAAAATAAATATTCTCTGAGTAGTGTGGAAATGCTGATCCTTACCCTACCTGGGGTGTCCACTGAGCATTTCCGCGAACTCTACTTGAAGTTCTCTGGGCATGGGATTTTGACATGTTCCCCAAACCAAAAGGAATGAGTGGGAAACAATCAAGACAACAGATAGAAGCACTTGCATTTGAATGAGTTTCAAGCATGCTTGGGTACTCGTGTGATCTGAGTGACTCAGTTTTGGAATACAACTGACGCGTGGTGCACCGCGACCTCCAGGCACCCCGGAGTTTCTGAAAAAAATTTTTCTGCGATTTTCACGAAACCACTTTTCTTCAACTTGAATTGGGCTAAAAATCCATCACTGAAAATAAAAATGCTCTGAGTAGTGTGGAAATACTGATCCTTACCCTACCTGGGGTGTCCACTGAGCATTTCCGCGACCTCTACTTGAAGTTCTCTGGGCATGGGATTTTGACATGTTACGCAAACCAAAAGGAATGAGTGGGAAACAATCAAGACAACAGATAGAAGCACTTGCATTTGAATGAGTTTCAAGCATGCTTGGGTACTCGTGTGATCTGAGTGACTCAGTTTTGGAATACAACTGACGCGTGGTGCACCGCGACCTCCAGGCACCCCGGAGTTTCTGAAAAAAATTTTTCTGCGATTTTCACGAAACCACTTTTCTTCAACTTGAATTGGGCTAAAAATCCATCACTGAAAATAAAAATTCTCTGAGTAGTGTGGAAATACTGATCCTTACCCTACCTGGGGTGTCCACTGAGCATTTCCGCGACCTCTACTTGAAGTTCTCTGGGCATGGGATTTTGACATGTTACGCAAACCAAAAGGAATGAGTGGGAAACAATCAAGACAACAGATAGAAGCACTTGCATTTGAATGAGTTTCAAGCATGCTTGGGTACTCGTGTGATCTGAGTGACTTAGTTTTGGAATACAACTGTCGCGTGGTGCACCGCGACCTCCAGGCACCCCGGAGTTTCTGAAAAAAAATTTTCTGCGATTTTCAAGAAACCACTTTTCTTCAACTTGAATTGGGCTAAAAATCCATCCCTGAAAATAAAAATTCTCTGAGTAGTGTGTAAATGCTCATCCTTACCCTACCTGGGGTGTCCACTGAGCATTTCCGCGAGCTCTACTTGAAGTTCTCTGGGCATGGGATTTTGACATGTTACGCAAACCAAAAGGAATGAGTGGGAAACAATCAAGAAAAGAGATAGAGGCACTTGCATTTGAATGAGTTTCAAGCATGCCTGGGTACTCGTGTGATCGGAGTGACTCAGTTTTGGAATACAACTGTCGCGTGGTGCATCGCGACCTCAAGGCACCCCGGAGTTTCTGAAAAAAAATTTTCTGCAATTTTCACGAAACCACTTTTCATCAACTTGAATTGGGCTAAAAATCCATCCCTGAAAATAAATATTCTCTGAGTATTGTGGAAATGCTGATCCTTACCCTACCTGGGGTGTCCACTGAGCATTTCCGCGAACTCTACTTGAAGTTCTCTGGGCATGGGATTTTGATATGTTACCCAAACCAAAGGAATGAGTGGGAAACAATCAAGACAACAGATAGAAGCACTTGCATTTGAATGAGTTTCAAGCATGCTTGGGTACTCGTGTGATCTGAGTGACTCAGTTTTGGAATACAACTGTCGCGTGGTGCACCGCGACCTCCAGGCACCCCGGAGTTTCTGAAAAAAAATTTTCTGCGATTTTCACGAAACCACTTTTCTTCAACTTGAATTGGGCTAAAAATCCATCACTGAAAATAAAAATTCTCTGAGTAGTGTGGAAATACTGATCCTTACCCTGCCTGGGTTGTCCACTGAGCATTTCCGCGAGCTCTACCTGAAGTTCTCTGGGCATGGGATTTTGACATGTTCCCCAAACCAAAAGGAATGAGTGGGAAACAATCAAGACAACAGATAGAAGCACTTGCATTTGAATGAGTTTCAAGCATGCTTGGGTACTCGTGTGATCTGAGTGACTCAGATTTGGAATACAACTGTCGCGTGGTGCACCGCGACCTCCAGGCACCCCGGAGTTTCTGAAAAAAAATTTTCTGCGATTTTCACGAAACCACTTTTCTTCAACTTGAATTGGGCTAAAAATCCATCCCTGAAAATAAAAATTCTCTGAGTAGTGTGTAAATGCTCATCCTTACCCTACCTGGGTTGTCCACTAAGCATTTCCGCGACCTCTACTTGAAGTTCTCTGGGCATGGGATTTTGACATGTTACGCAAACCAAAAGGAATGAGTGGGAAACAATCAAGACAACAGATAGAAGCACTTGCATTTGAATGAGTTTCAAGCATGCTTGGGTACTCGTGTGATCTGAGTGACTCAGTTTTGGAATACAACTGTCGCGTGGTGCACCGCGACCTCCAGGCACCCCGGAGTTTCTGAAAAAAAATTTTCTGCGATTTTCACGAAACCACTTTTCTTCAACTTGAATTGGGCTAAAAATCCATCCCTGAAAATAAAAATTCTCTGAGTAGTGTGGAAATACTGATCCTTACCCTGCCTGGGTTGTCCACTGAGTATTTCCGCGAGCTCTACCTGAAGTTCTCTGGGCATGGGATTTTGACATCTTCCCCAAACCAAAAGGATTGAGTGGGAAACAATCAAGACAACTGATAGAAGCACTTGCATTTGAATGAGTTTCAAGCATGCTTGGGTACTCGTGTGATCTGAGTGACTCAGTTTTGGAATACAACTGTCGCGTGGTGCACTGCGACCTCCAGGCACCCAGGAGTTTCTGAATAAAAATTTTCTGCGATTTTCACGAAACCACTTTTCTTCAACTTGAATTGGGCTAAAAATTCATACCTGAAAATAAAAATTCTCTGAGTAGTGTGGAAATGCTGATCCTTCCCCTGCCTGGGTTGTCCACTGAGCATTTCCGCGACCTCTATCTGAAGTTCTCTGGGCATGGGATTTTGACATGTTCCCCAAACCAAAAGGAATGAGTGGGAAACAATCAAGACAACAGATAGAAGCACTTGCATTTGAATGAGTTTCAAGAATGCTTGGGTACTCGTGTGATCTGAGTGACTCAGTTTTGGAATACAACTGTCGCGTGGTGCATCGTGACCTCAAGGCACCCCGGAGTTTCTGAAAAAAAATTTTCTGCAATTTTCACGAATCCACTTTTCATCAACTTGAATTGGGCTAAAAATCCATCCCTGAAAATAAATATTCTCTGAGTAGTGTGGAAATGCTGATCCTTACCCTACCTGGGGTGTCTACTGAGCATTTCCGCGAACTCTACTTGAAGTTCTCTGGGCATGGGATTTTGACATATTACCCAAACCAAAAGGAATGAGTGGGAAACAATCAAGACAACAGATAGAAGCACTTGCATTTGAATGAGTTTCAAGCATGCTTGGGTACTCGTGTGATCTGAGTGACTCAGTTTTGGAAAACAACTGTCGCGTGGTGCACCGCGACCTCCAGGCACCCCGGAGTTTCTGAAAAAAAATTTTCTGCGATTTTCACGAAACCACTTTTCTTCAACTTGAATTGGGCTAAAAATCCATCCCTGAAAATAAAAATTCTCTGAGTAGTGTGGAAATGCTCATCCTTACCCTACCTGGGGTGTCCACTTAGCATTTCCGCGACCTCTACTTGAAGTTCTCTGGGCATGGGATTTTGACATGTTACCCAAACCAAAAGGAATGAGTGGGAAACAATCAAGACAACAGATAGAAGCACTTGCATTTGAATGAGTTTCAAGCATGCTTGGGTACTCGTGTGATCTGAGTGACTCAGTTCTGGAATACAACTGTTGCGTGGTGCACCGCGACCTCCAGGCACCCCGGAGTTTCTGAAAAAAAATTTTCTGCGATTTTCACGAAACCACTTTTCTTCAACTTGAATTGGGCTAAGAATCCATACCTGAAAATAAAAATTCTCTGAGTAGTGTGTAAATGCTGATCCTTACCCTGCCTGGGTTGTCCACTGAGCATTTCCGCGACCTCTACCTGAAGTTCTCTGGGCATGGGATTTTGACATGTTCCCCAAACCAAAAGGAATGAGTGGGAAACAATCAATACAACAGATAGAAGCACTTGCATTTGAATGAGTTTCAAGCATGCTTGGGTACTCGTGTGATCTGAGTGACTCAGTTTTGGAAAACAACTGTCGCGTGGTGCACCGCGACCTCCAGGCACCCCGGAGTTTCTGAAGAAAAATTTTCTGCGATTTTCACGAAACCACTTTTCTTCAACTTGAATTGGGCTAAAAATCCATCCCTGAAAATAAAAATTCTCTGAGTAGTGTGGAAATGCTCATCCTTACCCTACCTGGGGTGTCCACTTAGCATTTCCACGACCTCTACTTGAAGTTCTCTGGGCATGGGATTTTGACATGTTACGCAAACCAAAAGGAATGAGTGGGAAACAATCAAGACAACAGATAGAAGCACTTGCATTTGAATGAGTTTCAAGCATGCTTGGGTACTCGTGTGATCTGAGTGACTCAGTTTTCGAATACAACTGTTGAGTGGTGCACCGCGACCTCCAGGCACCTCGGAGTTTCTGAAAAAAAATTTTCTGCGATTTTCACGAAACCACTTTTCTTCAACTTGAATTGGGCTAAAAATCCATCCCTGAAAATAAAAAGTCTCTGAGTAGTGTGGAAATACTGATCCTTACCCTGCCTGGGTTGTCCACTGAGCATTTCCGCGAGCTCTACCTGAAGTTCTCTGGGCATGGGATTTTGACATGTTCCCCAAACCAAAAGGAATGAGTGGGAAAGAATCAAGACAACTGATAGAAGCACTTGCATTTGAATGAGTTTCAAGCATGCTTGGGTACTCGTGTGATCTGAGTGACTCAGTTTTGGAATACAACTGTCGCGTGGTGCACCGCGACCTCCAGGCACCCCGGAGTTTCTGAAAAAAAATTTTCTGCGATTTTCACGAAACCACTTTTCTTCAACTTGAATTGGGCTAAAAATCCATCCCTGAAAATAAATATTCTCTGAGTAGTGTGGAAATGCTGATCCTTACCCTGCCTGGGTTGTCCACTGAGCATTTCCGCGAACTCTACCTGAAGTTCTCTGGGCATGGGATTTTGACATGTTCCCCAAACCAAAAGGAATGAGTGGGAAACAATCAAGACAACAGATACAAGCACTTGCATTTCAATGAGTTTCAAGCATGCTTGGGTACTCGTGTGATCTGAGTGACTCAGTTTTGGAATACAACTGTCGCGTGGTGCATCGCGACCTCAAGGCACTCCGGAGTTTTTGAAAAAAAATTTTCTGCAATTTTCACGAAACCACTTTTCATCAACTTGAATTGGGCTAAAAATCCATCACTGAAAATGAGAATTCTCTGAGTAGTGTGGAAATACTGATCCTTACCCTGCCTGGGTTGTCCACTGAGCATTTCCGCGAGCTCTATCTGAAGTTCTCTGGGCATGGGATTTTGACATGTTCCCCAAACCAAAAGGAATGAGTGGGAAACAATCAAGACAACAGATAGAAGCACTTGCATTTGAATGAGTTTCAAGCATGCTTGGGTACTCGTGTGATCTGAGTGACTCAGTTTTGGAATACAACTGTCGCGTGGTGCACCGCGACCTCCAGGCACCCCGGAGTTTCTGAAAAAAAATTTTCTGCGATTTTCACGAAACCACTTTTCTTCAACTTGAATTGGGCTAAAAATCCATCCCTGAAAATAAAAATTCTCTGAGTAGTGTGTAAATGCTCATCCTTACCCTACCTGGGGTGTCCACTGAGCATTTCCGCGACCTCTACTTGAAGTTCTCTGGGCATGGGATTTTGACATGTTACGCAAACCAAAAGGAATGAGTGGGAAACAATCAAGACAACAGATAGAAGCACTTGCATTTGAATGAGTTTCAAGCATGCTTGGGTACTCGTGTGATCTGAGTGACTCAGTTTTGGAATACAACTGTCGCGTGGTGCACCGCAACCTCCAGGCACCCCGGAGTTTCTGAAAAAAAATTTTCTGCGATTTTCACGAAACCACTTTTCTTCAACTTGAATTGGGCTAAAAATCCATCCCTGAAAATAAAAATTCTCTGAGTAGTGTGTAAATGCTCATCCTTACCCTACCTGGGGTGTCCACTGAGCATTTCCGCGAGCTCTACTTGAAGTTCTCTGGGCATGGGATTTTGACATGTTACGCAAACCAAAAGGAATGAGTGGGAAACAATCAAGAAAAGAGATAGAGGCACTTGCATTTGAATGAGTTTCAAGCATGCCTGGGTATTCGTGTGATCTGAGTGACTCAGTTTTGGAATACAACTGTCGCATGGTGCACCGCGACCTTAAGGCACCCCTGAGTTTCTGAAAAAAAATTTCTGCAATTTTCACAAAACCACTTTTCATCAACTTGAATTGGGCTAAAAATCCATCCCTGAAAATAAATATTCTCTGAGTATTGTGGAAATGCTGATCCTTACCCTACCTGGGGTGTCCACTGAGCATTTCCGCGAACTCTACTTGAAGTTCTCTGGGCATGGGATTTTGACATGTTCCCCAAACCAAAAGGAATGAGTGGGAAACAATCAAGACAACAGATAGAAGCACTTGCATTTGAATGAGTTTCAAGCATGCTTGGGTACTCGTGTGATCTGAGTGACTCAGTTTTGGAATACAACTGTCGCGTGGTGCATCGCGACCTCAAGGCACCCCGGAGTTTCTGAAAAAAAAATTTCTGCGATTTTCACGAAACCACTTTTCATCAACTTGAATTGGGCTAAAAATCCATCCCTGAAAATAAATATTCTCTGAGTAGTGTGGAAATGCTGATCCTTACCCTACCTGGGGTGTCCACTGAGCAATTCCGCGAACTCTACTTGAAGTTCTCTGGGCATGGGATTTTGACATGTTCCCCAAACCAAAAGGAATGAGTGGGAAACAATCAAGACAACAGATAGAAGCACTTGCATTTGAATGAGTTTCAAGCATGCTTGGGTACTCGTGTGATCTGAGTGACTCAGTTTTGGAATACAACTGTCGCGTGGTGCACCGCGACCTCCAGGCACCCCGGAGTTTCTGAAAAAAAAATTTCTGCGATTTTCACGAAACCACTTTTCTTCAACTTGAATTGGTCTAAAAATCCATCCCTGAAAATAAAAATTCTCTGAGTAGTGTGTAAATGCTGATCCTTACCCTGCCAGGGTTGTCCACTGAGCATTTCCGCGAACTCTACCTGAAGTTCTCTGGGCATGGGATTTTGACATGTTCCCCAAACCAAAAGGAATGAGTGGGAAACAATCAAGACAACAGATACAAGCACTTGCATTTGAATGAGTTTCAAGCATGCTTGGGTACTCGTGTGATCTGAGTGACTCAGTTTTGGAATACAACTGTCGCGTGGTGCATCGCGACCTCAAGGCACTCCGGAGTTTTTGAAAAAAAAGTTTCTGCAATTTTCACGAAACCACTTTTCATCAACTTGAATTGGGCTAAAAATCCATCCCTGAAAATAAATATTCTCTGAGTAGTGTGGAAATGCTGATCCTTACCCTACCTGGGGTGTCCACTGAGCATTTCCGCGAACTCTACTTGAATTTCTCTGGGCATGGGATTTTGACATGTTACCCAAACCAAAAGGAATGAGTGGGAAACAATCAAGACAACAGATAGAAGCACTTGCATTTGAATGAGTTTCAAGCATGCTTGGGTACTCGTGTGATCTGAGTGACTCAGTTTTGGAATACAACTGTCGCGTGGTGCACCGCGACCTCCAGGCACCCCGGAGTTTCTGAAAAAAAATTTTCTGCGATTTTCACGAAACCACTTTTCTTCAACTTGAATTGGGCTAAAAATCCATCACTGAAAATGAAAATTCTCTGAGTAGTGTGGAAATACTGATCCTTACCCTGCCTGGGTTGTCCACTGAGCATTTCCGCGAGCTCTACCTGAAGTTCTCTGGGCATGGGATTTTGACATGTTCCCCAAACCAAAAGGAATGAGTGGGAAACAGTCAAGACAACAGATAGAAGCACTTGCATTTGAATGAGTTTCAAGCATGCTTGGGTACTCGTGTGATCTGAGTGACTCAGTTTTGGAATACAACTGTCGCGTGGTGCACCGCGACCTCCAGGCACCCCGGAGTTTCTGAAAAAAAATTTTCTGCGATTTTCACGAAACCACTTTTCTTCAACTTGAATTGGGCTAAAAATCCATCCCTGAAAATAAAAATTCTCTGAGTAGTGTGTAAATGCTCATCCTTACCCTACCTGGGGTGTCCACTGAGCATTTCCGCGACCTCTACTTGAAGTTCTCTGGGCATGGGATTTTGACATGTTACGCAAACCAAAAGGAATGAGTGGGAAACAATCAAGACAACAGATAGAAGCACTTGCATTTGAATGAGTTTCAAGCATGCTTGGGTACTCGTGTGATCTGAGTGACTCAGTTTTGGAATACAACTGTCGCGTGGTGCACCGCAACCTCCAGGCACCCCGGAGTTTCTGAAAAAAAATTTTCTGCGATTTTCACGAAACCACTTTTCTTCAACTTGAATTGGGCTAAAAATCCATCCCTGAAAATAAAAATTCTCTGAGTAGTGTGTAAATGCTCATCCTTACCCTACCTGGGGTGTCCACTGAGCATTTCCGCGAGCTCTACTTGAAGTTCTCTGGGCATGGGATTTTGACATGTTACGCAAACCAAAAGGAATGAGTGGGAAACAATCAAGAAAAGAGATAGAGGCACTTGCATTTGAATGAGTTTCAAGCATGCCTGGGTACTCGTGTGATCTGAGTGACTCAGTTTTGGAATACAACTGTCGCATGGTGCACCGCGACCTCAAGGCACCCCGGAGTTTCTGAAAAAAAATTTTCTGCAATTTTCACGAAACCACTTTTCATCAACTTGAATTGGGCTAAAAATCCATCCCTGAAAATAAATATTCTCTGAGTATTGTGGAAATGCTGATCCTTACCCTACCTGGGGTGTCCACTGAGCATTTCCGCGAACTCTACTTGAAGTTCTCTGGGCATGGGATTTTGACATGTTACCCAAACCAAAAGGAATGAGTGGGAAACAATCAAGACAACAGATAGAAGCACTTGCATTTGAATGAGTTTCAAGCATGCTTGGGTACTCGTGTGATCTGAGTGACTCAGTTTTGGAATAAAACTGTCGCGTGGTGCACCGCGACCTCCAGGCACCCCGGAGTTTCTGAAAAAAAATTTTCTGCGATTTTCACGAAACCACTTTTCTTCAACTTGAATCGGGCTAAAAATCCATCACTGAAAATAAATATTCTCTGAGTAGTGTGGAAATGCTGATCCTTACCCTACCTGGGGTGTCCACTGAGCATTTCCGCGAACTCTACTTGAAGTTCTCTGGGCATGGGATTTTGACATGTTACCCAAGCCAAAAGGAATGAGTGGGAAACAATCAAGACTACAGATAGAAGCACTTGCATTTGAATGAGTTTCAAGCATGCTTGGGTACTCGTGTGATCTGAGTGACTCAGTTTTGGAATAAACTGTCGCGTGGTGCACCGCGACCTCCAGGCACCCCGGAGTTTCTGAAAAAAAATTTTCTGCGATTTTCACGAAACCACTTTTCTTCAACTTGAATTGGGCTAAAAATCCATCACTGAAAATAAAAATTCTCTGAGTAGTGTGGAAATACTGATCCTTACCCTGCCTGGGTTGTCCACTGAGCATTTCCGCGAGCTCTACCTGAAGTTCTCTGGGCATGGGATTTCGACATGTTCCCCAAACCAAAAGGAATGAGTGGGAAACAATCAAGACAACAGATAGAAGCACTTGCATTTGAATGAGTTTCAAGCATGCTTGGGTACTCGTGTGATCTGAATGACTCAGTTTTGGAATACAACTGTCGCGTGGTGCACCGCGACCTCCAGGCACCCCGGAGTTTCTGAAAAAAAATTTTCTGCGATTTTCACGAAACCACTTTTCTTCAACTTGAATTGGGCTAAAAATCCATCACTGAAAATAAAAATTCTCTGAGTAGTGTGGAAATACTGATCCTTACCCTGCCTGGGTTGTCCACGGAGCATTTCCGCGAGCTCTACCTGAAGTTCTCTGGGCATGGGATTTTGACATGTTCCCCAAACCAAAAGGAATGAGTGGGAAACAATCAAGACAACAGATAGAAGCACTTGCATTTAAATGAGTTTCAAGCATGCTTGGGTACTTGGGTGATCTGAGTGACTCAGTTTTGGAATACAACTGTCGCGTGGTGCACCGCGACCTCCAGGCACCCCGGAGTTTCTGAAAAAAAATTTTCTGCGATTTTCACGAAACCACTTTTCTTCAACTTGAATTGGGCTAAAAATCCATACCTGAAAATAAAAATTCTCTGAGTAGTGTGTAAATGCTGATCCTTACCCTGCCTGTGTTGTCCACTGAGCATTTCCGCGACCTCTACCTGAAGTTCTCTGGGCATGGGATTTTGACATGTTCCCCAAACCAAAAAGAATGAGTGGGAAACAATCAAGACAACAGAGAGAAGCACTTGCATTTGAATGAGTTTCAAGCATGCTTGGGTACTCGTGTGATCTGAGTGACTCAGTTTTGGAATACAACTGTCGCGTGGTGCATCGCGACCTCAAGGCACCCCGGAGTTTCTGAAAAAAAATTTTCTGCGATTTTCACGAAACCACTTTTCTTCAACTTGAATTGGTCTAAAAATCCATCCCTGAAAATAAAAATTCTCTGAGTAGTGTGTAAATGCTGATCCTTACCCTGCCAGGGTTGTCCACTGAGCATTTCCGCGAACTCTACCTGAAGTTCTCTGGGCATGGGATTTTGACATGTTCCCCAAACCAAAAGGAATGAGTGGGAAACAACCAAGACAACAGATACAAGCACTTGCATTTGAATGAGTTTCAAGCATGCTTGGGTACTCGTGTGATCTGAGTGACTCAGTTTTGGAATACAACTGTCGCGTGGTGCATCGCGACCTCAAGGCACTCCGGAGTTTTTGAAAAAAAATTTTCTGCAATTTTCACGAAACCACTTTTCATCAACTTGAATTGGGCTAAAAATCCATCCCTGAAAATAAATATTCTCTGAGTAGTGTGGAAATGCTGATCCTTACCCTACCTGGGGTGTCCACTGAGCATTTCCGCGAACTCTACTTGAATTTCTCTGGGCATGGGATTTTGACATGTTACCCAAACCAAAAGGAATGAGTGGGAAACAATCAAGACAACAGATAGAAGCACTTGCATTTGAATGAGTTTCAAGCATGCTTGGGTACTCGTGTGATCTGAGTGACTCAGTTTTGGAATACAACTGTCGCGTGGTGCACCGCGACCTCCAGGCACCCCGGAGTTTCTGAAAAAAAATTTTCTGCGATTTTCACGAAACCACTTTTCTTCAACTTGAATTGGGCTAAAAATCCATCACTGAAAATGAAAATTCTCTGAGTAGTGTGGAAATACTGATCCTTACGCTGCCTGGGTTGTCCACTGAGCATTTCCGCGAGCTCTACCTGAAGTTCTCTGGGCATGGGATTTTGACATGTTCCCCAAACCAAAAGGAATGAGTGGGAAACAATCAAGACAACAGATAGAAGCACTTGCATTTGAATGAGTTTCAAGCATGCTTGGGTACTCGTGTGATCTGAGTGACTCAGTTTTGGAATACAACTGTCGCGTGGTGCACCGCGACCTCCAGGCACCCCGGAGTTTCTGAAAAAAAATTTTCTGCGATTTTCACGAAACCACTTTTCTTCAACTTGAATTGGGCTAAAAATCCATCCCTGAAAATAAAAATTCTCTGAGTAGTGTGTAAATGCTCATCCTTACCCTACCTGGGGTGTCCACTGAGCATTTCCGCTACCTCTACTTGAAGTTCTCTGGGCATGGGATTTTGACATGTTACGCAAACCAAAAGGAATGAGTGGGAAACAATCAAGACAACAGATAGAAGCACTTGCATTTGAATGAGTTTCAAGCATGCTTTGGTACTCGTGTGATCTGAGTGACTCAGTTTTGGAATACAACTGTCGCGTGGTGCACCGCAACCTCCAGGCACCCCGGAGTTTCTGAAAAAAAATTTTCTGCGATTTTCACGAAACCACTTTTCTTCAACTTGAATTGGGCTAAAAATCCATCCCTGAAAATAAAAATTCTCTGAGTAGTGTGTAAATGCTCATCCTTACCCTACCTGGGGTGTCCACTGAGCATTTCCGCGAGCTCTACTTGAAGTTCTCTGGGCATGGGATTTTGACATGTTACGCAAACCAAAAGGAATGAGTGGGAAACAATCAAGAAAAGAGATAGAGGCACTTGCATTTGAATGAGTTTCAAGCATGCCTGGGTACTCGTGTGATCTGAGTGACTCAGTTTTGGAATACAACTGTCGCATGGTGCACCGCGACCTCAAGGCACCCCGGAGTTTCTGAAAAAAAATTTTCTGCAATTTTCACGAAACCACTTTTCATCAACTTGAATTGGGCTAAAAATCCATCCCTGAAAATAAATATTCTCTGAGTATTGTGGAAATGCTGATCCTTACCCTACCTGGGGTGTCCACTGAGCATTTCCGCGAACTCTACTTGAAGTTCTCTGGGCATGGGATTTTGACATGTTACCCAAACCAAAAGGAATGAGTGGGAAACAATCAAGACAACAGATAGAAGCACTTGCATTTGAATGAGTTTCAAGCATGCTTGGGTACTCGTGTGATCTGAGTGACTCAGTTTTGGAATACAACTGTCGCGTGGTGCATCGCGACCTCAAGGCACCCCGGAGTTTCTGAAAAAAAATTTTCTGCGATTTTCACGAAACCACTTTTCATCAACTTGAATTGGGCTAAAAATCCATCCCTGAAAATAAATATTCTCTGAGTAGTGTGGAAATGCTGATCCTTACCCTACCTGGGGTGTCCACTGAGCAATTCCGCGAACTCTACTTGAAGTTCTCTGGGCATGGGATTTTGACATGTTCCCCAAACCAAAAGGAATGAGTGGGAAACAATCAAGACAACAGATAGAAGCACTTGCATTGGAATGAGTTTCAAGCATGCTTGGGTACTCGTGTGATCTGAGTGACTCAGTTTTGGAATACAACTGTCGCGTGGTGCACCGCGACCTCCAGGCACCCCGGAGTTTCTGAAAAAAAAATTTCTGCGATTTTCACGAAACCACTTTTCTTCAACTTGAATTGGTCTAAAAATCCATCCCTGAAAATAAAAATTCTCTGAGTAGTGTGTAAATGCTGATCCTTACCCTGCCAGGGTTGTCCACTGAGCATTTCCGCGAACTCTACCTGAAGTTCTCTGGGCATGGGATTTTGACATGTTCCCCAAACCAAAAGGAATGAGTGGGAAACAATCAAGACAACAGATACAAGCACTTGCATTTGAATGAGTTTCAAGCATGCTTGGGTACTCGTGTGATCTGAGTGACTCAGTTTTGGAATACAACTGTCGCGTGGTGCACCGCGACCTCCAGGCACCCCGGAGTTTTTGAAAAAAAATTTTCTGCGATTTTCACGAAACCACTTTTCTTCAACTTGAATTGGGCTAAAAATCCATACCTGAAAATAAAAATTCTCTGAGTAGTGTGTAAATGCTCATCCTTACCCTACCTGGGGTGTCCACTGAGCATTTCCGCTACCTCTACTTGAAGTTCTCTGGGCATGGGATTTTGACATGTTACGCAAACCAAAAGTTATGAGTGGGAAACAATCAAGACAACAGATAGAAGCACTTGCATTTGAATGAGTTTCAAGCATGCTTGGGTACTCGTGTGATCTGAGTGACTCAGTTTTGGAATAAAACTGTCGCGTGGTGCACCGCGACCTCCAGGCACCCCGGAGTTTCTGAAAAAAAATTTTCTGCGATTTTCACGAAACCACTTTTCTTCAACTTGAATCGGGCTAAAAATCCATCACTGAAAATAAATATTCTCTGAGTAGTGTGGAAATGCTGATCCTTACCCTACCTGGGGTGTCCACTGAGCATTTCCGCGAACTCTACTTGAAGTTCTCTGGGCATGGGATTTTGACATGTTACCCAAGCCAAAAGGAATGAGTGGGAAACAATCAAGACTACAGATAGAAGCACTTGCATTTGAATGAGTTTCAAGCATGCTTGGGTACTCGTGTGATCTGAGTGACTCAGTTTTGGAATAAACTGTCGCGTGGTGCACCGCGACCTCCAGGCACCCCGGAGTTTCTGAAAAAAAATTTTCTGCGATTTTCACGAAACCACTTTTCTTCAACTTGAATTGGGCTAAAAATCCATCACTGAAAATAAAAATTCTCTGAGTAGTGTGGAAATACTGATCCTTACCCTGCCTGGGTTGTCCACTGAGCATTTCCGCGAGCTCTACCTGAAGTTCTCTGGGCATGGGATTTTGACATGTTCCCCAAACCAAAAGGAATGAGTGGGAAACAATCAAGACAACAGATAGAAGCACTTGCATTTGAATGAGTTTCAAGCATGCTTGGGTACTCGTGTGATCTGAATGACTCAGTTTTGGAATACAACTGTCGCGTGGTGCACCGCGACCTCCAGGCACCCCGGAGTTTCTGAAAAAAAATTTTCTGCGATTTTCACGAAACCACTTTTCTTCAACTTGAATTGGGCTAAAAATCCATCACTGAAAATAAAAATTCTCTGAGTAGTGTGGAAATACTGATCCTTACCCTGCCTGGGTTGTCCACGGAGCATTTCCGCGAGCTCTACCTGAAGTTCTCTGGGCATGGGATTTTGACATGTTCCCCAAACCAAAAGGAATGAGTGGGAAACAATCAAGACAACAGATAGAAGCACTTGCATTTAAATGAGTTTCAAGCATGCTTGGGTACTTGGGTGATCTGAGTGACTCAGTTTTGGAATACAACTGTCGCGTGGTGCACCGCGACCTCCAGGCACCCCGGAGTTTCTGAAAAAAAATTTTCTGCGATTTTCACGAAACCACTTTTCTTCAACTTGAATTGGGCTAAAAATCCATACCTGAAAATAAAAATTCTCTGAGTAGTGTGTAAATGCTGATCCTTACCCTGCCTGTGTTGTCCACTGAGCATTTCCGCGACCTCTACCTGAAGTTCTCTGGGCATGGGATTTTGACATGTTCCCCAAACCAAAAAGAATGAGTGGGAAACAATCAAGACAACAGATAGAAGCACTTGCATTTGAATGAGTTTCAAGCATGCTTGGGTACTCGTGTGATCTGAGTGACTCAGTTTTGGAATACAACTGTCGCGTGGTGCATCGCGACCTCAAGGCACCCCGGAGTTTCTGAAAAAAAATTTTCTGCGATTTTCACGAAACCACTTTTCTTCAACTTGAATTGGTCTAAAAATCCATCCCTGAAAATAAAAATTCTCTGAGTAGTGTGTAAATGCTGATCCTTACCCTGCCAGGGTTGTCCACTGAGCATTTCCGCGAACTCTACCTGAAGTTCTCTGGGCATGGGATTTTGACATGTTCCCCAAACCAAAAGGAATGAGTGGGAAACAACCAAGACAACAGATACAAGCACTTGCATTTGAATGAGTTTCAAGCATGCTTGGGTACTCGTGTGATCTGAGTGACTCAGTTTTGGAATACAACTGTCGCGTGGTGCATCGAGACCTCAAGGCACTCCGGAGTTTTTGAAAAAAAATTTTCTGCAATTTTCACGAAACCACTTTTCATCAACTTGAATTGGGCTAAAAATCCATCCCTGAAAATAAATATTCTCTAAGTAGTGTGGAAATGCTGATCCTTACCCTACCTGGGGTGTCCACTGAGCATTTCCGCGAACTCTACTTGAATTTCTCTGGGCATGGGATTTTGACATGTTACCCAAACCAAAAGGAATGAGTGGGAAACAATCAAGACAACAGATAGAAGCACTTGCATTTGAATGAGTTTCAAGCATGCTTGGGTACTCGTGTGATCTGAGTGACTCAGTTTTGGAATACAACTGTCGCGTGGTGCACCGCGACCTCCAGGCACCCCGGAGTTTCTGAAAAAAAATTTTCTGCGATTTTCACGAAACCACTTTTCTTCAACTTGAATTGGGCTAAAAATCCATCACTGAAAATGAAAATTCTCTGAGTAGTGTGGAAATACTGATCCTTACGCTGCCTGGGTTGTCCACTGAGCATTTCCGC
The DNA here is from genome assembly GCF_055471065.1 of Atractosteus spatula. Classification (NCBI taxonomy): domain Eukaryota; kingdom Metazoa; phylum Chordata; class Actinopteri; order Semionotiformes; family Lepisosteidae; genus Atractosteus; species Atractosteus spatula. The sequence continues at coordinate 77,716,228 of NC_142708.1, forward strand.
GAGCTCTACCTGAAGTTCTCTGGGCATGGGATTTTGACATGTTCCCCAAACCAAAAGGAATGAGTGGGAAACAATCAAGACAACAGATAGAAGCACTTGCATTTGAATGAGTTTCAAGCATGCTTGGGTACTCGTGTGATCTGAGTGACTCAGTTTTGGAATACAACTGTCGCGTGGTGCACCGCGACCTCCAGGCACCCCGGAGTTTCTGAAAAAAAATTTTCTGCGATTTTCACGAAACCACTTTTCTTCAACTTGAATTGGGCTAAAAATCCATCCCTGAAAATAAAAATTCTCTGAGTAGTGTGTAAATGCTCATCCTTACCCTACCTGGGGTGTCCACTGAGCATTTCCGCTACCTCTACTTGAAGTTCTCTGGGCATGGGATTTTGACATGTTACGCAAACCAAAAGGAATGAGTGGGAAACAATCAAGACAACAGATAGAAGCACTTGCATTTGAATGAGTTTCAAGCATGCTTGGGTACTCGTGTGATCTGAGTGACTCAGTTTTGGAATACAACTGTCGCGTGGTGCACCGCAACCTCCAGGCACCCCGGAGTTTCTGAAAAAAAATTTTCTGCGATTTTCACGAAACCACTTTTCTTCAACTTGAATTGGGCTAAAAATCCATCCCTGAAAATAAAAATTCTCTGAGTAGTGTGTAAATGCTCATCCTTACCCTACCTGGGGTGTCCACTGAGCATTTCCGCGAGCTCTACTTGAAGTTCTCTGGGCATGGGATTTTGACATGTTACGCAAACCAAAAGGAATGAGTGGGAAACAATCAAGAAAAGAGATAGAGGCACTTGCATTTGAATGAGTTTCAAGCATGCCTGGGTACTCGTGTGATCTGAGTGACTCAGTTTTGGAATACAACTGTCGCATGGTGCACCGCGACCTCAAGGCACCCCGGAGTTTCTGAAAAAAATTTTTCTGCAATTTTCACGAAACCACTTTTCATCAACTTGAATTGGGCTAAAAATCCATCCCTGAAAATAAATATTCTCTGAGTATTGTGGAAATGCTGATCCTTACCCTACCTGGGGTGTCCACTGAGCATTTCCGCGAACTCTACTTGAAGTTCTCTGGGCATGGGATTTTGACATGTTACCCAAACCAAAAGGAATGAGTGGGAAACAATCAAGACAACAGATAGAAGCACTTGCATTTGAATGAGTTTCAAGCATGCTTGGGTACTCGTGTGATCTGAGTGACTCAGTTTTGGAATACAACTGTCGCGTGGTGCATCGCGACCTCAAGGCACCCCGGAGTTTCTGAAAAAAAATTTTCTGCGATTTTCACGAAACCACTTTTCATCAACTTGAATTGGGCTAAAAATCCATCCCTGAAAATAAATATTCTCTGAGTAGTGTGGAAATGCTGATCCTTACCCTACCTGGGGTGTCCACTGAGCAATTCCGCGAACTCTACTTGAAGTTCTCTGGGCATGGGATTTTGACATGTTCCCCAAACCAAAAGGAATGAGTGGGAAACAATCAAGACAACAGATAGAAGCACTTGCATTGGAATGAGTTTCAAGCATGCTTGGGTACTCGTGTGATCTGAGTGACTCAGTTTTGGAATACAACTGTCGCGTGGTGCACCGCGACCTCCAGGCACCCCGGAGTTTCTGAAAAAAAAATTTCTGCGATTTTCACGAAACCACTTTTCTTCAACTTGAATTGGTCTAAAAATCCATCCCTGAAAATAAAAATTCTCTGAGTAGTGTGTAAATGCTGATCCTTACCCTGCCAGGGTTGTCCACTGAGCATTTCCGCGAACTCTACCTGAAGTTCTCTGGGCATGGGATTTTGACATGTTCCCCAAACCAAAAGGAATGAGTGGGAAACAATCAAGACAACAGATACAAGCACTTGCATTTGAATGAGTTTCAAGCATGCTTGGGTACTCGTGTGATCTGAGTGACTCAGTTTTGGAATACAACTGTCGCGTGGTGCACCGCGACCTCCAGGCACCCCGGAGTTTTTGAAAAAAAATTTTCTGCGATTTTCACGAAACCACTTTTCTTCAACTTGAATTGGGCTAAAAATCCATACCTGAAAATAAAAATTCTCTGAGTAGTGTGTAAATGCTCATCCTTACCCTACCTGGGGTGTCCACTGAGCATTTCCGCTACCTCTACTTGAAGTTCTCTGGGCATGGGATTTTGACATGTTACGCAAACCAAAAGTTATGAGTGGGAAACAATCAAGACAACAGATAGAAGCACTTGCATTTGAATGAGTTTCAAGCATGCTTGGGTACTCGTGTGATCTGAGTGACTCAGTTTTGGAATACAACTGTCGCGTGGTGCACCGCAACCTCCAGGCACCCCGGAGTTTCTGAAAAAAAATTTTCTGCGATTTTCACGAAACCACTTTTCTTCAACTTGAATTGGGCTAAAAATCCATCCCTGAAAATAAAAATTCTCTGAGTAGTGTGTAAATGCTCATCCTTACCCTACCTGGGGTGTCCACTGAGCATTTCCGCGAGCTCTACTTGAAGTTCTCTGGGCATGGGATTTTGACATGTTACGCAAACCAAAAGGAATGAGTGGGAAACAATCAAGAAAAGAGATAGAGGCACTTGCATTTGAATGAGTTTCAAGCATGCCTGGGTACTCGTGTGATCTGAGTGACTCAGTTTTGGAATACAACTGTCGCATGGTGCACCGCGACCTCAAGGCACCCCGGAGTTTCTGAAAAAAAATTTTCTGCGATTTTCACGAAACCACTTTTCTTCAACTTGAATTGGGCTAAAAATCCATCCCTGAAAATAAAAATTCTCTGAGTAGTGTGTAAATGCTCATCCTTACCCTACCTGGGGTGTCCACTGAGCATTTCCGCGAACTCTACTTGAAGTTCTCTGGGCATGGGATTTTGACATGTTACCCAAACCAAAAGGAATGAGTGGGAAACAATCAAGACAACAGATAGAAGCACTTGCATTTGAATGAGTTTCAAGCATGCTTGGGTACTCGTGTGATCTGAATGACTCAGTTTTGGAATACAACTGTCGCGTGGTGCACCGCGACCTCCAGGCACCCCGGAGTTTCTGAAAAAAAATTTTCTGCGATTTTCACGAAACCACTTTTCTTCAACTTGAATTGGGCTAAAAATCCATCACTGAAAATAAAAATTCTCTGAGTAGTGTGGAAATACTGATCCTTACCCTGCCTGGGTTGTCCACGGAGCATTTCCGCGAGCTCTACCTGAAGTTCTCTGGGCATGGGATTTTGACATGTTCCCCAAACCAAAAGGAATGAGTGGGAAACAATCAAGACAACAGATAGAAGCACTTGCATTTAAATGAGTTTCAAGCATGCTTGGGTACTCGGGTGATCTGAGTGACTCAGTTTTGGAATTCAACTGTCGCGTGGTGCACCGCGACCTCCAGGCACCCCGGAGTTTCTGAAAAGAAATTTTCTGCGATTTTCACGAAACCACTTTTCTTCAACTTGAATTGGGCTAAAAATCCATACCTGAAAATAAAAATTCTCTGAGTAGTGTGTAAATGCTGATCCTTACCCTGCCTGTGTTGTCCACTGAGCATTTCCGCGACCTCTACCTGAAGTTCTCTGGGCATGGGATTTTGACATGTTCCCCAAACCAAAAAGAATGAGTGGGAAACAATCAAGACAACAGATAGAAGCACTTGCATTTGAATGAGTTTCAAGCATGCTTGGGTACTCGTGTGATCTGAGTGACTCAGTTTTGGAATACAACTGTCGCGTGGTGCATCGCGACCTCAAGGCACCCCGGAGTTTCTGAAAAAAAATTTTCTGCGATTTTCACGAAACCACTTTTCTTCAACTTGAATTGGTCTAAAAATCCATCCCTGAAAATAAAAATTCTCTGAGTAGTGTGTAAATGCTGATCCTTACCCTGCCAGGGTTGTCCACTGAGCATTTCCGCGAACTCTACCTGAAGTTCTCTGGGCATGGGATTTTGACATGTTCCCCAAACCAAAAGGAATGAGTGGGAAACAATCAAGACAACAGATACAAGCACTTGCATTTGAATGAGTTTCAAGCATGCTTGGGTACTCGTGTGATCTGAGTGACTCAGTTTTGGAATACAACTGTCGCGTGGTGCACCGCGACCTCCAGGCACCCCGGAGTTTCTGAAAAAAAATTTTCTGCGATTTTCACGAAACCACTTTTCTTCAACTTGAATTGGGCTAGGAATCCATCCCTGAAAATAAAAATTCTCTGAGTAGTGTGTAAATGCTGATCCTTACCCTGCCAGGGTTGTCCACTGAGCATTTCCGCGAACTCTACCTGAAGTTCTCTGGGCATGGGATTTTGACATGTTACGCAAACCAAAAGGAATGAGTGGGAAACAATAAAGACAACAGATAGAAGCACTTGCATTTGAATGAGTTTCAAGCATGCTTGGGTACTCGTGTGATCTGAGTGACTCAGTTTTGGAATACAACTGTCGCGTGGTGCACCGCAACCTCCAGGCACCCCGGAGTTTCTGAAAAAAAATTTTCTGCGATTTTCACGAAACCACTTTTCTTCAACTTGAATTGGGCTAAAAATCCATCCCTGAAAATAAAAATTCTCTGAGTAGTGTGTAAATGCTCATCCTTACCCTACCTGGGGTGTTCACTGAGCATTTCCGCGAGCTCTACTTGAAGTTCTCTGGGCATGGGATTTTGACATGTTACGCAAACCAAAAGGAATGAGTGGGAAACAATCAAGAAAAGAGATAGAGGCACTTGCATTTGAATGAGTTTCAAGCATGCCTGGGTACTCGTGTGATCTGAGTGACTCAGTTTTGGAATACAACTGTCGCATGGTGCACCGCGACCTCAAGGCACCCCGGAGTTTCTGAAAAAAAATTTTCTGCAATTTTCACGAAACCACTTTTCATCAACTTGAATTGGGCTAAAAATCCATCCCTGAAAATAAATATTCTCTGAGTATTGTGGAAATGCTGATCCTTACCCTACCTGGGGTGTCCACTGAGCATTTCCGCGAACTCTACTTGAAGTTCTCTGGGCATGGGATTTTGACATGTTACCCAAACCAAAAGGAATGAGTGGGAAACAATCAAGACAACAGATAGAAGCACTTGCATTTGAATGAGTTTCAAGCATGCTTGGGTACTCGTGTGATCTGAGTGACTCAGTTTTGGAATACAACTGTCGCGTGGTGCACCGCGACCTCCAGGCACCCCGGAGTTTCTGAAAAAAAATTTTCTGCGATTTTCACGAAACCACTTTTCTTCATCTTGAATTGGGCTAAAAATCCATCACTGAAAATAAAAATTCTCTGAGTAGTGTGGAAATACTGATCCTTACCTTGCCTGGGATGTCCACTGAGCATTTCCGCGAGCTCTACCTGAAGTTCTCTGGGCATGGGATTTTGACATGTTCCCCAAACCAAAAGGAATGAGTGGGAAACAATCAAGACAACAGATAGAAGCACTTACATTTGAATGAGTTTCAAGCATGCTTGGGTACTCGTGTGATCTGAGTGACTCAGTTTTGGAATACAACTGTCGCGTGGTGCACCGCGACCTCCAGGCACCCCGGAGTTTCTGAAAAAAAATTTTCTGCGATTTTCACGAAACCACTTTTCTTCAACTTGAATTGGTCTAAAAATCCATCCCTGAAAATAAAAATTCTCTGAGTAGTGTGTAAATGCTCATCCTTACCCTACCTGGGGTGTCCACTAAGCATTTCCGCGACCTCTACTAGAAGTTCTCTGGGCATGGGATTTTGACATGTTACGCAAACCAAAAGGAGTGAGTGGGAAACAATCAAGACAACAGATAGAAGCACTTGCATTTGAATGAGTTTCAAGCATGCTTGGGTACTCGTGTGATCTGAGTGACTCAGTTTTGGAATACAACTGTCGCGTGGTGCACCGCGACCTCCAGGCACCCCGGAGTTTCTGAAAAAAAATTTTCTGCGATTTTCACGAAACCACTTTTCTTCAACTTGAATTGGGCTAAAAATCCATCCCTGAAAATAAAAATTCTCTGAGTAGTGTGTAAATGCTCATCCTTACCCTGCCTGGGTTGTCCACTGAGCATTTCCGCGAACTCTACCTGAAGTTCTCTGGGCATGGGATTTTGACATGTTCCCCAAACCAAAAGGAATGAGTGGGAAACAATCAAGACAACAGATACAAGCACTTGCATTTGAATGAGTTTCAAGTATGCTTGGGTACTCGTGTGATCTGAGTGACTTAGTTTTGGAATTCAACTGTCGCGTGGTGCATCGCGACCTCAAGGCACTCCGGAGTTTTTGAAAAAAAATGTTCTGCAATTTTCTCGAAACCACTTTTCATCAACTTGAATTGGGCTAAAAATCCATCCCTGAAAATAAAAATTCTCTGAGTAGTGTGTAAATGCTCATCCTTACCCTACCTGGGGTGTTCACTGAGCATTTCCGCGAGCTCTACTTGAAGTTCTCTGGGCATGGGATTTTGACATGTTACGCAAACCAAAAGGAATGAGTGGGAAACAATCAAGAAAAGAGACAGAGGCACTTGCATTTGAATGAGTTTCAAGCATGCCTGGGTACTCGTGTGATCTGAGTGACTCAGTTTTGGAATACAACTGTCGCGTGGTGCACCGCGACCTCAAGGCACCTCGGAGTTTCTGAAAAAAAATTTTCTGCAATTTTCACGAAACCACTTTTCATCAACTTGAATTGGGCTAAAAATCCATCCCTGAAAATAAATATTCTCTGAGTATTGTGGAAATGCTGATCCTTACCCTACCTGGGGTGTCCACTGAGCTTTTCCGCGAACTCTACTTGAAGTTCTCTGGGCATGGGATTTTGACATGTTACCCAAACCAAAAGGAATGAGTGGGAAACAATCAAGACAACAGATAGAAGCACTTGCATTTGAATGACTTTCAAGCATGCTTGGGTACTCGTGTGATCTGAGTGACTCAGTTTTGGAATACAACTGTCGCGTGGTGCACCGCGACCTCAAGGCACCCCGGAGTTTCTGAAAAAAAATTTTCTGCGATTTTCACGAAACCACTTTTCTTCCACTTGAATTGGGCTAAAAATCCATCACTGAAAATAAATATTCTCTGAGTAGTGTGGAAATGCTGATCCTTACCCTACCTGGGGTGTCCACTAAGCATTTCCGCGAACTCTACTTGAAGTTCTCTGGGCATGGGATTTTGACATGTTACCTAAGCCAAAAGGAATGAGTGGGAAACAATCAAGACTACAGATAGAAGCACTTGCATTTGAATGAGTTTCAAGCATGCTTGGGTACTCGTGTGATCTGAGTGACTCAGTTTTGGAATACAACTGTCGCGTGGTGCACCGCGACCTCCAGGCACCCCGGAGTTTCTGAAAAAAAAATTTCTGCGATTTTCACGAAACCACTTTTCTTCAACTTGAATTGGGCTAAAAATCCATCACTGAAAATAAAAATTCTCTGAGTAGTGTGGAAATACTGATCCTTACCCTGCCTGGGTTGTCCACTGAGCATTTCCGCGAGCTCTACCTGAAGTTCTCTGGGCATGGGATTTTGACATGTTCCCCAAATCAAAAGGAATGAGTGGGAAACAATCAAGACAACAGATAGAAATACTTGCATTTGAATGAGTTTCAAGCATGCTTGGGTACTCGTGTGATCTGAGTTACTCAGTTTTGGAATACAACTGTCGCGTGGTGCATCGCGACCTCCAGGCACCCCGGAGTTTCTGAAAAAAAAAATTCTGCGATTTTCACGAAACCACTTTTCTTCAACTTGAATTGGGCTAAAAATCCATCCCTGAAAATAAAAATTCTCTGAGTAGTGTGTAAATGCTCATCCTTACCCTACCTGGGGTGTCCACTGAGCATTTCCGCTACCTCTACTTGAAGTTCTCTGGGCATGGGATTTTGACATGTTACGCAAACCAAAAGGAATGAGTGGGAAACAATCAAGACAACAGATAGAAGCACTTGCATTTGAATGAGTTTCAAGCATGCTTGGGTACTCGTGTGATCTGAATGACTCAGTTTTGGAATACAACTGTCGCGTGGTGCACCGCGACCTCCAGGCACCCCGGAGTTTCTGAAAAAAAATTTTCTGCGATTTTCACGAAACCACTTTTCTTCAACTTGAATTGGGCTAAAAATCCATCACTGAAAATAAAAATTCTCTGAGTAGTGTGGAAATACTGATCCTTACCCTTCCTGGGTTGTCCACTGAGCATTTCCACGAGCTCTACCTGAAGTTCTCTGGGCATGGGATTTTGACATGTTCCCCAAACCAAAAGGAATGAGTGGGAAACAATCAAGACAACAGATAGAAGCACTTGCATTTAAATGAGTTTCAAGCATGCTTGGGTACTCGTGTGATCTGAGTGACTCAGTTTTGGAATACATCTGTCGCGTGGTGCACCGCGACCTCCAGGCACCCCGGAGTTTCTGAAAAGAAATTTTCTGCGATTTTCACGAAACCACTTTTCTTCAACTTGAATTGGGCTAAAAATCCATACCTGAAAATAAAAATTCTCTGAGTAGTGTGTAAATGATGATCCTTACCCTGCCTGGGTTGTCCACTGAGCATTTCCGCGACCTCTACCTGAAGTTCTCTGGGCATGGGATTTTGACATGTTCCCCAAACCAAAAGGAATGAGTGGAAAACAATCAAGACAACAGATAGAAGCACTTGCATTTGAATGAGTTTCAAGCATGCTTGGGTACTCGTGTGATCTGAGTGACTCAGTTTTGGAATACAACTGTCGCGTGGTGCATCGCGACCTCAAGGCACCCCGGAGTTTCTGAAAAAAAATTTTCTGCGATTTTCACGAAACCACTTTTCATCAACTTGAATTGGGCTAAAAATCCATCCCTGAAAATAAATATTCTCTGAGTAGTGTGGAAATGCTGATCCTTACCCTACCTGGGGTGTCCACTGAGCATTTCCGCGAACTCTACTTGAAGTTCTCTGGGCATGGGATTTTGACATGTTCCCCAAACCAAAAGGAATGAGTGGGAAACAATCAAGACAACAGATAGAAGCACTTGCATTTGAATGAGTTTCAAGCATGCTTGGGTACTCGTGTGATCTGAGTGACTCAGTTTTGGAATACAACTGTCGCGTGGTGCACCGCGACCTCCAGGCACCCCGGAGTTTCTGAAAAAAAATTTTCTGCGATTTTCACGAAACCACTTTTCTTCAACTTGAATTGGTCTAAAAATCCATCCCTGAAAATAAAAATTCTCTGAGTAGTGTGTAAATGCTGATCCTTACCCTGCCAGGGTTGTCCACTGAGCATTTCCGCGAACTCTACCTGAAGTTCTCTGGGCATGGTATTTTGACATGTTTCCCAAACCAAAAGGAATGAGTGGGAAACAATCAAGACAACAGATACAAGCACTTGCATTTGAATGAGTTTCAAGCATGCTTGGGTACTCGTGTGATCTGAGTGACTCAGTTTTGGAATACAACTGTCGCGTGGTGCACCGCGACCTCCAGGCACCCCGGAGTTTCTGAAAAAAAATTTTCTGCGATTTTCACGAAACCACTTTTCTTCAACTTGAATTGGGCTAAAAATCCATACCTGAAAATAAAAATTCTCTGAGTAGTGTGTAAATGCTGATCCTTACCCTGCCTGGGTTGTCCACTGAGCATTTCCGCGAGCTCTACCTGAAGTTCTCTGGGCATGGGATTTTGACATCTTCCCCAAACCAAAAGGAATGAGTGGGAAACAATCAAGACAACTGATAGAAGCACTTGCATTTGAATGAGTTTCAAGCATGCTTGGGTACTCGTGTGATCTGAGTGACTCAGTTTTGGAATACAACTGTCGCGTGGTGCACCGCGACCTCCAGGCACCCCGGAGTTTCTGAAAAAAAATTTTCTGCGATTTTCACGAAACCACTTTTCTTCAACTTGAATTGGGCTAAAAATCCATCCCTGAAAATAAATATTCTCTGAGTAGTGTGGAAATGCTGATCCTTACCCTACCTGGGGTGTCCACTGAGCATTTCCGCGAACTCTACTTGAAGTTCTCTGGGCATGGGATTTTGACATGTTCCCCAAACCAAAAGGAATGAGTGGGAAACAATCAAGACAACAGATAGAAGCACTTGCATTTGAATGAGTTTCAAGCATGCTTGGGTACTCGTGTGATCTGAGTGACTCAGTTTTGGAATACAACTGACGCGTGGTGCACCGCGACCTCCAGGCACCCCGGAGTTTCTGAAAAAATTTTTTCTGCGATTTTCACGAAACCACTTTTCTTCAACTTGAATTGGGCTAAAAATCCATCACTGAAAATAAAAATTCTCTGAGTAGTGTGGAAATACTGATCCTTACCCTACCTGGGGTGTCCACTGAGCATTTCCGCGACCTCTACTTGAAGTTCTCTGGGCATGGGATTTTGACATGTTACGCAAACCAAAAGGAATGAGTGGGAAACAATCAAGACAACAGATAGAAGCACTTGCATTTGAATGAGTTTCAAGCATGCTTGGGTACTCGTGTGATCTGAGTGACTTAGTTTTGGAATACAACTGTCGCGTGGTGCACCGCAACCTCCAGGCACCCCGGAGTTTCTGAAAAAAAATTTTCTGCGATTTTCACGAAACCACTTTTCTTCAACTTGAATTGGGCTAAAAATCCATCCCTGAAAATAAAAATTCTCTGAGTAGTGTGTAAATGCTCATCCTTACCCTACCTGGGGTGTCCACTGAGCATTTCCGCGAGCTCTACTTGAAGTTCTCTGGGCATGGGATTTTGACATGTTACGCAAACCAAAAGGAATGAGTGGGAAACAATCAAGAAAAGAGATAGAGGCACTTGCATTTGAATGAGTTTCAAGCATGCCTGGGTACTCGTGTGATCGGAGTGACTCAGTTTTGGAATACAACTGTCGCGTGGTGCATCGCGACCTCAAGGCACCCCGGAGTTTCTGAAAAAAAATTTTCTGCAATTTTCACGAAACCACTTTTCATCAACTTGAATTGGGCTAAAAATCCATCCCTGAAAATAAATATTCTCTGAGTATTGTGGAAATGCTGATCCTTACCCTACCTGGGGTGTCCACTGAGCATTTCCGCGAACTCTACTTGAAGTTCTCTGGGCATGGGATTTTGATATGTTACCCAAACCAAAAGGAATGAGTGGGAAACAATCAAGACAACAGATAGAAGCACTTGCATTTGAATGAGTTTCAAGCATGCTTGGGTACTCGTGTGATCTGAGTGACTCAGTTTTGGAATACAACTGTCGCGTGGTGCACCGCGACCTCCAGGCACCCCGGAGTTTCTGAAAAAAAATTTTCTGCGATTTTCACGAAACCACTTTTCTTCAACTTGAATTGGGCTAAAAATCCATCACTGAAAATAAAAATTCTCTGAGTAGTGTGGAAATACTGATCCTTACCCTGCCTGGGTTGTCCACTGAGCATTTCCGCGAGCTCTACCTGAAGTTCTCTGGGCATGGGATTTTGACATGTTCCCCAAACCAAAAGGAATGAGTGGGAAACAATCAAGACAACAGATAGAAGCACTTGCATTTGAATGAGTTTCAAGCATGCTTGGGTACTCGTGTGATCTGAGTAACTCAGATTTGGAATACAACTGTCGCGTGGTGCACCGCGACCTCCAGGCACCCCGGAGTTTCTGAAAAAAAATTTTCTGCGATTTTCACGAAACCACTTTTCTTCAACTTGAATTGGGCTAAAAATCCATCCCTGAAAATAAAAATTCTCTGAGTAGTGTGTAAATGCTCATCCTTACCCTACCTGGGTTGTCCACTAAGCATTTCCGCGAACTCTACTTGAAGTTCTCTGGGCATGGGATTTTGACATGTTACGCAAACCAAAAGGAATGAGTGGGAAACAATCAAGACAACAGATAGAAGCACTTGCATTTGAATGAGTTTCAAGCATGCTTGGGTACTCGTGTGATCTGAGTGACTCAGTTTTGGAATACAACTGTCGCGTGGTGCACCGCGACCTCCAGGCACCCCGGAGTTTCTGAAAAAAAATTTTCTGCGATTTTCACGAAACCACTTTTCTTCAACTTGAATTGGGCTAAAAATCCATCCCTGAAAATAAAAATTCTCTGAGTAGTGTGGAAATACTGATCCTTACCCTGCCTGGGTTGTCCACTGAGTATTTCCGCGAGCTCTACCTGAAGTTCTCTGGGCATGGGATTTTGACATCTTCCCCAAACCAAAAGGATTGAGTGGGAAACAATCAAGACAACTGATAGAAGCACTTGCATTTGAATGAGTTTCAAGCATGCTTGGGTACTCGTGTGATCTGAGTGACTCAGTTTTGGAATACAACTGTCGCGTGGTGCACCGCGACCTCCAGGCACCCCGGAGTTTCTGAAAAAAAATTTTCTGCGATTTTCACGAAACCACTTTTCTTCAACTTGAATTGGGCTAAAAATCCATCCCTGAAAATAAAAATTCTCTGAGTAGTGTGTAAATGCTGATCCTTACCCTACCTGGGGTGTCCACTGAGCATTTCCGCGAGCTCTACTTGAAGTTCTCTGGGCATGGGATTTTGACATGTTACGCAAACCAAAAGGAATGAGTGGGAAACAATCAAGAAAAGAGATAGAGGCTCTTGCATTTGAATGAGTTTCAAGCATGCTTGGGTACTCGTGTGATCTGAGTGACTCAGTTTTGGAATACAACTGTCGCGTGGTGCACCGCGACCTCCAGGCACCCCGGAGTTTCTGAAAAAAAATTTTCTGCGATTTTCACGAAACCACTTTTCTTCAACTTGAATTGGGCTAAAAATCCATCCCTGAAAATAAAAATTCTCTGAGTAGTGTGTAAATGCTCATCCTTACCCTACCTGGGGTGTCCACTGAGCATTTCCGCGAGCTCTACTTGAAGTTCTCTGGGCATGGGATTTTGACATGTTACGCAAACCAAAAGGAATGAGTGGGAAACAATCAAGAAAAGAGATAGAGGCACTTGCATTTGAATGAGTTTCAAGCATGCCTGGGTACTCGTGTGATCGGAGTGACTCAGTTTTGGAATACAACTGTCGCGTGGTGCATCGCGACCTCAAGGCACCCCGGAGTTTCTGAAAAAAAATTTTCTGCAATTTTCACGAAACCACTTTTCATCAACTTGAATTGGGCTAAAAATCCATCCCTGAAAATAAATATTCTCTGAGTATTGTGGAAATGCTGATCCTTACCCTACCTGGGGTGTCCACTGAGCATTTCCGCGAACTCTACTTGAAGTTCTCTGGGCATGGGATTTTGATATGTTACCCAAACCAAAAGGAATGAGTGGGAAACAATCAAGACAACAGATAGAAGCACTTGCATTTGAATGAGTTTCAAGCATGCTTGGGTACTCGTGTGATCTGAGTGACTCAGTTTTGGAATACAACTGTCGCGTGGTGCACCGCGACCTCCAGGCACCCCGGAGTTTCTGAAAAAAAATTTTCTGCGATTTTCACGAAACCACTTTTCTTCAACTTGAATTGGGCTAAAAATCCATCACTGAAAATAAAAATTCTCTGAGTAGTGTGGAAATACTGATCCTTACCCTGCCTGGGTTGTCCACTGAGCATTTCCGCGAGCTCTACCTGAAGTTCTCTGGGCATGGGATTTTGACATGTTCCCCAAACCAAAAGGAATGAGTGGGAAACAATCAAGACAACAGATAGAAGCACTTGCATTTGAATGAGTTTCAAGCATGCTTGGGTACTCGTGTGATCTGAGTAACTCAGATTTGGAATACAACTGTCGCGTGGTGCACCGCGACCTCCAGGCACCCCGGAGTTTCTGAAAAAAAATTTTCTGCGATTTTCACGAAACCACTTTTCTTCAACTTGAATTGGGCTAAAAATCCATCCCTGAAAATAAAAATTCTCTGAGTAGTGTGTAAATGCTCATCCTTACCCTACCTGGGTTGTCCACTAAGCATTTCCGCGAACTCTACTTGAAGTTCTCTGGGCATGGGATTTTGACATGTTACGCAAACCAAAAGGAATGAGTGGGAAACAATCAAGACAACAGATAGAAGCACTTGCATTTGAATGAGTTTCAAGCATGCTTGGGTACTCGTGTGATCTGAGTGACTCAGTTTTGGAATACAACTGTCGCGTGGTGCACCGCGACCTCCAGGCACCCCGGAGTTTCTGAAAAAAAATTTTCTGCGATTTTCACGAAACCACTTTTCTTCAACTTGAATTGGGCTAAAAATCCATCCCTGAAAATAAAAATTCTCTGAGTAGTGTGGAAATACTGATCCTTACCCTGCCTGGGTTGTCCACTGAGTATTTCCGCGAGCTCTACCTGAAGTTCTCTGGGCATGGGATTTTGACATCTTCCCCAAACCAAAAGGATTGAGTGGGAAACAATCAAGACAACTGATAGAAGCACTTGCATTTGAATGAGTTTCAAGCATGCTTGGGTACTCGTGTGATCTGAGTGACTCAGTTTTGGAATACAACTGTCGCGTGGTGCACCGCGACCTCCAGGCACCCCGGAGTTTCTGAAAAAAAATTTTCTGCGATTTTCACGAAACCACTTTTCTTCAACTTGAATTGGGCTAAAAATCCATCCCTGAAAATAAAAATTCTCTGAGTAGTGTGTAAATGCTGATCCTTACCCTACCTGGGGTGTCCACTGAGCATTTCCGCGAGCTCTACTTGAAGTTCTCTGGGCATGGGATTTTGACATGTTACGCAAACCAAAAGGAATGAGTGGGAAACAATCAAGAAAAGAGATAGAGGCTCTTGCATTTGAATGAGTTTCAAGCATGCTTGGGTACTCGTGTGATCTGAGTGACTCAGTTTTGGAATACAACTGTCGCGTGGTGCACCGCGACCTCCAGGCACCCCGGAGTTTCTGAAAAAAAATTTTCTGCGATTTTCACGAAACCACTTTTCTTCAACTTGAATTGGGCTAAAAATCCATCCCTGAAAATAAATATTCTCTGAGTAGTGTGGAAATGCTGATCCTTACCCTACCTGGGGTGTCCACTGAGCATTTCCGCGAACTCTACTTGAAGTTCTCTGGGCATGGGATTTTGACATGTTACCTAAGCCAAATGGAATGAGTGGGAAACAATCAAGACTACAGATAGAAGCACTTGCATTTGAATGAGTTTCAAGCATGCTTGGGTACTCGTGTGATCTGAGTGACTCAGTTTTGGAATACAACTGTCGCGTGGTGCACCGCGACCTCCAGGCACCCCGGAGTTTCTGAAAAAAAATTTTCTGCGATTTTCACGAAACCACTTTTCTTCAACTTGAATTGGGCTAAAAATCCATCACTGAAAATAAAAATTCTCTGAGTAGTGTGGAAATACTGATCCTTACCCTGCCTGGGTTGTCCACTGAGCATTTCCGCGAGCTCTACCTGAAGTTCTCTGGGCATGGGATTTTGACATGTTCCCCAAACCAAAAGGAATGAGTGGGTAACAATCAAGACAACAGATAGAAGTACTTGCATTTGAATGAGTTTCAAGCATGCTTGGGTACTCGTGTGATCTGAGTGACTCAGTTTTGGAATACAAGTGTCGCGTGGTGCACCGCGACCTCCAGGCACCCCGGAGTTTCTGAAAAAAAATTTTCTGCGATTTTCACGAAACCACTTTTCTTCAACTTGAATTGGGCTAAAAATCCATCCCTGAAAATAAAAATTCTCTGAGTAGTGTGTAAATGCTCATCCTTACCCTACCTGGGGTGTCCACTGAGCATTTCCGCTACCTCTACTTGAAGTTCTCTGGGCATGGGATTTTGACATGTTACGCAAACCAAAAGGAATGAGTGGGAAACAATCAAGACAACAGATAGAAGCACTTGCATTTGAATGAGTTTCAAGCATGCTTGGGTACTCGTGTGATCTGAATGACTCAGTTTTGGAATAGAACTGTCGCGTGGTGCACCGCGACCTCCAGGCACCACGGAGTTTCTGAAAAAAAATTTTCTGCGATTTTCACGAAACCACTTTTCTTCAACTTGAATTGGGCTAAAAATCCATCACTGAAAATAAAAATTCTCTGAGTAGTGTGTAAATGCTGATCCTTACCCTGCCTGTGTTGTCCACTGAGCATTTCCGCGACCTCTACCTGAAGTTCTCTGGGCATGGGATTTTGACATGTTCCCCAAACCAAAAGGAATGAGTGGGAAACAATCAAGACAACAGATACAAGCACTTGCATTTGAATGAGTTTCAAGCATGCTTGGGTACTCGTGTGATCTGAGTGACTCAGTTTTGGAATACAACTGTCGCGTGGTGCACCGCGACCTCCAGGCACCCCGGAGTTTCTGAAAAAAAATTTTCTGCGATTTTCACGAAACCACTTTTCTTCAACTTGAATTGGGCTAAAAATCCATCCCTGAAAATAAAAATTCTCTGAGTAGTGTGTAAATGCTCATCCTTACCCTGCCTGGGTTGTCCACTGAGCATTTCCGCGAACTCTACCTGAAGTTCTCTGGGCATGGGATTTTGACATGTTCCCCAAACCAAAAGGAATGAGTGGGAAACAATCAAGAAAAGAGATAGAGGCACTTGCATTTGAATGAGTTTCATGCATGCCTGGGTACTCGTGTGATCTGAGTGACTCAGTTTTGGAATACAACTGTCGCGTGGTGCATCGCGACCTCAAGGCACCCCGGAGTTTCTGAAAAAAAATTTTCTGCAATTTTCACGAAACCACTTTTCATCAACTTGAATTGGGCTAAAAATCCATCCCTGAAAATAAATATTCTCTGAGTAGTGTGGAAATGCTGATCCTTACCCTACCTGGGGTGTCCACTGAGCATTTCCGCGAACTCTACTTGAAGTTCTCTGGGCATGGGATTTTGACATGTTCCCCAAACCAAAAGGAATGAGTGGGAAACAATCAAGACAACAGATAGAAGCACTTGCATTTGAATGAGTTTCAAGCATGCTTGGGTACTCGTGTGATCTGAGTGACTCAGTTTTGGAATACAACTGACGCGTGGTGCACCGCGACCTCCAGGCACCCCGGAGTTTCTGAAAAAAATTTTTCTGCGATTTTCACGAAACCACTTTTCTTCAACTTGAATTGGGCTAAAAATCCATCACTGAAAATAAAAATGCTCTGAGTAGTGTGGAAATATTGATCCTTACCCTACCTGGGGTGTCCACTGAGCATTTCCGCGACCTCTACTTGAAGTTCTCTGGGCATGGGATTTTGACATGTTACGCAAACCAAAAGGAATGAGTGGGAAACAATCAAGACAACAGATAGAAGCACTTGCATTTGAATGAGTTTCAAGCATGCTTGGGTACTCGTGTGATCTGAGTGACTCAGTTTTGGAATACAACTGACGCGTGGTGCACCGCGACCTCCAGGCACCCCGGAGTTTCTGAAAAAAATTTTTCTGCGATTTTCACGAAACCACTTTTCTTCAACTTGAATTGGGCTAAAAATCCATCACTGAAAATAAAAATTCTCTGAGTAGTGTGGAAATACTGATCCTTACCCTACCTGGGGTGTCCACTGAGCATTTCCGCGACCTCTACTTGAAGTTCTCTGGGCATGGGATTTTGACATGTTACGCAAACCAAAAGGAATGAGTGGGAAACAATCAAGACAACAGATAGAAGCACTTGCATTTGAATGAGTTTCAAGCATGCTTGGGTACTCGTGTGATCTGAGTGACTTAGTTTTGGAATACAACTGTCGCGTGGTGCACCGCGACCTCCAGGCACCCCGGAGTTTCTGAAAAAAAATTTTCTGCGATTTTCAAGAAACCACTTTTCTTCAACTTGAATTGGGCTAAAAATCCATCCCTGAAAATAAAAATTCTCTGAGTAGTGTGTAAATGCTCATCCTTACCCTACCTGGGGTGTCCACTGAGCATTTCCGCGAGCTCTACTTGAAGTTCTCTGGGCATGGGATTTTGACATGTTACGCAAACCAAAAGGAATGAGTGGGAAACAATCAAGAAAAGAGATAGAGGCACTTGCATTTGAATGAGTTTCAAGCATGCCTGGGTACTCGTGTGATCGGAGTGACTCAGTTTTGGAATACAACTGTCGCGTGGTGCATCGCGACCTCAAGGCACCCCGGAGTTTCTGAAAAAAAATTTTCTGCAATTTTCACGAAACCACTTTTCATCAACTTGAATTGGGCTAAAAATCCATCCCTGAAAATAAATATTCTCTGAGTATTGTGGAAATGCTGATCCTTACCCTACCTGGGGTGTCCACTGAGCATTTCCGCGAACTCTACTTGAAGTTCTCTGGGCATGGGATTTTGATATGTTACCCAAACCAAAGGAATGAGTGGGAAACAATCAAGACAACAGATAGAAGCACTTGCATTTGAATGAGTTTCAAGCATGCTTGGGTACTCGTGTGATCTGAGTGACTCAGTTTTGGAATACAACTGTCGCGTGGTGCACCGCGACCTCCAGGCACCCCGGAGTTTCTGAAAAAAAATTTTCTGCGATTTTCACGAAACCACTTTTCTTCAACTTGAATTGGGCTAAAAATCCATCACTGAAAATAAAAATTCTCTGAGTAGTGTGGAAATACTGATCCTTACCCTGCCTGGGTTGTCCACTGAGCATTTCCGCGAGCTCTACCTGAAGTTCTCTGGGCATGGGATTTTGACATGTTCCCCAAACCAAAAGGAATGAGTGGGAAACAATCAAGACAACAGATAGAAGCACTTGCATTTGAATGAGTTTCAAGCATGCTTGGGTACTCGTGTGATCTGAGTGACTCAGATTTGGAATACAACTGTCGCGTGGTGCACCGCGACCTCCAGGCACCCCGGAGTTTCTGAAAAAAAATTTTCTGCGATTTTCACGAAACCACTTTTCTTCAACTTGAATTGGGCTAAAAATCCATCCCTGAAAATAAAAATTCTCTGAGTAGTGTGTAAATGCTCATCCTTACCCTACCTGGGTTGTCCACTAAGCATTTCCGCGACCTCTACTTGAAGTTCTCTGGGCATGGGATTTTGACATGTTACGCAAACCAAAAGGAATGAGTGGGAAACAATCAAGACAACAGATAGAAGCACTTGCATTTGAATGAGTTTCAAGCATGCTTGGGTACTCGTGTGATCTGAGTGACTCAGTTTTGGAATACAACTGTCGCGTGGTGCACCGCGACCTCCAGGTACCCCGGAGTTTCTGAAAAAAAATTTTCTGCGATTTTCACGAAACCACTTTTCTTCAACTTGAATTGGGCTAAAAATCCATCCCTGAAAATAAAAATTCTCTGAGTAGTGTGGAAATACTGATCCTTACCCTGCCTGGGTTGTCCACTGAGTATTTCCGCGAGCTCTACCTGAAGTTCTCTGGGCATGGGATTTTGACATCTTCCCCAAACCAAAAGGATTGAGTGGGAAACAATCAAGACAACTGATAGAAGCACTTGCATTTGAATGAGTTTCAAGCATGCTTGGGTACTCGTGTGATCTGAGTGACTCAGTTTTGGAATACAACTGTCGCGTGGTGCACCGCGACCTCTAGGCACCCCGGAGTTACTGAAAAAAAATTTTCTGCGATTTTCACGAAACCACTTTTCTTCAACTTGAATTGGGCTAAAAATCCATCCCTGAAAATAAAAATTCTCTGAGTAGTGTGTAAATGCTGATCCTTACCCTACCTGGGGTGTCCACTGAGCATTTCCGCGAGCTCTACTTGAAGTTCTCTGGGCATGGGATTTTGACATGTTACGCAAACCAAAAGGAATGAGTGGGAAACAATCAAGAAAAGAGATAGAGGCACTTTCATTTGAATGAGTTTCAAGCATGCTTGGGTACTCGTGTGATCTGAGTGACTCAGTTTTGGAATACAACTGTCGCGTGGTGCACCGCGACCTCCAGGCACCCCGGAGTTTCTGAAAAAAAATTTTCTGCGATTTTCACGAAACCACTTTTCTTCAACTTGAATTGGGCTAAAAATCCATCCCTGAAAATAAATATTCTCTGAGTAGTGTGGAAATGCTGATCCTTACCCTACCTGGGGTGTCCACTGAGCATTTCCGCGAACTCTACTTGAAGTTCTCTGGGCATGGGATTTTGACATGTTACCTAAGCCAAATGGAATGAGTGGGAAACAATCAAGACTACAGATAGAAGCACTTGCATTTGAATGAATTTCAAGCATGCTTGGGTACTCGTGTGATCTGAGTGACTCAGTTTTGGAATACAACTGTCGCGTGGTGCACCGCGACCTCCAGGCACCCCGGAGTTTCTGAAAAAAAATTTTCTGCGATTTTCACGAAACCACTTTTCTTCAACTTGAATTGGGCTAAAAATCCATCACTGAAAATAAAAATTCTCTGAGTAGTGTGTAAATGCTGATCCTTACCCTGCCTGTGTTGTCCACTGAGCATTTCCGCGACCTCTACCTGAAGTTCTCTGGGCATGGGATTTTGACATGTTCCCCAAACCAAAAGGAATGAGTGGGAAACAATCAAGACAACAGATACAAGCACTTGCATTTGAATGAGTTTCAAGCATGCTTGGGTACTCGTGTGATCTGAGTGACTCAGTTTTGGAATACAACTGTCGCGTGGTGCACCGCGACCTCCAGGCACCCCGGAGTTTCTGAAAAAAAATTTTCTGCGATTTTCACGAAACCACTTTTCTTCAACTTGAATTGGGCTAAAAATCCATCCCTGAAAATAAAAATTCTCTGAGTAGTGTGTAAATGCTCATCCTTACCCTGCCTGGGTTGTCCACTGAGCATTTCCGCGAACTCTACCTGAAGTTCTCTGGGCATGGGATTTTGACATGTTCCCCAAACCAAAAGGAATGAGTGGGAAACAATCAAGAAAAGAGATAGAGGCACTTGCATTTGAATGAGTTTCAAGCATGCCTGGGTACTCGTGTGATCTGAGTGACTCAGTTTTGGAATACAACTGTCGCGTGGTGCATCGCGACCTCAAGGCACCCCGGAGTTTCTGAAAAAAAATTTTCTGCAATTTTCACGAAACCACTTTTCATCAACTTGAATTGGGCTAAAAATCCATCCCTGAAAATAAATATTCTCTGAGTAGTGTGGAAATGCTGATCCTTACCCTACCTGGGGTGTCCACTGAGCATTTCCGCGAACTCTACTTGAAGTTCTCTGGGCATGGGATTTTGACATGTTACCCAAACCAAAAGGAATGAGTGGGAAACAATCAAGACAACAGATAGAAGCACTTGCATTTGAATGAGTTTCAAGCATGCTTGGGTACTCGTGTGATCTGAGTGACTCAGTTTTGGAATACAACTGACGCGTGGTGCACCGCGACCTCCAGGCACCCCGGAGTTTCTGAAAAAAATTTTTCTGCGATTTTCACGAAACCACTTTTCTTCAACTTGAATTGGGCTAAAAATCTATCACTGAAAATAAAAATTCTCTGAGTAGTGTGGAAATACTGATCCTTACCCTACCTGGGGTGTCCACTGAGCATTTCCGCGACCTCTACTTGAAGTTCTCTGGGCATGGGATTTTGACATGTTACGCAAACCAAAAGGAATGAGTGGGAAACAATCAAGACAACAGATAGAAGCACTTGCATTTGAATGAGTTTCAAGCATGCTTGGGTACTCGTGTGATCTGAGTGACTTAGTTTTGGAATACAACTGTCGCGTGGTGCACCGCAACCTCCAGGCACCCCGGAGTTTCTGAAAAAAAATTTTCTGCGATTTTCACGAAACCACTTTTCTTCAACTTGAATTGGGCTAAAAATCCATCCCTGAAAATAAAAATTCTCTGAGTAGTGTGTAAATGCTCATCCTTACCCTACCTGGGGTGTCCACTGAGCATTTCCGCGAGCTCTACTTGAAGTTCTCTGGGCATGGGATTTTGACATGTTACGCAAACCAAAAGGAATGAGTGGGAAACAATCAAGAAAAGAGATAGAGGCACTTGCATTTGAATGAGTTTCAAGCATGCCTGGGTACTCGTGTGATCGGAGTGACTCAGTTTTGGAATACAACTATCGCGTGGTGCATCGCGACCTCAAGGCACCCCGGAGTTTCTGAAAAAAAATTTTCTGCAATTTTCACGAAACCACTTTTCATCAACTTGAATTGGGCTAAAAATCCATCCCTGAAAATAAATATTCTCTGAGTATTGTGGAAATGCTGATCCTTACCCTACCTGGGGTGTCCACTGAGCATTTCCGCGAACTCTACTTGAAGTTCTCTGGGCATGGGATTTTGATATGTTACCCAAACCAAAAGGAATGAGTGGGAAACAATCAAGACAACAGATAGAAGCACTTGCATTTGAATGAGTTTCAAGCATGCTTGGGTACTCGTGTGATCTGAGTGACTCAGTTTTGGAATACAACTGTCGCGTGGTGCACCGCGACCTCCAGGCACCCCGGAGTTTCTGAAAAAAAATTTTCTGCGATTTTCACGAAACCACTTTTCTTCAACTTGAATTGGGCTAAAAATCCATCACTGAAAATAAAAATTCTCTGAGTAGTGTGGAAATACTGATCCTTACCCTGCCTGGGTTGTCCACTGAGCATTTCCGCGAGCTCTACCTGAAGTTCTCTGGGCATGGGATTTTGACATGTTCCCCAAACCAAAAGGAATGAGTGGGAAACAATCAAGACAACAGATAGAAGCACTTGCATTTGAATGAGTTTCAAGCATGCTTGGGTACTCGTGTGATCTGAGTAACTCAGATTTGGAATACAACTGTCGCGTGGTGCACCGCGACCTCAAGGCACCCCGGAGTTTCTGAAAAAAAATTTTCTGCAATTTTCACGAAACCACTTTTCATCAACTTGAATTGGGCTAAAAATCCATCCCTGAAAATAAATATTCTCTGAGTAGTGTGGAAATGCTGATCCTTACCCTACCTGGGGTGTCCACTGAGCATTTCCGCGAACTCTACTTGAAGTTCTCTGGGCATGGGATTTTGACATGTTACCCAAACCAAAAGGAATGAGTGGGAAACAATCAAGACAACAGATAGAAGCACTTGCATTTGA
This sequence comes from Atractosteus spatula, assembly GCF_055471065.1. NCBI lineage: Eukaryota > Metazoa > Chordata > Actinopteri > Semionotiformes > Lepisosteidae > Atractosteus > Atractosteus spatula. Next base: position 77,739,117 of record NC_142708.1, read on the forward strand.
ATGAGTTTCAAGCATGCTTGGGTACTCGTGTGATCTGAGTGACTCAGTTTTGGAATACAACTGACGCGTGGTGCACCGCGACCTCCAGGCACCCCGGAGTTTCTGAAAAAAATTTTTCTGCGATTTTCACGAAACCACTTTTCTTCAACTTGAATTGGGCTAAAAATCTATCACTGAAAATAAAAATTCTCTGAGTAGTGTGGAAATACTGATCCTTACCCTACCTGGGGTGTCCACTGAGCATTTCCGCGACCTCTACTTGAAGTTCTCTGGGCATGGGATTTTGACATGTTACGCAAACCAAAAGGAATGAGTGGGAAACAATCAAGACAACAGATAGAAGCACTTGCATTTGAATGAGTTTCAAGCATGCTTGGGTACTCGTGTGATCTGAGTGACTTAGTTTTGGAATACAACTGTCGCGTGGTGCACCGCAACCTCCAGGCACCCCGGAGTTTCTGAAAAAAAATTTTCTGCGATTTTCACGAAACCACTTTTCTTCAACTTGAATTGGGCTAAAAATCCATCCCTGAAAATAAAAATTCTCTGAGTAGTGTGTAAATGCTCATCCTTACCCTACCTGGGGTGTCCACTGAGCATTTCCGCGAGCTCTACTTGAAGTTCTCTGGGCATGGGATTTTGACATGTTACGCAAACCAAAAGGAATGAGTGGGAAACAATCAAGAAAAGAGATAGAGGCACTTGCATTTGAATGAGTTTCAAGCATGCCTGGGTACTCGTGTGATCGGAGTGACTCAGTTTTGGAATACAACTGTCGCGTGGTGCATCGCGACCTCAAGGCACCCCGGAGTTTCTGAAAAAAAATTTTCTGCAATTTTCACGAAACCACTTTTCATCAACTTGAATTGGGCTAAAAATCCATCCCTGAAAATAAATATTCTCTGAGTATTGTGGAAATGCTGATCCTTACCCTACCTGGGGTGTCCACTGAGCATTTCCGCGAACTCTACTTGAAGTTCTCTGGGCATGGGATTTTGATATGTTACCCAAACCAAAAGGAATGAGTGGGAAACAATCAAGACAACAGATAGAAGCACTTGCATTTGAATGAGTTTCAAGCATGCTTGGGTACTCGTGTGATCTGAGTGACTCAGTTTTGGAATACAACTGTCGCGTGGTGCACCGCGACCTCCAGGCACCCCGGAGTTTCTGAAAAAAAATTTTCTGCGATTTTCACGAAACCACTTTTCTTCAACTTGAATTGGGCTAAAAATCCATCACTGAAAATAAAAATTCTCTGAGTAGTGTGGAAATACTGATCCTTACCCTGCCTGGGTTGTCCACTGAGCATTTCCGCGAGCTCTACCTGAAGTTCTCTGGGCATGGGATTTTGACATGTTCCCCAAACCAAAAGGAATGAGTGGGAAACAATCAAGACAACAGATAGAAGCACTTGCATTTGAATGAGTTTCAAGCATGCTTGGGTACTCGTGTGATCTGAGTAACTCAGATTTGGAATACAACTGTCGCGTGGTGCACCGCGACCTCAAGGCACCCCGGAGTTTCTGAAAAAAAATTTTCTGCGATTTTCACGAATCCACTTTTCTTCAACTTGAATTGGGCTAAAAATCCATCCCTGAAAATAAAAATTCTCTGAGTAGTGTGGAAATACTGATCCTTACCCTGCCTGGGTTGTCCACTGAGCATTTCCGCGAGCTCTACCTGAAGTTCTCTGGGCATGGGATTTTGACATGTTCCCCAAACCAAAAGGAATGAGTGGGTAACAATCAAGACAACAGATAGAAGTACTTGCATTTGAATGAGTTTCAAGCATGCTTGGGTACTCGTGTGATCTGAGTGACTCAGTTTTGGAATACAAGTGTCGCGTGGTGCACCGCGACCTCCAGGCACCCCGGAGTTTCTGAAAAAAAATTTTCTGCGATTTTCACGAAACCACTTTTCTTCAACTTGAATTGGGCTAAAAATCCATCCCTGAAAATAAAAATTCTCTGAGTAGTGTGTAAATGCTCATCCTTACCCTACCTGGGGTGTCCACTGAGCATTTCCGCTACCTCTACTTGAAGTTCTCTGGGCATGGGATTTTGACATGTTACGCAAACCAAAAGGAATGAGTGGGAAACAATCAAGACAACAGATAGAAGCACTTGCATTTGAATGAGTTTCAAGCATGCTTGGGTACTCGTGTGATCTGAATGACTCAGTTTTGGAATAGAACTGTCGCGTGGTGCACCGCGACCTCCAGGCACCACGGAGTTTCTGAAAAAAAATTTTCTGCGATTTTCACGAAACCACTTTTCTTCAACTTGAATTGGGCTAAAAATCCATCACTGAAAATAAAAATTCTCTGAGTAGTGTGTAAATGCTGATCCTTACCCTGCCTGTGTTGTCCACTGAGCATTTCCGCGACCTCTACCTGAAGTTCTCTGGGCATGGGATTTTGACATGTTCCCCAAACCAAAAGGAATGAGTGGGAAACAATCAAGACAACAGATACAAGCACTTGCATTTGAATGAGTTTCAAGCATGCTTGGGTACTCGTGTGATCTGAGTGACTCAGTTTTGGAATACAACTGTCGCGTGGTGCACCGCGACCTCCAGGCACCCCGGAGTTTCTGAAAAAAAATTTTCTGCGATTTTCACGAAACCACTTTTCTTCAACTTGAATTGGGCTAAAAATCCATCCCTGAAAATAAAAATTCTCTGAGTAGTGTGTAAATGCTCATCCTTACCCTGCCTGGGTTGTCCACTGAGCATTTCCGCGAACTCTACCTGAAGTTCTCTGGGCATGGGATTTTGACATGTTCCCCAAACCAAAAGGAATGAGTGGGAAACAATCAGGAAAAGAGATAGAGGCACTTGCATTTGAATGAGTTTCAAGCATGCCTGGGTACTCGTGTGATCTGAGTGACTCAGTTTTGGAATACAACTGTCGCGTGGTGCATCGCGACCTCAAGGCACCCCGGAGTTTCTGAAAAAAAATTTTCTGCAATTTTCACGAAACCACTTTTCATCAACTTGAATTGGGCTAAAAATCCATCCCTGAAAATAAATATTCTCTGAGTAGTGTGGAAATGCTGATCCTTACCCTACCTGGGGTGTCCACTGAGCATTTCCGCGAACTCTACTTGAAGTTCTCTGGGCATGGGATTTTGACATGTTACCCAAACCAAAAGGAATGAGTGGGAAACAATCAAGACAACAGATAGAAGCACTTGCATTTGAATGAGTTTCAAGCATGCTTGGGTACTCGTGTGATCTGAGTGACTCAGTTTTGGAATACAACTGACGCGTGGTGCACCGCGACCTCCAGGCACCCCGGAGTTTCTGAAAAAAATTTTTCTGCGATTTTCACGAAACCACTTTTCTTCAACTTGAATTGGGCTAAAAATCCATCACTGAAAATAAAAATTCTCTGAGTAGTGTGGAAATACTGATCCTTACCCTACCTGGGGTGTCCACTGAGCATTTCCGCGACCTCTACTTGAAGTTCTCTGGGCATGGGATTTTGACATGTTACGCAAACCAAAAGGAATGAGTGGGAAACAATCAAGACAACAGATAGAAGCACTTGCATTTGAATGAGTTTCAAGCATGCTTGGGTACTCGTGTGATCTGAGTGACTTAGTTTTGGAATACAACTGTCGCGTGGTGCACCGCAACCTCCAGGCACCCCGGAGTTTCTGAAAAAAAATTTTCTGCGATTTTCACGAAACCACTTTTCTTCAACTTGAATTGGGCTAAAAATCCATCCCTGAAAATAAAAATTCTCTGAGTAGTGTGTAAATGCTCATCCTTACCCTACCTGGGGTGTCCACTGAGCATTTCCGCGAGCTCTACTTGAAGTTCTCTGGGCTGGGATTTTGACATGTTACGCAAACCAAAAGGAATGAGTGGGAAACAATCAAGAAAAGAGATAGAGGCACTTGCATTTGAATGAGTTTCAAGCATGCCTGGGTACTCGTGTGATCGGAGTGACTCAGTTTTGGAATACAACTGTCGCGTGGTGCATCGCGACCTCAAGGCACCCCGGAGTTTCTGAAAAAAAATTTTCTGCAATTTTCACGAAACCACTTTTCATCAACTTGAATTGGGCTAAAAATCCATCCCTGAAAATAAATATTCTCTGAGTATTGTGGAAATGCTGATCCTTACCCTACCTGGGGTGTCCACTGAGCATTTCCGCGAACTCTACTTGAAGTTCTCTGGGCATGGGATTTTGATATGTTACGCAAACCAAAAGGAATGAGTGGGAAACAATCAAGACAACAGATAGAAGCACTTGCATTTGAATGAGTTTCAAGCATGCCTGGGTACTCGTGTGATCTGAGTGACTCAGTTTTGGAATACAACTGTCGCGTGGTGCACCGCGACCTCCAGGCACCCCGGAGTTTCTGAAAAAAAATTTTCTGCGATTTTCACGAAACCACTTTTCTTCAACTTGAATTGGGCTAAAAATCCATCACTGAAAATAAAAATTCTCTGAGTATTGTGGAAATGCTCATCCTTACCCTACCTGGGGTGTCCACTGAGCATTTCCGCGAGCTCTACTTGAAGTTCTCTGGGCATGGGATTTTGACATGTTACGCAAACCAAAAGGAATGAGTGGGAAACAATCAAGAAAAGAGATTGAGGCACTTGCATTTGAATGAGTTTCAAGCATGCCTGGGTACTCGTGTGATCTGAGTGACTCAGTTTTGGAATACAACTGTCGCGTGGTGCACCGCGACCTCCAGGCACCCCGGAGTTTCTGAAAAAAAATTTTCTGCAATTTTCACGAAACCACTTTTCATCAACTTGAATTGGGCTAAAAATCCATCCCTGAAAATAAATATTCTCTGAGTATTGTGGAAATGCTGATCCTTACCCTACCTGGGGTGTCCACTGAGCATTTCCGCGAACTCTACTTGAAGTTCTCTGGGCATGGGATTTTGACATGTTACCCAAACCAAAAGGAATGAGTGGGAAACAATCAAGACAACAGATAGAAGCACATGCATTTGAATGAGTTTCAAGCATGCTTGGGTACTCGTGTGATCTGAGTGACTCAGTTTTGGAATACAACTGTCGCGTGGTGCACCGCGACCTCCAGGCACCCCGGAGTTTCTGAAAAAAAATTTTCTGCGATTTTCACGAAACCACTTTTCTTCAACTTGAATTGGGCTAAAAATCCATCACTGAAAATAAAAATTCTCTGAGTAGTGTGGAAATACTGATCCTTACCCTGCCTGGGTTGTCCACTGAGCATTTCCGCGAGCTCTACCTGAAGTTCTCTGGGCATGGGATTTTGACATGTTCCCCAAACCAAAAGGAATGAGTGGGAAACAATCAAGACAACAGATAGAAGCACTTGCATTTGAATGAGTTTCAAGCATGCTTGGGTACTCGTGTGATCTGAGTGACTCAGTTTTGGAATACAACTGTCGCGTGGTGCACCGCGACCTCCAGGCACCCCGGAGTTTCTGAAAAAAAATTTTCTGCGATTTTCACGAAACCACTTTTCTTCAACTTGAATTGGGCTAAAAATCCATCCCTGAAAATAAAAATTCTCTGAGTAGTGTGTAAATGCTCATCCTTACCCTACCTGGGGTGTCCACTGAGCATTTCCGCGACCTCTACTTGAAGTTCTCTGGGCATGGGATTTTGACATGTTACGCAAACCAAAAGGAATGAGTGGGAAACAATCAAGACAACAGATAGAAGCACTTGCATTTGAATGAGTTTCAAGCATGCTTGGGTACTCGTGTGATCTGAGTGACTCAGTTTTGGAATACAACTGTCGCGTGGTGCACCGCAACCTCCAGGCACCCCGGAGTTTCTGAAAAAAAATTTTCTGCGATTTTCACGAAACCACTTTTCTTCAACTTGAATTGGGCTAAAAATCCATCACTGAAAATAAAAATTCTCTGAGTAGTGTGTAAATGCTCATCCTTACCCTACCTGGGGTGTCCACTGAGCATTTCCGCGAGCTCTACTTGAAGTTCTCTGGGCATGGGATTTTGACATGTTACGCAAACCAAAAGGAATGAGTGGGAAACAATCAAGAAAAGAGATTGAGGCACTTGCATTTGAATGAGTTTCAAGCATGCCTGGGTACTCGTGTGATCTGAGTGACTCAGTTTTGGAATACAACTGTCGCGTGGTGCACCGCGACCTCCAGGCACCCCGGAGTTTCTGAAAAAAAATTTTCTGCAATTTTCACGAAACCACTTTTCATCAACTTGAATTGGGCTAAAAATCCATCCCTGAAAATAAATATTCTCTGAGTATTGTGGAAATGCTGATCCTTACCCTACCTGGGGTGTCCACTGAGCATTTCCGCGAACTCTACTTGAAGTTCTCTGGGCATGGGATTTTGACATGTTACCCAAACCAAAAGGAATGAGTGGGAAACAATCAAGACAACAGATAGAAGCACATGCATTTGAATGAGTTTCAAGCATGCTTGGGTACTCGTGTGATCTGAGTGACTCAGTTTTGGAATACAACTGTCGCGTGGTGCACCGCGACCTCCAGGCACCCCGGAGTTTCTGAAAAAAAATTTTCTGCGATTTTCACGAAACCACTTTTCTTCAACTTGAATTGGGCTAAAAATCCATCACTGAAAATAAAAATTCTCTGAGTAGTGTGGAAATACTGATCCTTACCCTGCCTGGGTTGTCCACTGAGGATTTCCGCGAGCTCTACCTGAAGTTCTCTGGGCATGGGATTTTGACATGTTCCCCAAACCAAAAGGAATGAGTGGGAAACAATCAAGACAACAGATAGAAGCACTTGCATTTGAATGAGTTTCAAGCATGCTTGGGTACTCGTGTGATCTGAGTGACTCAGTTTTGGAATACAACTGACGCGTGGTGCACCGCGACCTCCAGGCACCCCGGAGTTTCTGAAAAAAATTTTTCTGCGATTTTCACGAAACCACTTTTCTTCAACTTGTATTGGGCTAAAAATCCATCACTGAAAATAAAAATTCTCTGAGTAGTGTGGAAATACTGATCCTTACCCTACCTGGGGTGTCCACTGAGCATTTCCGCGAGCTCTACTTGAAGTTCTCTGGGCATGGGATTTTGACATGTTACGCAAACCAAAAGGAATGAGTGGGAAACAATCAAGAAAAGAGATAGAGGCACTTGCATTTGAATGAGTTTCAAGCATGCCTGGGTACTCGTGTGATCGGAGTGACTCAGTTTTGGAATACAACTGTCGCGTGGTGCATCGCGACCTCAAGGCACCCCGGAGTTTCTGAAAAAAAATTTTCTGCAATTTTCACGAAACCACTTTTCATCAACTTGAATTGGGCTAAAAATCCATCCCTGAAAATAAATATTCTCTGAGTATTGTGGAAATGCTGATCCTTACCCTACCTGGGGTGTCCACTGAGCATTTCCGCGAACTCTACTTGAAGTTCTCTGGGCATGGGATTTTGATATGTTACCCAAACCAAAAGGAATGAGTGGGAAACAATCAAGACAACAGATAGAAGCACTTGCATTTGAATGAGTTTCAAGCATGCTTGGGTACTCGTGTGATCTGAGTGACTCAGTTTTGGAATACAACTGTCGCGTGGTGCACCGCGACCTCCAGGCACCCCGGAGTTTCTGAAAAAAAATTTTCTGCGATTTTCACGAAACCACTTTTCTTCAACTTGAATTGGGCTAAAAATCCATCACTGAAAATAAAAATTCTCTGAGTAGTGTGGAAATACTGATCCTTACCCTGCCTGGGTTGTCCACTGAGCATTTCCGCGAGCTCTACCTGAAGTTCTCTGGGCATGGGATTTTGACATGTTCCCCAAACCAAAAGGAATGAGTGGGTAACAATCAAGACAACAGATAGAAGTACTTGCATTTGAATGAGTTTCAAGCATGCTTGGGTACTCGTGTGATCTGAGTGACTCAGTTTTGGAATACAAGTGTCGCGTGGTGCACCGCGACCTCCAGGCACCCCAGAGTTTCTGAAAAAAAATTTTCTGCGATTTTCACGAAACCACTTTTCTTCAACTTGAATTGGGCTAAAAATCCATCCCTGAAAATAAAAATTCTCTGAGTAGTGTGTAAATGCTCATCCTTACCCTACCTGGGGTGTCCACTGAGCATTTCCGCTACCTCTACTTGAAGTTCTCTGGGCATGGGATTTTGACATGTTACGCAAACCAAAAGGAATGAGTGGGAAACAATCAAGACAACAGATAGAAGCACTTGCATTTGAATGAGTTTCAAGCATGCTTGGGTACTCGTGTGATCTGAATGACTCAGTTTTGGAATAGAACTGTCGCGTGGTGCACAGCGACCTCCAGGCACCACGGAGTTTCTGAAAAAAAATTTTCTGCGATTTTCACGAAACCACTTTTCTTCAACTTGAATTGGGCTAAAAATCCATCACTGAAAATAAAAATTCTCTGAGTAGTGTGTAAATGCTGATCCTTACCCTGCCTGTGTTGTCCACTGAGCATTTCCGCGACCTCTACCTGAAGTTCTCTGGGCATGGGATTTTGACATGTTCCTCAAACCAAAAGGAATGAGTGGGAAACAATCAAGACAACAGATACAAGCACTTGCATTTGAATGAGTTTCAAGCATGCTTGGGTACTCGTGTGATCTGAGTGACTCAGTTTTGGAATACAACTGTCGCGTGGTGCACCGCGACCTCCAGGCACCCCGGAGTTTCTGAAAAAAAATTTTCTGCGATTTTCACGAAACCACTTTTCTTCAACTTGAATTGGGCTAAAAATCCATCCCTGAAAATAAAAATTCTCTGAGTAGTGTGTAAATGCTCATCCTTACCCTACCTGGGGTGTCCACTGAGCATTTCCGCGACCTCTACTTGAAGTTCTCTGGGCATGGGATTTTGACATCTTACGCAAACCAAAAGGAATGAGTGGGAAACAATCAAGACAACAGATAGAAGCACTTGCATTTGAATGAGTTTCAAGCATGCTTGGGTACTCGTGTGATCTGAGTGACTCAGTTTTGGAATACAACTGTCGCGTGGTGCACCGCAACCTCCAGGCACCCCAGAGTTTCTGAAAAAAAATTTTCTGCGATTTTCACGAAACCACTTTTCTTCAACTTGAATTGGGCTAAAAATCCATCACTGAAAATAAAAATTCTCTGAGTAGTGTGTAAATGCTCATCCTTACCCTACCTGGGGTGTCCACTGAGCATTTCCGCGAGCTCTACTTGAAGTTCTCTGGGCATGGGATTTTGACATGTTACGCAAACCAAAAGGAATGAGTGGGAAACAATCAAGAAAAGAGATTGAGGCACTTGCATTTGAATGAGTTTCAAGCATGCCTGGGTACTCGTGTGATCTGAGTGACTCAGTTTTGGAATACAACTGTCGCGTGGTGCACCGCGACCTCCAGGCACCCCGGAGTTTCTGAAAAAAAATTTTCTGCAATTTTCACGAAACCACTTTTCATCAACTTGAATTGGGCTAAAAATCCATCCCTGAAAATAAATATTCTCTGAGTATTGTGGAAATGCTGATCCTTACCCTACCTGGGGTGTCCACTGAGCATTTCAGCGAACTCTACTTGAAGTTCTCTGGGCATGGGATTTTGACATGTTACCCAAACCAAAAGGAATGAGTGGGAAACAATCAAGACAACAGATAGAAGCATATGCATTTGAATGAGTTTCAAGCATGCTTGGGTACTCGTGTGATCTGAGTGACTCAGTTTTGGAATACAACTGTCGCGTGGTGCACCGCGACCTCCAGGCACCCCGGAGTTTCTGAAAAAAAATTTTCTGCGATTTTCACGAAACCACTTTTCTTCAACTTGAATTGGGCTAAAAATCCATCACTGAAAATAAAAATTCTCTGAGTAGTGTGGAAATACTGATCCTTACCCTGCCTGGGTTGTCCACTGAGCATTTCCGCGAGCTCTACCTGAAGTTCTCTGGGCATGGGATTTTGACATGTTCCCCAAACCAAAAGGAATGAGTGGGAAACAATCAAGACAACAGATAGAAGCACTTGCATTTGAATGAGTTTCAAGCATGCTTGGGTACTCGTGTGATCTGAGTGACTCAGTTTTGGAATACAACTGTCGCGTGGTGCACCGCGACCTCCAGGCACCCCGGAGTTTCTGAAAAAAAATTTTCTGCGATTTTCACGAAACCACTTTTCTTCAACTTGAATTGGGCTAAAAATCCATCCCTGAAAATAAAAATTCTCTGAGTAGTGTGTAAATGCTCATGCTTACCCTACCTGGGGTGTCCACTGAGCATTTCCGCGACCTCTACTTGAAGTTCTCTGGGCATGGGATTTTGAAATGTTACGCAAACCAAAAGGAATGAGTGGGAAACAATCAAGACAACAGATAGAAGCACTTGCATTTGAATGAGTTTCAAGCATGCTTGGGTACTCGTGTGATCTGAGTGACTCAGTTTTGGAATACAACTGTCGCGTGGTGCACCGCAACCTCCAGGCACCCCGGAGTTTCTGAAAAAAAATTTTCTGCGATTTTCACGAAACCACTTTTCTTCAACTTGAATTGGGCTAAAAATCCATCACTGAAAATAAAAATTCTCTGAGTAGTGTTTAAATGCTCATCCTTACCCTACCTGGGGTGTCCACTGAGCATTTCCGCGAGCTCTACTTGAAGTTCTCTGGGCATGGGATTTTGACATGTTACGCAAACCAAAAGGAATGAGTGGGAAACAATCAAGAAAAGAGATTGAGGCACTTGCATTTGAATGAGTTTCAAGCATGCCTGGGTACTCGTGTGATCTGAGTGACTCAGTTTTGGAATACAACTGTCGCGTGGTGCACCGCGACCTCCAGGCACCCCGGAGTTTCTGAAAAAAAATTTTCTGCAATTTTCACGAAACCACTTTTCATCAACTTGAATTGGGCTAAAAATCCATCCCTGAAAATAAATATTCTCTGAGTATTGTGGAAATGCTGATCCTTACCCTACCTGGGGTGTCCACTGAGCATTTCCGCGAACTCTACTTGAAGTTCTCTGGGCATGGGATTTTGACATGTTACCCAAACCAAAAGGAATGAGTGGGAAACAATCAAGACAACAGATAGAAGCACATGCATTTGAATGAGTTTCAAGCATGCTTGGGTACTCGTGTGATCTGAGTGACTCAGTTTTGGAATACAACTGTCGCGTGGTGCACCGCGACCTCCAGGCACCCCGGAGTTTCTGAAAAAAAATTTTCTGCGATTTTCACGAAACCACTTTTCTTCAACTTGAATTGGGCTAAAAATCCATCACTGAAAATAAAAATTCTCTGAGTAGTGTGGAAATACTGATCCTTACCCTGCCTGGGTTGTCCACTGAGGATTTCCGCGAGCTCTACCTGAAGTTCTCTGGGCATGGGATTTTGACATGTTCCCCAAACCAAAAGGAATGAGTGGGAAACAATCAAGACAACAGATAGAAGCACTTGCATTTGAATGAGTTTCAAGCATGCATGGGTACTCATGTGATCTGAGTGACTCAGTTTTGGAATACATCTGTCGCGTGGTGCACCGCGACCTCCAGGCACCCCGGAGTTTCTGAAAAAAAATTTTCTGCGATTTTCACGAAACCACTTTTCTTCAACTTGAATTGGTCTAAAAATCCATCCCTGAAAATAAAAATTCTCTGAGTAGTGTGTAAATGCTCATCCTTACCCTACCTGGGGTGTCCACTAAGCATTTCCGCGACCTCTACTAGAAGTTCTCTGGGCATGGGATTTTGACATGTTACGCAAACCAAAAGGAATGAGTGGGAAACAATCAAGACAACAGATAGAAGCACTTGCATTTGAATGAGTTTCAAGCATGCTTGGGTACTCGTGTGATCTGAGTGACTCAGTTTTGGAATACAACTGTCGCGTGGTGCACCGCGACCTCCAGGCACCCCGGAGTTTCTGAAAAAAAATTTTCTGCGATTTTCACGAAACCACTTTTCTTCAACTTGAATTGGGCTAAAAATCCATCCCTGAAAATAAAAATTCTCTGAGTAGTGTGTAAATGCTCATCCTTACCCTGCCTGGGTTGTCCACTGAGCATTTCCGCGAACTCTACCTGAAGTTCTCTGGGCATGGGATTTTGACATGTTCCCCAAACCAAAAGGAATGAGTGGGAAACAATCAAGACAACAGATACAAGCACTTGCATTTGAATGAGTTTCAAGCATGCTTGGGTACTCGTGTGATCTGAGTGACTCAGTTTTGGAATTCAACTGTCGCGTGGTGCATCGCGACCTCAAGGTACTCCGGAGTTTTTGAAAAAAAATTTTCTGCAATTTTCTCGAAACCACTATTCATCAACTTGAATTGGGCTAAAAATCCATCCCTGAAAATAAAAATTCTCTGAGTAGTGTGTAAATGCTCATCCTTACCCTACCTGGGGTGTCCACTGAGCATTTCCGCGAGCTCTACTTGAAGTTCTCTGGGCATGGGATTTTGACATGTTACGCAAACCAAAAGGAATGAGTGGGAAACAATCAAGAAAAGAGATAGAGGCACTTGCATTTGAATGAGTTTCAAGCATGCCTGGGTACTCGTGTGATCTGAGTGACTCAGTTTTGGAATACAACTGTCGCGTGGTGCACTGCGACCTCAAGGCACCTCGGAGTTTCTGAAAAAAAATTTTCTGCAATTTTCACGAAACCACTTTTCATCAACTTGAATTGGGCTAAAAATCCATCCCTGAAAATAAATATTCTCTGAGTATTGTGGAAATGCTGATCCTTACCCTACCTGGGGTGTCCACTGAGCTTTTCCGCGAACTCTACTTGAAGTTCTCTGGGCATGGGATTTTGACATGTTACCCAAACCAAAAGGAATGAGTGGGAAACAATCAAGACAACAGATAGAAGCACTTGCATTTGAATGAGTTTCAAGCATGCTTGGGTACTCGTGTGATCTGAGTGACTCAGTTTTGGAATACAACTGTCGCGTGGTGCACCGCGACCTCCAGGCACCCCGGAGTTTCTGAAAAAAAATTTTCTGCGATTTTCACGAAACCACTTTTCTTCAACTTGAATTGGGCTAAAAATCCATCACTGAAAATAAATATTCTCTGAGTAGTGTGGAAATGCTGATCCTTACCCTACCTGGGGTGTCCACTAAGCATTTCCGCGAACTCTACTTGAAGTTCTCTGGGCATGGGATTTTGACATGTTACCTAAGCCAAAAGGAATGAGTGGGAAACAATCAAGACTACAGATAGAAGCACTTGCATTTGAATGAGTTTCAAGCATGCTTGGGTACTCGTGTGATCTGAGTGACTCAGTTTTGGAATACAACTGTCGCGTGGTGCACCGCGACCTCCAGGCACCCCGGAGTTTCTGAAAAAAAAATTTCTGCGATTTTCACGAAACCACTTTTCTTCAACTTGAATTGGGCTAAAAATCCATCACTGAAAATAAAAATTCTCTGAGTAGTGTGGAAATACTGATCCTTACCCTGCCTGGGTTGTCCACTGAGCATTTCCGCGAGCTCTACCTGAAGTTCTCTGGGCATGGGATTTTGACATGTTCCCCAAACCAAAAGGAATGAGTGGGAAACAATCAAGACAACAGATAGAAATACTTGCATTTGAATGAGTTTCAAGCATGCTTGGGTACTCGTGTGATCTGAGTGACTCAGTTTTGGAATACAACTGTCGCGTGGTGCACCGCGACCTCCAGGCACCCCGGAGTTTCTGAAAAAAAATTTTCTGCGATTTTCACGAAACCACTTTTCTTCAACTTGAATTGGGCTAAAAATCCATCCCTGAAAATAAAAATTCTCTGAGTAGTGTGTAAATGCTCATCCTTACCCTACCTGGGGTGTCCACTGAGCATTTCCGCTACCTCTACTTGAAGTTCTCTGGGCATGGGATTTTGACATGTTACGCAAACCAAAAGGAATGAGTGGGAAACAATCAAGACAACAGATAGAAGCACTTGCATTTGAATGAGTTTCAAGCATGCTTGGGTACTCGTGTGATCTGAATGACTCAGTTTTGGAATACAACTGTCGCGTGGTGCACCGCGACCTCCAGGCACCCCGGAGTTTCTGAAAAAAAATTTTCTGCGATTTTCACGAAACCACTTTTCTTCAACTTGAATTGGGCTAAAAATCCATCCCTGAAAATAAAAATTCTCTGAGTAGTGTGTAAATGCTCATCCTTACCCTACCTGGGGTGTCCACTGAGCATTTCCGCGAGCTCTACTTGAAGTTCTCTGGGCATGGGATTTTGACATATTCCCCAAACCAAAAGGAATGAGTGGGAAACAATCAAGACAACAGATAGAAGCACTTGCATTGCTTGGGTACTCGTGTGATCTGAGTGACTCAGTTTTGGAATACATCTGTCGCGTGGTGCACCGCGACCTCCAGGCACCCCGGAGTTTCTGAAAAGAAATTTTCTGCGATTTTCACGAAACCACTTTTCTTCAACTTGAATTGGGCTAAAAGTCCATACCTGAAAATAAAAATTCTCTGAGTAGTGTGTAAATGCTGATCCTTACCCTGCCTGGGTTGTCCACTGAGCATTTCCGCGACCTCTACCTGAAGTTCTCTGGGCATGGGATTTTGACATGTTCCCCAAACCAAAAGGAATGAGTGGGAAACAATCAAGACAACAGATAGAAGCACTTGCATTTGAATGAGTTTCAAGCATGCTTGGGTACTCGTGTGATCTGAGTGACTCAGTTTTGGAATACAACTGTCGCGTGGTGCACCGCGACCTCCAGGCACCCCGGAGTTTCTGAAAAAAAATTTTCTGCGATTTTCACGAAACCACTTTTCTTCAACTTGAATTGGGCTAAAAATCCATCCCTGAAAATAAAAATTCTCTGAGTAGTGTGTAAATGCTGATCCTTACCCTGCCTGGGTTGTCCACTGAGCATTTCCGCGAGCTCTACCTGAAGTTCTCTGGGCATGGGATTTTGACATGTTCCCCAAACCAAAAGGAATGAGTGGGAAACAATCAAGAAAAGAGATAGAGGCACTTGCATTTGAATGAGTTTCAAGCATGCTTGGGTACTCGTGTGATCTGAATGACTCAGTTTTGGAATACAACTGTCGCGTGGTGCACCGCGACCTCCAGGCACCCCGGAGTTTCTGAAAAAAAATTTTCTGCGATTTTCACGAAACCACTTTTCTTCAACTTGAATTGGGCTAAAAATCCATCACTGAAAATAAAAATTCTCTGAGTAGTGTGGAAATACTGATCCTTACCCTGCCTGGGTTGTCCACTGAGCATTTCCGCGAGCTCTACCTGAAGTTCTCTGGGCATGGGATTTTGACATGTTCCCCAAACCAAAAGGAATGAGTGGGAAACAATCAAGACAACAGATAGAAGCACTTGCATTTAAATGAGTTTCAAGCATGCTTGGGTACTCGGGTGATCTGAGTGACTCAGTTTTGGAATACAACTGTCGCGTGGTGCACCGCGACCTCCAGGCACCCCGGAGTTTCTGAAAAGAAATTTTCTGCGATTTTCACGAAACCACTTTTCTTCAACTTGAATTGGGCTAAAAATCCATACCTGAAAATAAAAATTCTCTGAGTAGTGTGTAAATGCTGATCCTTACCCTGCCTGTGTTGTCCACTGAGCATTTCCGCGACCTCTACCTGAAGTTCTCTGGGCATGGGATTTTGACATGTTCCCCAAACCAAAAAGAATGAGTGGGAAACAATCAAGACAACAGATAGAAGCACTTGCATTTGAATGAGTTTCAAGCATGCTTGGGTACTCGTGTGATCTGAGTGACTCAGTTTTGGAATACAACTGTCGCGTGGTGCATCGCGACCTCAAGGCACCCCGGAGTTTCTGAAAAAAAATTTTCTGCGATTTTCACGAAACCACTTTTCATCAACTTGAATTGGGCTAAAAATCCATCCCTGAAAATAAATATTCTCTGAGTAGTGTGGAAATGCTGATCCTTACCCTACCTGGGGTGTCCACTGAGCATTTCCGCGAACTCTACTTGAAGTTCTCTGGGCATGGGATTTTGACATGTTCCCCAAACCAAAAGGAATGAGTGGGAAACAATCAAGACAACAGATAGAAGCACTTGCATTTGAATGAGTTTCAAGCATGCTTGGGTACTCGTGTGATCTGAGTGACTCAGTTTTGGAATACAACTGTCGCGTGGTGCACCGCGACCTCCAGGCACCCCGGAGTTTCTAAAAAAAATTTTCTGCGATTTTCACGAAACCACTTTTCTTCAACTTGAATTGGGCTAAAAATCCATCACTGAAAATAAAAATTCTCTGAGTAGTGTGGAAATACTGATCCTTACCCTGCCTGGGTTGTCCACTGAGCATTTCCGCGAGCTCTACCTGAAGTTCTCTGGGCATGGGATTTTGACATGTTCCCCAAACCAAAAGGAATGAGTGGGAAACAATCAAGACAACAGATAGAAGCACTTGCATTTGAATGAGTTTCAAGCATGCTTGGGTACTCGTGTGATCTGAGTGACTCAGATTTGGAATACAACTGTCGCGTGGTGCACCGCGACCTCCAGGCACCCCGGAGTTTCTGAAAAAAAATTTTCTGCGATTTTCACGAAACCACTCTTCTTCAACTTGAATTGGGCTAAAAATCCATCCCTGAAAATAAAAATTCTCTGAGTAGTGTGTAAATGCTCATCCTTACCCTACCTGGGGTGTCCACTAAGCATTTCCGCGACCTCTACTTGAAGTTCTCTGGGCATGGGATTTTGACATGTTACGCAAACCAAAAGGAATGAGTGGGAAACAATCAAGAAAAGAGATTGAGGCACTTGCATTTGAATGAGTTTCAAGCATGCCTGGGTACTCGTGTGATCTGAGTGACTCAGTTTTGGAATACAACTGTCGCGTGGTGCACTGCGACCTCAAGGCACCCCGGAGTTTCTGAAAAAAAATTTTCTGCAATTTTCACGAAACCACTTTTCTTCAACTTGAATTGGTCTAAAAATCCATCCCTGAAAATAAAAATTCTCTGAGTAGTGTGTAAATGCTCATCCTTACCCTACCTGGGGTGTCCACTAAGCATTTCCGCGACCTCTACTAGAAGTTCTCTGGGCATGGGATTTTGACATGTTCCCCAAACCAAAAGGAATGAGTGGGAAACAATCAAGACAACAGATACAAGCACTTGCATTTGAATGAGTTTCAAGCATGCTTGGGTACTCGTGTGATCTGAGTGACTCAGTTTTGGAATTCAACTGTCGCGTGGTGCATCGCGACCTCAAGGCACTCCGGAGTTTTTGAAAAAAAATTTTCTGCAATTTTCTCGAAACCACTTTTCATCAACTTGAATTGGGCTAAAAATCCATCCCTGAAAATAAAAATTCTCTGAGTAGTGTGTAAATGCTCATCCTTACCCTACCTGGGGTGTCCACTGAGCATTTCCGCGAGCTCTACTTGAAGTTCTCTGGGCATGGGATTTTGACATGTTACGCAAACCAAAAGGAATGAGTGGGAAACAATCAAGAAAAGAGATAGAGGCACTTGCATTTGAATGAGTTTCAAGCATGCCTGGGTACTCGTGTGATCTGAGTGACTCAGTTTTGGAATACAACTGTCGCGTGGTGCACCGCGACCTCAAGGCACCTCGGAGTTTCTGAAAAAAAAATTTCTGCAATTTTCACGAAACCACTTTTCATCAACTTGAATTGGGCTAAAAATCCATCCCTGAAAATAAATATTCTCTGAGTATTGTGGAAATGCTGATCCTTACCCTACCTGGGGTGTCCACTGAGCTTTTCCGCGAACTCTACTTGAAGTTCTCTGGGCATGGGATTTTGACATGTTACCCAAACCAAAAGGAATGAGTGGGAAACAATCAAGACAACAGATAGAAGCACTTGCATTTGAATGAGTTTCAAGCATGCTTGGGTACTCGTGTGATCTGAGTGACTCAGTTTTGGAATACAACTGTCGCGTGGTGCACCGCGACCTCCAGGCACCCCGGAGTTTCTGAAAAAAAATTTTCTGCGATTTTCACGAAACCACTTTTCTTCAACTTGAATTGGGCTAAAAATCCATCCCTGAAAATAAATATTCTCTGAGTATTGTGGAAATGCTGATCCTTACCCTACCTGGGGTGTCCACTGAGCATTTCCGCAAACTCTACTTGAAGTTCTCTGGGCATGGGATTTTGATATGTTACCCAAACCAAAAGGAATGAGTGGGAAACAATCAAGACAACAGATAGAAGCACTTGCATTTGATTGAGTTTCAAGCATGCTTGGGTACTCGTGTGATCTGAGTGACTCAGTTTTGGAATACAACTGTCGCGTGGTGCACCGCGACCTCCAGGCACCCCGGAGTTTCTGAAAAAAAATTTTCTGCGATTTTCACGAAACCACTTTTCTTCAACTTGAATTGGGCTAAAAATCCATCCCTGAAAATAAAAATTCTCTGAGTAGTGTGGAAATACTGATCCTTACCCTGCCTGGGTTGTCCACTGAGTATTTCCGCGAGCTCTACCTGAAGTTCTCTGGGCATGGGATTTTGACATGTTCCCCAAACCAAAAGGAATGAGTGGGAAACAATCAAGAAAAGAGATAGAGGCACTTGCATTTGAATGAGTTTCAAGCATGCTTGGGTACTCGTGTGATCTGAATGACTCAGTTTTGGAATACAACTGTCGCGTGGTGCACCGCGACCTCCAGGCACCCCGGAGTTTCTGAAAAAAAATTTTCTGCGATTTTCACGAAACCACTTTTCTTCAACTTGAATTGGGCTAAAAATCCATCACTGAAAATAAAAATTCTCTGAGTAGTGTGGAAATACTGATCCTTACCCTGCCTGGGTTGTCCACTGAGCATTTCCGCGAGCTCTACCTGAAGTTCTCTGGGCATGGGATTTTGACATGTTCCCCAAACCAAAAGGAATGAGTGGGAAACAATCAAGACAACAGATAGAAGCACTTGCATTTAAATGAGTTTCAAGCATGCTTGGGTACTCGGGTGATCTGAGTGACTCAGTTTTGGAATACAACTGTCGCGTGGTGCACCGCGACCTCCAGGCACCCCGGAGTTTCTGAAAAGAAATTTTCTGCGATTTTCACGAAACCACTTTTCTTCAACTTGAATTGGGCTAAAAATCCATACCTGAAAATAAAAATTCTCTGAGTAGTGTGTAAATGCTGATCCTTACCCTGCCTGTGTTGTCCACTGAGCATTTCCGCGACCTCTACCTGAAGTTCTCTGGGCATGGGATTTTGACATGTTCCCCAAACCAAAAAGAATGAGTGGGAAACAATCAAGACAACAGATAGAAGCACTTGCATTTGAATGAGTTTCAAGCATGCTTGGGTACTCGTGTGATCTGAGTGACTCAGTTTTGGAATACAACTGTCGCATGGTGCACCGCGACCTCCAGGCACCCCGGAGTTTCTGAAAAAAAATTTTCTGCGATTTTCACGAAACCACTTTTCTTCAACTTGAATTGGTCTAAAAATCCATCCCTGAAAATAAAAATTCTCTGAGTAGTGTGTAAATGCTGATCCTTACCCTGCCAGGGTTGTCCACTGAGCATTTCCGCGAACTCTACCTGAAGTTCTCTGGGCATGGGATTTTTACATGTTCCCCAAACCAAAAGGAATGAGTGGGAAACAATCAAGACAACAGATACAAGCACTTGCATTTGAATGAGTTTCAAGCATGCTTGGGTACTCGTGTGATCTGAGTGACTCAGTTTTGGAATACAACTGTCGCGTGGTGCACCGCGACCTCCAGGCACCCCGGAGTTTCTAAAAAAAATTTTCTGCGATTTTCACGAAACCACTTTTCTTCAACTTGAATTGGGCTAAAAATCCATCACTGAAAATAAAAATTCTCTGAGTAGTGTGGAAATACTGATCCTTACCCTGCCTGGGTTGTCCACTGAGCATTTCCGCGAGCTCTACCTGAAGTTCTCTGGGCATGGGATTTTGACATGTTCCCCAAACCAAAAGGAATGAGTGGGAAACAATCAAGACAACAGATAGAAGCACTTGCATTTGAATGAGTTTCAAGCATGCTTGGGTACTCGTGTGATCTGAGTGACTCAGATTTGGAATACAACTGTCGCGTGGTGCACCGCGACCTCCAGGCACCCCGGAGTTTCTGAAAAAAAATTTTCTGCGATTTTCACGAAACCACTCTTCTTCAACTTGAATTGGGCTAAAAATCCATCCCTGAAAATAAAAATTCTCTGAGTAGTGTGTAAATGCTCATCCTTACCCTACCTGGGGTGTCCACTAAGCATTTCCGCGACCTCTACTTGAAGTTCTCTGGGCATGGGATTTTGACATGTTACGCAAACCAAAAGGAATGAGTGGGAAACAATCAAGAAAAGAGATTGAGGCACTTGCATTTGAATGAGTTTCAAGCATGCCTGGGTACTCGTGTGATCTGAGTGACTCAGTTTTGGAATACAACTGTCGCGTGGTGCACTGCGACCTCAAGGCACCCCGGAGTTTCTGAAAAAAAATTTTCTGCAATTTTCACGAAACCACTTTTCTTCAACTTGAATTGGTCTAAAAATCCATCCCTGAAAATAAAAATTCTCTGAGTAGTGTGTAAATGCTCATCCTTACCCTACCTGGGGTGTCCACTAAGCATTTCCGCGACCTCTACTAGAAGTTCTCTGGGCATGGGATTTTGACATGTTCCCCAAACCAAAAGGAATGAGTGGGAAACAATCAAGACAACAGATACAAGCACTTGCATTTGAATGAGTTTCAAGCATGCTTGGGTACTCGTGTGATCTGAGTGACTCAGTTTTGGAATTCAACTGTCGCGTGGTGCATCGCGACCTCAAGGCACTCCGGAGTTTTTGAAAAAAAATTTTCTGCAATTTTCTCGAAACCACTTTTCATCAACTTGAATTGGGCTAAAAATCCATCCCTGAAAATAAAAATTCTCTGAGTAGTGTGTAAATGCTCATCCTTACCCTACCTGGGGTGTCCACTGAGCATTTCCGCGAGCTCTACTTGAAGTTCTCTGGGCATGGGATTTTGACATGTTACGCAAACCAAAAGGAATGAGTGGGAAACAATCAAGAAAAGAGATAGAGGCACTTGCATTTGAATGAGTTTCAAGCATGCCTGGGTACTCGTGTGATCTGAGTGACTCAGTTTTGGAATACAACTGTCGCGTGGTGCACCGCGACCTCAAGGCACCTCGGAGTTTCTGAAAAAAAAATTTCTGCAATTTTCACGAAACCACTTTTCATCAACTTGAATTGGGCTAAAAATCCATCCCTGAAAATAAATATTCTCTGAGTATTGTGGAAATGCTGATCCTTACCCTACCTGGGGTGTCCACTGAGCTTTTCCGCGAACTCTACTTGAAGTTCTCTGGGCATGGGATTTTGACATGTTACCCAAACCAAAAGGAATGAGTGGGAAACAATCAAGACAACAGATAGAAGCACTTGCATTTGAATGAGTTTCAAGCATGCTTGGGTACTCGTGTGATCTGAGTGACTCAGTTTTGGAATACAACTGTCGCGTGGTGCACCGCGACCTCCAGGCACCCCGGAGTTTCTGAAAAAAAATTTTCTGCGATTTTCACGAAACCACTTTTCTTCAACTTGAATTGGGCTAAAAATCCATCCCTGAAAATAAATATTCTCTGAGTATTGTGGAAATGCTGATCCTTACCCTACCTGGGGTGTCCACTGAGCATTTCCGCAAACTCTACTTGAAGTTCTCTGGGCATGGGATTTTGATATGTTACCCAAACCAAAAGGAATGAGTGGGAAACAATCAAGACAACAGATAGAAGCACTTGCATTTGAATGAGTTTCAAGCATGCTTGGGTACTCGTGTGATCTGAGTGACTCAGTTTTGGAATACAACTGTCGCGTGGTGCACCGCGACCTCCAGGCACCCCGGAGTTTCTGAAAAAAAATTTTCTGCGATTTTCACGAAACCACTTTTCTTCAACTTGAATTGGGCTAAAAATCCATCCCTGAAAATAAAAATTCTCTGAGTAGTGTGGAAATACTGATCCTTACCCTGCCTGGGTTGTCCACTGAGTATTTCCGCGAGCTCTACCTGAAGTTCTCTGGGCATGGGATTTTGACATGTTCCCCAAACCAAAAGGAATGAGTGGGAAACAATCAAGACAACAGATAGAAGCACTTGCATTTGAATGAGTTTCAAGCATGCTTGGGTACTCGTGTGATCTGAGTGACTCAGTTTTGGAATACAACTGTCGCGTGGTGCACCGCGACCTCCAGGCACCCCGGAGTTTCTGAAAAAAAATTTTCTGCGATTTTCACGAAACCACTTTTCTTCAACTTGAATTGGGCTAAAAATCCATACCTGAAAATAAAAATTCTCTGAGTAGTGTGTAAATGCTGATCCTTACCCTGCCTGGGTTGTCCACTGAGCATTTCCGCAAGCTCTACCTGAAGTTCTCTGGGCATGGGATTTTGACATCTTCCCCAAACCAAAAGGAATGAGTGGGAAACAATCAAGACAACTGATAGAAGCACTTGCATTTGAATGAGTTTCAAGCATGCTTGGGTACTCGTGTGATCTGAGTGACTCAGTTTTGGAATACAACTGTCGCGTGGTGCACCGCGACCTCCAGGCACCCCGGAGTTTCTGAAAAAAAATTTTCTGCGATTTTCACGAAACCACTTTTCTTCAACTTGAATTGGGCTAAAAATCCATCCCTGAAAATAAAAATTCTCTGAGTAGTGTGTAAATGCTCATCCTTACCCTGCCTGGGTTGTCCACTGAGCATTTCCGCGAACTCTACATGAAGTTCTCTGGGCATGGGATTTTGACATGTTCCCCAAACCAAAAGGAATGAGTGGGAAACAATCAAGAAAAGAGATAGAGGCACTTGCATTTGAATGAGTTTCAAGCATGCCTGGGTACTCGTGTGATCTGAGTGACTCAGTTTTGGAATACAACTGTCGCGTGGTGCATCGCGACCTCAAGGCACCCCGGAGTTTCTGAAAAAAAATTTTCTGCAATTTTCACGAAACCACTTTTCATCAACTTGAATTGGGCTAAAAATCCATCCCTGAAAATAAATATTCTCTGAGTAGTGTGGAAATGCTGATCCTTACCCTACCTGGGGTGTCCACTGAGCATTTCCGCGAACTCTACTTGAAGTTCTCTGGGCATGGGATTTTGACATGTTCCCCAAACCAAAAGGAATGAGTGGGAAACAATCAAGACAACAGATAGAAGCACTTGCATTTGAATGAGTTTCAAGCATGCTTGGGTACTCGTGTGATCTGAGTGACTCAGTTTTGGAATACAACTGTCGCGTGGTGCACCGCGACCTCCAGGCACCCCGGAGTTTCTGAAAAAAAATTTTCTGCGATTTTCACGAAACCACTTTTCTTCAACTTGAATTGGTCTAAAAATCCATCCCTGAAAATAAAAATTCTCTGAGTAGTGTGTAAATGCTGATCCTAACCCTGCCAGGGTTGTCCACTGAGCATTTCCGCGAACTCTACCTGAAGTTCTCTGGGCATGGGATTTTGACATGTTCCCCAAACCAAAAGGAATGAGTGGGAAACAATCAAGACAACAGATACAAGCACTTGCATTTGAATGAGTTTCAAGCATGCTTGGGTACTCGTGTGATCTGAGTGACTCAGTTTTGGAATACAACTGTCGCGTGGTGCATCGCGACCTCAAGGCACCCCGGAGTTTCTGAAAAAAAAATTTCTGCAATTTTCACGAAACCACTTTTCATCAACTTGAATTGGGCTAAAAATCCATCCCTGAAAATAAATATTCTCTGAGTAGTGTGGAAATGCTGATCCTTACCCTACCTGGGGTGTCCACTGAGCATTTCCGCGAACTCTACTTGAAGTTCTCTGGGCATGGGATTTTGACATGTTACCCAAACCAAAAGGAATGAGTGGGAAACAATCAAGACAACAGATAGAAGCACTTGCATTTGAATGAGTTTCAAGCATGCTTGGGTACTCGTGTGATCTGAGTGACTCAGTTTTAGAATACAACTGACGCGTGGTGCACCGCGACCTCCAGGCACCCCGGAGTTTCTGAAAAAAAATTTTCTGCGATTTTCACGAAACCACTCTTCTTCAACTTGAATTGGGCTAAAAATCCATCCCTGAAAATAAAAATTCTCTGAGTAGTGTGTAAATGCTCATCCTTACCCTACCTGGGGTGTCCACTAAGCTTTTCCGCGACCTCTACTTGAAGTTCTCTGGGCATGGGATTTTGACATGTTACGCAAACCAAAAGGAATGAGTGGGAAACAATCAAGAAAAGAGATTGAGGCACTTGCATTTGAATGAGTTTCAAGCATGCCTGGGTACTCGTGTGATCTGAGTGACTCAGTTTTGGAATACAACTGTCGCGTGGTGCACTGCGACCTCAAGGCACCCCGGAGTTTCTGAAAAAAAATTTTCTGCAATTTTCACGAAACCACTTTTCTTCAACTTGAATTGGTCTAAAAATCCATCCCTGAAAATAAAAATTCTCTGAGTAGTGTGTAAATGCTCATCCTTACCCTACCTGGGGTGTCCACTAAGCATTTCCGCGACCTCTACTAGAAGTTCTCTGGGCATGGGATTTTGACATGTTCCCCAAACCAAAAGGAATGAGTGGGAAACAATCAAGACAACAGATACAAGCACTTGCATTTGAATGAGTTTCAAGCATGCTTGGGTACTCGTGTGATCTGAGTGACTCAGTTTTGGAATTCAACTGTCGCGTGGTGCATCGCGACCTCAAGGCACTCCGGAGTTTTTGAAAAAAAATTTTCTGCAATTTTCTCGAAACCACTTTTCATCAACTTGAATTGGGCTAAAAATCCATCCCTGAAAATAAAAATTCTCTGAGTAGTGTGTAAATGCTCATCCTTACCCTACCTGGGGTGTCCACTGAGCATTTCCGCGAGCTCTACTTGAAGTTCTCTGGGCATGGGATTTTGACATGTTACGCAAACCAAAAGGAATGAGTGGGAAACAATCAAGAAAAGAGATAGAGGCACTTGCATTTGAATGAGTTTCAAGCATGCCTGGGTACTCGTGTGATCTGAGTGACTCAGTTTTGGAATACAACTGTCGCGTGGTGCACCGCGACCTCAAGGCACCTCGGAGTTTCTGAAAAAAAAATTTCTGCAATTTTCACGAAACCACTTTTCATCAACTTGAATTGGGCTAAAAATCCATCCCTGAAAATAAATATTCTCTGAGTATTGTGGAAATGCTGATCCTTACCCTACCTGGGGTGTCCACTGAGCTTTTCCGCGAACTCTACTTGAAGTTCTCTGGGCATGGGATTTTGACATGTTACCCAAACCAAAAGGAATGAGTGGGAAACAATCAAGACAACAGATAGAAGCACTTGCATTTGAATGAGTTTCAAGCATGCTTGGGTACTCGTGTGATCTGAGTGACTCAGTTTTGGAATACAACTGTCGCGTGGTGCACCGCGACCTCCAGGCACCCCGGAGTTTCTGAAAAAAAATTTTCTGCGATTTTCACGAAACCACTTTTCTTCAACTTGAATTGGGCTAAAAATCCATCCCTGAAAATAAATATTCTCTGAGTATTGTGGAAATGCTGATCCTTACCCTACCTGGGGTGTCCACTGAGCATTTCCGCAAACTCTACTTGAAGTTCTCTGGGCATGGGATTTTGATATGTTACCCAAACCAAAAGGAATGAGTGGGAAACAATCAAGACAACAGATAGAAGCACTTGCATTTGAATGAGTTTCAAGCATGCTTGGGTACTCGTGTGATCTGAGTGACTCAGTTTTGGAATACAACTGTCGCGTGGTGCACCGCGACCTCCAGGCACCCCGGAGTTTCTGAAAAAAAATTTTCTGCGATTTTCACGAAACCACTTTTCTTCAACTTGAATTGGGCTAAAAATCCATCCCTGAAAATAAAAATTCTCTGAGTAGTGTGGAAATACTGATCCTTACCCTGCCTGGGTTGTCCACTGAGTATTTCCGCGAGCTCTACCTGAAGTTCTCTGGGCATGGGATTTTGACATGTTCCCCAAACCAAAAGGAATGAGTGGGAAACAATCAAGACAACAGATAGAAGCACTTGCATTTGAATGAGTTTCAAGCATGCTTGGGTACTCGTGTGATCTGAGTGACTCAGTTTTGGAATACAACTGTCGCGTGGTGCACCGCGACCTCCAGGCACCCCGGAGTTTCTGAAAAAAAATTTTCTGCGATTTTCACGAAACCACTTTTCTTCAACTTGAATTGGGCTAAAAATCCATACCTGAAAATAAAAATTCTCTGAGTAGTGTGTAAATGCTGATCCTTACCCTGCCTGGGTTGTCCACTGAGCATTTCCGCAAGCTCTACCTGAAGTTCTCTGGGCATGGGATTTTGACATCTTCCCCAAACCAAAAGGAATGAGTGGGAAACAATCAAGACAACTGATAGAAGCACTTGCATTTGAATGAGTTTCAAGCATGCTTGGGTACTCGTGTGATCTGAGTGACTCAGTTTTGGAATACAACTGTCGCGTGGTGCACCGCGACCTCCAGGCACCCCGGAGTTTCTGAAAAAAAATTTTCTGCGATTTTCACGAAACCACTTTTCTTCAACTTGAATTGGGCTAAAAATCCATCCCTGAAAATAAAAATTCTCTGAGTAGTGTGTAAATGCTCATCCTTACCCTGCCTGGGTTGTCCACTGAGCATTTCCGCGAACTCTACATGAAGTTCTCTGGGCATGGGATTTTGACATGTTCCCCAAACCAAAAGGAATGAGTGGGAAACAATCAAGAAAAGAGATAGAGGCACTTGCATTTGAATGAGTTTCAAGCATGCCTGGGTACTCGTGTGATCTGAGTGACTCAGTTTTGGAATACAACTGTCGCGTGGTGCATCGCGACCTCAAGGCACCCCGGAGTTTCTGAAAAAAAATTTTCTGCAATTTTCACGAAACCACTTTTCATCAACTTGAATTGGGCTAAAAATCCATCCCTGAAAATAAATATTCTCTGAGTAGTGTGGAAATGCTGATCCTTACCCTACCTGGGGTGTCCACTGAGCATTTCCGCGAACTCTACTTGAAGTTCTCTGGGCATGGGATTTTGACATGTTCCCCAAACCAAAAGGAATGAGTGGGAAACAATCAAGACAACAGATAGAAGCACTTGCATTTGAATGAGTTTCAAGCATGCTTGGGTACTCGTGTGATCTGAGTGACTCAGTTTTGGAATACAACTGTCGCGTGGTGCACCGCGACCTCCAGGCACCCCGGAGTTTCTGAAAAAAAATTTTCTGCGATTTTCACGAAACCACTTTTCTTCAACTTGAATTGGTCTAAAAATCCATCCCTGAAAATAAAAATTCTCTGAGTAGTGTGTAAATGCTGATCCTAACCCTGCCAGGGTTGTCCACTGAGCATTTCCGCGAACTCTACCTGAAGTTCTCTGGGCATGGGATTTTGACATGTTCCCCAAACCAAAAGGAATGAGTGGGAAACAATCAAGACAACAGATACAAGCACTTGCATTTGAATGAGTTTCAAGCATGCTTGGGTACTCGTGTGATCTGAGTGACTCAGTTTTGGAATACAACTGTCGCGTGGTGCATCGCGACCTCAAGGCACCCCGGAGTTTCTGAAAAAAAAATTTCTGCAATTTTCACGAAACCACTTTTCATCAACTTGAATTGGGCTAAAAATCCATCCCTGAAAATAAATATTCTCTGAGTAGTGTGGAAATGCTGATCCTTACCCTACCTGGGGTGTCCACTGAGCATTTCCGCGAACTCTACTTGAAGTTCTCTGGGCATGGGATTTTGACATGTTACCCAAACCAAAAGGAATGAGTGGGAAACAATCAAGACAACAGATAGAAGCACTTGCATTTGAATGAGTTTCAAGCATGCTTGGGTACTCGTGTGATCTGAGTGACTCAGTTTTAGAATACAACTGACGCGTGGTGCACCGCGACCTCCAGGCACCCCGGAGTTTCTGAAAAAAAATTTTCTGCGATTTTCACGAAACCACTTTTCTTCAACTTGAATTGGGCTAAAAATCCATCACTGAAAATAAAAATTCTCTGAGTAGTGTGGAAATACTGATCCTTACCCTGCCTGGGTTGTCCACTGAGCATTTCCGCGAGCTCTACCTGAAGTTCTCTGGGCATGGGATTTTGACATGTTCCCCAAACCAAAAGGAATGAGTGGGAAACAATCAAGACAACAGATAGAAGCACTTGCATTTGAATGAGTTTCAAGCATGCTTGGGTACTCGTGTGATCTGAGTGACTCAGTTTTGGAATACAACTGTCGCGTGGTGCACCGCGACCTCCAGGCACCCCGGAGTTTCTGAAAAAAAATTTTCTGCGATTTTCACGAAACCACTTTTCTTCAACTTGAATTGGGCTAAAAATCCATCCCTGAAAATAAAAATTCTCTGAGTAGTGTGTAAATGCTCATCCTTACCCTACCTGGGGTGTCCACTGAGCATTTCCGCGACCTCTACTTGAAGTTCTCTGGGCATGGGATTTTGACATGTTACGCAAACCAAAAGGAATGAGTGGGAAACAATCAAGACAACAGATAGAAGCACTTGCATTTGATTGAGTTTCAAGCATGCTTGGGTACTCGTGTGATCTGAGTGACTTAGTTTTGGAATACAACTGTCGCGTGGTGCACCGCAACCTCCAGGCACCCCGGAGTTTCTGAAAAAAAATTTTCTGCGATTTTCACGAAACCACTTTTCTTCAACTTGAATTGGGCTAAAAATCCATCCCTGAAAATAAAAATTCTCTGAGTAGTGTGTAAATGCTCATCCTTACCCTACCTGGGGTGTCCACTGAGCATTTCCGCCAGCTCTACTTGAAGTTCTCTGGGCATGGGATTTTGACATGTTACGCAAACCAAAAGGAATGAGTGGGAAACAATCAAGAAAAGAGATAGAGGCACTTGCATTTGAATGAGTTTCAAGCATGCCTGGGTACTCGTGTGATCGGAGTGACTCAGTTTTGGAATACAACTGTCGCGTGGTGCATCGCGACCTCAAGGCACCCCGGAGTTTCTGAAAAAAAATTTTCTGCAATTTTCACGAAACCACTTTTCATCAACTTGAATTGGGCTAAAAATCCATCCCTGAAAATAAATATTCTCTGAGTATTGTGGAAATGCTGATCCTTACCCTACCTGGGGTGTCCACTGAGCATTTCCGCGAACTCTACTTGAAGTTCTCTGGGCATGGGATTTTGACATGTTACCCAAACCAAAAGGAATGAGTGGGAAACAATCAAGACAACAGATAGAAGCACTTGCATTTGAATGAGTTTCAAGCATGCTTGGGTACTCGTGTGATCTGAGTGACTCAGTTTTGGAATACAACTGTCGCGTGGTGCACCGCGACCTCCAGGCACCCCGGAGTTTCTGAAAAAAAATTTTCTGCGATTTTCACGAAACCACTTTTCTTCAACTTGAATTGGGCTAAAAATCCATCACTGAAAATAAAAATTCTCTGAGTAGTGTGGAAATACTGATCCTTACCCTGCCTGGGTTGTCCACTGAGCATTTCCGCGAGCTCTACCTGAAGTTCTCTGGGCATGGGATTTTGACATGTTCCCCAAACCAAAAGGAATGAGTGGGAAACAATCAAGACAACAGATAGAAGCACTTGCATTTGAATGAGTTTCAAGCATGCTTGGGTACTCGTGTGATCTGAGTGACTCAGATTTGGAATACAACTGTCGCGTGGTGCACCGCGACCTCCAGGCACCCCGGAGTTTCTGAAAAAAAATTTTCTGCGATTTTCACGAAACCACTTTTCTTCAACTTGAATTGGGCTAAAAATCCATCCCTGAAAATAAAAATTCTCTGAGTATTGTGGAAATGCTGATCCTTACCCTACCTGGGGTGTCCACTGAGCATTTCCGCGAACTCTACTTGAAGTTCTCTGGGCATGGGATTTTGACATGTTACCCAAACCAAAAGGAATGAGTGGGAAACAATCAAGACAACAGATAGAAGCACTTGCATTTGAATGAGTTTCAAGCATGCTTGGGTACTCGTGTGATCTGAGTGACTCAGTTTTGGAATACAACTGTCGCGTGGTGCACCGCGACCTCCAGGCACCCCGGAGTTTCTGAAAAAAAATTTTCTGCGATTTTCACGAAACCACTTTTCTTCAACTTGAATTGGGCTAAAAATCCATCACTGAAAATAAAAATTCTCTGAGTAGTGTGGAAATACTGATCCTTACCCTGCCTGGGTTGTCCACTGAGCATTTCCGCGAGCTCTACCTGAAGTTCTCTGGGCATGGGATTTTGACATGTTCCCCAAACCAAAAGGAATGAGTGGGAAACAATCAAGACAACAGATAGAAGCACTTGCATTTGAATGAGTTTCAAGCATGCTTGGGTACTCGTGTGATCTGAGTGACTCAGATTTGGAATACAACTGTCGCGTGGTGCACCGCGACCTCCAGGCACCCCGGAGTTTCTGAAAAAAAATTTTCTGCGATTTTCACGAAACCACTTTTCTTCAACTTGAATTGGTCTAAAAATCCATCCCTGAAAATAAAAATTCTCTGAGTAGTGTGTAAATGCTCATCCTTACCCTACCTGGGGTGTCCACTGAGCATTTCCGCGAACTCTACCTGAAGTTCTCTGGGCATGGGATTTTGACATGTTACCCAAACCAAAAGGAATGAGTGGGAAACAATCAAGACAACAGATAGAAGCACTTGCATTTGAATGAGTTTCAAGCATGCTTGGGTACTCGTGTGATCTGAGTGACTCAGTTTTGGAATACAACTGTCGCGTGGTGCACCGCGACCTCCAGGCACCCCGGAGTTTCTGAAAAAAAATTTTCTGCGATTTTCACCAAACCACTTTTCTTCAACTTGAATTGGGCTAAAAATCCATCCCTGAAAATAAAAATTCTCTGAGTAGTGTGTAAATGCTCATCCTTACCCTACCTGGGGTGTCCACTGAGCATTTCCGCGACCTCTACTTGAAGTTCTCTGGGCATGGGATTTTGACATGTTACGCAAACCAAAAGGAATGAGTGGGAAACAATCAAGACAACAGATAGAAGCACTTGCATTTGATTGAGTTTCAAGCATGCTTGGGTACTCGTGTGATCTGAGTGACTTAGTTTTGGAATACAACTGTCGCGTGGTGCACCGCAACCTCCAGGCACCCCGGAGTTTCTGAAAAAAAATTTTCTGCGATTTTCACGAAACCACTTTTCTTCAACTTGAATTGGGCTAAAAATCCATCCCTGAAAATAAAAATTCTCTGAGTAGTGTGTAAATGCTCATCCTTACCCTACCTGGGGTGTCCACTGAGCATTTCCGCCAGCTCTACTTGAAGTTCTCTGGGCATGGGATTTTGACATGTTACGCAAACCAAAAGGAATGAGTGGGAAACAATCAAGAAAAGAGATAGAGGCACTTGCATTTGAATGAGTTTCAAGCATGCCTGGGTACTCGTGTGATCGGAGTGACTCAGTTTTGGAATATAACTGTCGCGTGGTGCATCGCGACCTCAAGGCACCCCGGAGTTTCTGAAAAAAAATTTTCTGCAATTTTCACGAAACCACTTTTCATCAACTTGAATTGGGCTAAAAATCCATCCCTGAAAATAAATATTCTCTGAGTATTGTGGAAATGCTGATCCTTACCCTACCTGGGGTGTCCACTGAGCATTTCCGCGAACTCTACTTGAAGTTCTCTGGGCATGGGATTTTGACATGTTACCCAAACCAAAAGGAATGAGTGGGAAACAATCAAGACAACAGATAGAAGCACTTGCATTTGAATGAGTTTCAAGCATGCTTGGGTACTCGTGTGATCTGAGTGACTCAGTTTTGGAATACAACTGTCGCGTGGTGCACCGCGACCTCCAGGCACCCCGGAGTTTCTGAAAAAAAATTTTCTGCGATTTTCACGAAACCACTTTTCTT
The DNA here is from genome assembly GCF_055471065.1 of Atractosteus spatula. NCBI lineage: Eukaryota > Metazoa > Chordata > Actinopteri > Semionotiformes > Lepisosteidae > Atractosteus > Atractosteus spatula. The sequence goes on from NC_142708.1 coordinate 77,770,925, forward strand.
CAACTTGAATTGGGCTAAAAATCCATCACTGAAAATAAAAATTCTCTGAGTAGTGTGGAAATACTGATCCTTACCCTGCCTGGGTTGTCCACTGAGCATTTCCGCGAGCTCTACCTGAAGTTCTCTGGGCATGGGATTTTGACATGCTCCCCAAACCAAAAGGAATGAGTGGGAAACAATCAAGACAACAGATAGAAGCACTTGCATTTGAATGAGTTTCAAGCATGCTTGGGTACTCGTGTGATCTGAGTGACTCAGATTTGGAATACAACTGTCGCGTGGTGCACCGCGACCTCCAGGCACCCCGGAGTTTCTGAAAAAAAATTTTCTGCGATTTTCACGAAACCACTTTTCTTCAACTTGAATTGGGCTAAAAATCCATCCCTGAAAATAAAAATTCTCTGAGTATTGTGGAAATGCTGATCCTTACCCTACCTGGGGTGTCCACTGAGCATTTCCGCGAACTCTACTTGAAGTTCTCTGGGCATGGGATTTTGACATGTTACCCAAACCAAAAGGAATGAGTGGGAAACAATCAAGACAACAGATAGAAGCACTTGCATTTGAATGAGTTTCAAGCATGCTTGGGTACTCGTGTGATCTGAGTGACTCAGTTTTGGAATACAACTGTCGCGTGGTGCACCGCGACCTCCAGGCACCCCGGAGTTTCTGAAAAAAAATTTTCTGCGATTTTCACGAAACCACTTTTCTTCAACTTGAATTGGGCTAAAAATCCATCACTGAAAATAAAAATTCTCTGAGTAGTGTGGAAATACTGATCCTTACCCTGCCTGGGTTGTCCACTGAGCATTTCCGCGAGCTCTACCTGAAGTTCTCTGGGCATGGGATTTTGACATGTTCCCCAAACCAAAAGGAATGAGTGGGAAACAATCAAGACAACAGATAGAAGCACTTGCATTTGAATGAGTTTCAAGCATGCTTGGGTACTCGTGTGATCTGAGTGACTCAGATTTGGAATACAACTGTCGCGTGGTGCACCGCGACCTCCAGGCACCCCGGAGTTTCTGAAAAAAAATTTTCTGCGATTTTCACGAAACCACTTTTCTTCAACTTGAATTGGGCTAAAAATCCATCCCTGAAAATAAAAATTCTCTGAGTAGTGTGTAAATGCTCATCCTTACCCTACCTGGGGTGTCCACTAAGCATTTCCGCGACCTCTACTTGAAGTTCTCTGGGCATGGGATTTTGACATGTTACGCAAACCAAAAGGAATGAGTGGGAAACAATCAAGACAACAGATAGAAGCACTTGCATTTGAATGAGTTTCAAGCATGCTTGGGTACTCGTGTGATCTGAGTGACTCAGTTTTGGAATACAACTGTCGCGTGGTGCACCGCGACCTCCAGGCACCCCGGAGTTTCTGAAAAAAAATTTTCTGCGATTTTCACGAAACCACTTTTCTTCAACTTGAATTGGGCTAAAAATCCATCCCTGAAAATAAAAATTCTCTGAGTAGTGTGGAAATACTGATCCTTACCCTGCCTGGGTTGTCCACTGAGTATTTCCGCGAGCTCTACCTGAAGTTCTCTGGGCATGGGATTTTGACATCTTCCCCAAACCAAAAGGAATGAGTGGGAAACAATCAAGACAACTGATAGAAGCACTTGCATTTGAATGAGTTTCAAGCATGCTTGGGTACTCGTGTGATCTGAGTGACTCAGTTTTGGAATACAACTGTCGCGTGGTGCACCGCGACCTCCAGGCACCCCGGAGTTTCTGAAAAAAAATTTTCTGCGATTTTCACGAAACCACTTTTCTTCAACTTGAATTGGGCTAAAAATCCATCCCTGAAAATAAAAATTCTCTGAGTAGTGTGTAAATGCTCATCCTTACCCTGCCTGGGTTGTCCACTGAGCATTTCCGCGAGCTCTACCTGAAGTTCTCTGGGCATGGGATTTTGACATGTTCCCCAAACCAAAAGGAATGAGTGGGAAACAATGAAGAAAAGAGATAGAGGCACTTGCATTTGAATGAGTTTCAAGCATGCTTGGGTACTCGTGTGATCTGAGTGACTCAGTTTTGGAATACAACTGTCGCGTGGTGCATCGCGACCTCAAGGCACCCCGGAGTTTCTGAAAAAAAATTTTCTGCGATTTTCACGAAACCACTTTTCATCAACTTGAATTGGGCTAAAAATCCATCCCTGAAAATAAATATTCTCTGAGTAGTGTGGAAATGCTGATCCTTACCCTACCTGGGGTGTCCACTGAGCATTTCCGCGAACTCTACTTGAAGTTCTCTGGGCATGGGATTTTGACATGTTCCCCAAACCAAAAGGAATGAGTGGGAAACAATCAAGACAACAGATAGAAGCACTTGCATTTGAATGAGTTTCAAGCATGCTTGGGTACTCGTGTGATCTGAGTGACTCAGTTTTGGAATACAACTGTCGCATGGTGCACCGCGACCTCCAGGCACCCCGGAGTTTCTGAAAAAAAATTTTCTGCGATTTTCACGAAACCACTTTTCTTCAACTTGAATTGGTCTAAAAATCCATCCCTGAAAATAAAAATTCTCTGAGTAGTGTGTAAATGCTGATCCTTACCCTGCCAGGGTTGTCCACTGAGCATTTCCGCGAACTCTACCTGAAGTTCTCTGGGCATGGGATTTTTACATGTTCCCCAAACCAAAAGGAATGAGTGGGAAACAATCAAGACAACAGATACAAGCACTTGCATTTGAATGAGTTTCAAGCATGCTTGGGTACTCGTGTGATCTGAGTGACTCAGTTTTGGAATACAACTGTCGCGTGGTGCACCGCGACCTCCAGGCACCCCGGAGTTTCTGAAAAAAAATTTTCTGCGATTTTCACGAAACCACTTTTCTTCAACTTGAATTGGGCTAAAAATCCATCACTGAAAATAAAAATTCTCTGAGTAGTGTGGAAATACTGATCCTTACCCTGCCTGGGTTGTCCACTGAGCATTTCCGCGAGCTCTACCTGAAGTTCTCTGGGCATGGGATTTTGACATGTTCCCCAAACCAAAAGGAATGAGTGGGAAACAATCAAGACAACAGATAGAAGCACTTGCATTTGAATGAGTTTCAAGCATGCTTGGGTACTCGTGTGATCTGAGTGACTCAGTTTTGGAATACAACTGTCGCGTGGTGCACCGCGACCTCCAGGCACCCCGGAGTTTCTGAAAAAAAATTTTCTGCGATTTTCACGAAACCACTTTTCTTCAACTTGAATTGGGCTAAAAATCCATCCCTGAAAATAAAAATTCTCTGAGTAGTGTGTAAATGCTCATCCTTACCCTACCTGGGGTGTCCACTGAGCATTTCCGCGACCTCTACTTGAAGTTCTCTGGGCATGGGATTTTGACATGTTACGCAAACCAAAAGGAATGAGTGGGAAACAATCAAGACAACAGATAGAAGCACTTGCATTTGAATGAGTTTCAAGCATGCTTGGGTACTCGTGTGATCTGAGTGACTCAGTTTTGGAATACAACTGTCGCGTGGTGCACCGCAACCTCCAGGCACCCCGGAGTTTCTGAAAAAAAATTTTCTGCGATTTTCACGAAACCACTTTTCTTCAACTTGAATTGGGCTAAAAATCCATCCCTGAAAATAAAAATTCTCTGAGTAGTGTGTAAATGCTCATCCTTACCCTACCTGGGGTGTCCACTGAGCATTTCCGCGAGCTCTACTTGAAGTTCTCTGGGCATAGGATTTTGACATGTTACGCAAACCAAAAGGAATGAGTGGGAAACAATCAAGAAAAGAGATTGAGGCACTTGCATTTGAATGAGTTTCAAGCATGCCTGGGTACTCGTGTGATCTGAGTGACTCAGTTTTGGAATACAACTGTCGCGTGGTGCACCGCGACCTCAAGGCACCCCGGAGTTTCTGAAAAAAAATTTTCTGCAATTTTCACGAAACCACTTTTCATCAACTTGAATTGGGCTAAAAATCCATCCCTGAAAATAAATATTCTCTGAGTATTGTGGAAATGCTGATCCTTACCCTACCTGGGGTGTCCACTGAGCATTTCCGCGAACTCTACTTGAAGTTCTCTGGGCATGGGATTTTGACATGTTACCCAAACCAAAAGGAATGAGTGGGAAACAATCAAGACAACAGATAGAAGCACTTGCATTTGAATGAGTTTCAAGCATGCTTGGGTACTCGTGTGATCTGAGTGACTCAGTTTTGGAATACAACTGTCGCGTGGTGCACCGCGACCTCCAGGCACCCCGGAGTTTCTGAAAAAAAATTTTCTGCGATTTTCACGAAACCACTTTTCTTCAACTTGAATTGGGCTAAAAATCCATCACTGAAAATAAAAATTCTCTGAGTAGTGTGGAAATACTGATCCTTACCCTGCCTGAGTTGTCCACTGAGCATTTCCGCGAGCTCTACCTGAAGTTCTCTGGGCATGGGATTTTGACATGTTCCCCAAACCAAAAGGAATGAGTGGGAAACAATCAAGACAACAGATAGAAGCACTTGCATTTGAATGAGTTTCAAGCATGCTTGGGTACTCGTGTGATCTGAGTGACTCAGTTTTGGAATACAACTGTCGCGTGGTGCACCGCGACCTCCAGGCACCCCGGAGTTTCTGAAAAAAAATTTTCTGCGATTTTCACGAAACCACTTTTCTTCAACTTGAATTGGGCTAAAAATCCATCCCTGAAAATAAAAATTCTCTGAGTAGTGTGTAAATGCTCATCCTTACCCTACCTGGGGTGTCCACTGAGCATTTCCGCGACCTCTACTTGAAGTTCTCTGGGCATGGGATTTTGACATGTTACGCAAACCAAAAGGAATGAGTGGGAAACAATCAAGACAACAGATAGAAGCACTTGCATTTGATTGAGTTTCAAGCATGCTTGGGTACTCGTGTGATCTGAGTGACTTAGTTTTGGAATACAACTGTCGCGTGGTGCACCGCAACCTCCAGGCACCCCGGAGTTTCTGAAAAAAAATTTTCTGCGATTTTCACGAAACCACTTTTCTTCAACTTGAATTGGGCTAAAAATCCATCCCTGAAAATAAAAATTCTCTGAGTAGTGTGTAAATGCTCATCCTTACCCTACCTGGGGTGTCCACTGAGCATTTCCGCCAGCTCTACTTGAAGTTCTCTGGGCATGGGATTTTGACATGTTACGCAAACCAAAAGGAATGAGTGGGAAACAATCAAGAAAAGAGATAGAGGCACTTGCATTTGAATGAGTTTCAAGCATGCCTGGGTACTCGTGTGATCGGAGTGACTCAGTTTTGGAATACAACTGTCGCGTGGTGCATCGCGACCTCAAGGCACCCCGGAGTTTCTGAAAAAAAATTTTCTGCAATTTTCACGAAACCACTTTTCATCAACTTGAATTGGGCTAAAAATCCATCCCTGAAAATAAATATTCTCTGAGTATTGTGGAAATGCTGATCCTTACCCTACCTGGGGTGTCCACTGAGCATTTCCGCGAACTCTACTTGAAGTTCTCTGGGCATGGGATTTTGACATGTTACCCAAACCAAAAGGAATGAGTGGGAAACAATCAAGACAACAGATAGAAGCACTTGTATTTGAATGAGTTTCAAGCATGCTTGGGTACTCGTGTGATCTGAGTGACTCAGTTTTGGAATACAACTGTCGCGTGGTGCACCGCGACCTCCAGGCACCCCGGAGTTTCTGAAAAAAAATTTTCTGCGATTTTCACGAAACCACTTTTCTTCAACTTGAATTGGGCTAAAAATCCATCACTGAAAATAAAAATTCTCTGAGTAGTGTGGAAATACTGATCCTTACCCTGCCTGGGTTGTCCACTGAGCATTTCCGCGAGCTCTACCTGAAGTTCTCTGGGCATGGGATTTTGACATGTTCCCCAAACCAAAAGGAATGAGTGGGAAACAATCAAGACAACAGATAGAAGCACTTGCATTTGAATGAGTTTCAAGCATGCTTGGGTACTCGTGTGATCTGAGTGACTCAGATTTGGAATACAACTGTCGCGTGGTGCACCGCGACCTCCAGGCACCCCGGAGTTTCTGAAAAAAAATTTTCTGCGATTTTCACGAAACCACTTTTCTTCAACTTGAATTGGGCTAAAAATCCATCCCTGAAAATAAAAATTCTCTGAGTATTGTGGAAATGCTGATCCTTACCCTACCTGGGGTGTCCACTGAGCATTTCCGCGAACTCTACTTGAAGTTCTCTGGGCATGGGATTTTGACATGTTACCCAAACCAAAAGGAATGAGTGGGAAACAATCAAGACAACAGATAGAAGCACTTGCATTTGAATGAGTTTCAAGCATGCTTGGGTACTCGTGTGATCTGAGTGACTCAGTTTTGGAATACAACTGTCGCGTGGTGCACCGCGACCTCCAGGCACCCCGGAGTTTCTGAAAAAAAATTTTCTGCGATTTTCACGAAACCACTTTTCTTCAACTTGAATTGGGCTAAAAATCCATCACTGAAAATAAAAATTCTCTGAGTAGTGTGGAAATACTGATCCTTACCCTGCCTGGGTTGTCCACTGAGCATTTCCGCGAGCTCTACCTGAAGTTCTCTGGGCATGGGATTTTGACATGTTCCCCAAACCAAAAGGAATGAGTGGGAAACAATCAAGACAACAGATAGAAGCACTTGCATTTGAATGAGTTTCAAGCATGCTTGGGTACTCGTGTGATCTGAGTGACTCAGATTTGGAATACAACTGTCGCGTGGTGCACCGCGACCTCCAGGCACCCCGGAGTTTCTGAAAAAAAATTTTCTGCGATTTTCACGAAACCACTTTTCTTCAACTTGAATTGGGCTAAAAATCCATCCCTGAAAATAAAAATTCTCTGAGTACTGTGTAAATGCTCATCCTTACCCTACCTGGGGTGTCCACTAAGCATTTCCGCGACCTCTACTTGAAGTTCTCTGGGCATGGGATTTTGACATGTTACGCAAACCAAAAGGAATGAGTGGGAAACAATCAAGACAACAGATAGAAGCACTTGCATTTGAATGAGTTTCAAGCATGCTTGGGTACTCGTGTGATCTGAGTGACTCAGTTTTGGAATACAACTGTCGCGTGGTGCACCGCGACCTCCAGGCACCCCGGAGTTTCTGAAAAAAAATTTTCTGCGATTTTCACGAAACCACTTTTCTTCAACTTGAATTGGGCTAAAAATCCATCCCTGAAAATAAAAATTCTCTGAGTAGTGTGGAAATACTGATCCTTACCCTACCTGGGTTGTCCACTGAGTATTTCCGCGAGCTCTACCTGAAGTTCTCTGGGCATGGGATTTTGACATCTTCCCCAAACCAAAAGGAATGAGTGGGAAACAATCAAGACAACTGATAGAAGCACTTGCATTTGAATGAGTTTCAAGCATGCTTGGGTACTCGTGTGATCTGAGTGACTCAGTTTTGGAATACAACTGTCGCGTGGTGCACCGCGACCTCCAGGCACCCCGGAGTTTCTGAAAAAAAATTTTCTGCGATTTTCACGAAACCACTTTTCTTCAACTTGAATTGGGCTAAAAATCCATCCCTGAAAATAAAAATTCTCTGAGTAGTGTGTAAATGCTCATCCTTACCCTGCCTGGGTTGTCCACTGAGCATTTCCGTGAACTCTACCTGAAGTTCTCTGGGCATGGGATTTTGACATGTTCCCCAAACCAAAAGGAATGAGTGGGAAACAATGAAGAAAAGAGATAGAGGCACTTGCATTTGAATGAGTTTCAAGCATGCTTGGGTACTCGTGTGATCTGAATGACTCAGTTTTGGAATACAACTGTCGCGTGGTGCACCGCGACCTCCAGGCACCCCGGAGTTTCTGAAAAAAAATTTTCTGCGATTTTCACGAAACCACTTTTCTTCAACTTGAATTGGGCTAAAAATCCATCACTGAAAATAAAAATTCTCTGAGTAGTGTGGAAATACTGATCCTTACCCTGCCTGGGTTGTCCACTGAGCATTTCCGCGAGCTCTACCTGAAGTTCTCTGGGCATGGGATTTTGACATGTTCCCCAAACCAAAAGGAATGAGTGGGAAACAATCAAGACAACAGATAGAAGCACTTGCATTTAAATGAGTTTGAAGCATGCTTGGGTACTCGGGTGATCTGAGTGACTCAGTTTTGGAATACAACTGTCGCGTGGTGCACCGCGACCTCCAGGCACCCCGGAGTTTCTGAAAAGAAATTTTCTGCGATTTTCACGAAACCACTTTTCTTCAACTTGAATTGGGCTAAAAATCCATACCTGAAAATAAAAATTCTCTGAGTAGTGTGTAAATGCTGATCCTTACCCTGCCTGTGTTGTCCACTGAGCATTTCCGCGACCTCTACCTGAAGTTCTCTGGGCATGGGATTTTGACATGTTCCCCAAACCAAAAAGAATGAGTGGGAAACAATCAAGACAACAGATAGAAGCACTTGCATTTGAATGAGTTTCAAGCATGCTTGGGTACTCGTGTGATCTGAGTGACTCAGTTTTGGAATACAACTGTCGCGTGGTGCATCGCGACCTCAAGGCACCCCGGAGTTTCTGAAAAAAAATTTTCTGCGATTTTCACGAAACCACTTTTCATCAACTTGAATTGGGCTAAAAATCCATCCCTGAAAATCAATATTCTCTGAGTAGTGTGGAAATGCTGATCCTTACCCTACCTGGGGTGTCCACTGAGCATTTCCGCGAACTCTACTTGAAGTTCTCTGGGCATGGGATTTTGACTTGTTCCCCAAACCAAAAGGAATGAGTGGGAAACAATCAAGACAACAGATACAAGCACTTGCATTTGAATGAGTTTCAAGCATGCTTGGGTACTCGTGTGATCTGAGTGACTCAGTTTTGGAATACAACTGTCGCGTGGTGCACCGCGACCTCCAGGCACCCCGGAGTTTCTGAAAAAAAATTTTCTGCGATTTTCACGAAACCACTTTTCTTCAACTTGAATTGGGCTAAAAATCCATCACTGAAAATAAAAATTCTCTGAGTAGTGTGGAAATACTGATCCTTACCCTGCCTGGGTTGTCCACTGAGCATTTCCGCGAGCTCTACCTGAAGTTCTCTGGGCATGGGATTTTGACATGTTCCCCAAACCAAAAGGAATGAGTGGGAAACAATCAAGACAACAGATAGAAGCACTTGCATTTGAATGAGTTTCAAGCATGCTTGGGTACTCGTGTGATCTGAGTGACTCAGTTTTGGAATACAACTGTCGCGTGGTGCACCGCGACCTCCAGGCACCCCGGAGTTTCTGAAAAAAAATTTTCTGCGATTTTCACGAAACCACTTTTCTTCAACTTGAATTGGGCTAAAAATCCATCCCTGAAAATAAAAATTCTCTGAGTAGTGTGTAAATGCTCATCCTTACCCTACCTGGGGTGTCCACTGAGCATTTCCGCGACCTCTACTTGAAGTTCTCTGGGCATGGGATTTTGACATGTTACGCAAACCAAAAGGAATGAGTGGGAAACAATCAAGACAACAGATAGAAGCACTTGCATTTGAATGAGTTTCAAGCATGCTTGGGTACTCGTGTGATCTGAGTGACTCAGTTTTGGAATACAACTGTCGCGTGGTGCACCGCAACCTCCAGGCACCCCGGAGTTTCTGAAAAAAAATTTTCTGCGATTTTCACGAAACCACTTTTCTTCAACTTGAATTGGGCTAAAAATCCATCCCTGAAAATAAAAATTCTCTGAGTAGTGTGTAAATGCTCATCCTTACCCTACCTGGGGTGTCCACTGAGCATTTCCGCGAGCTCTACTTGAAGTTCTCTGGGCATAGGATTTTGACATGTTACGCAAACCAAAAGGAATGAGTGGGAAACAATCAAGAAAAGAGATTGAGGCACTTGCATTTGAATGAGTTTCAAGCATGCCTGGGTACTCGTGTGATCTGAGTGACTCAGTTTTGGAATACAACTGTCGCGTGGTGCACCGCGACCTCAAGGCACCCCGGAGTTTCTGAAAAAAAATTTTCTACAATTTTCACGAAACCACTTTTCATCAACTTGAATTGGGCTAAAAATCCATCCCTGAAAATAAATATTCTCTGAGTATTGTGGAAATGCTGATCCTTACCCTACCTGGGGTGTCCACTGAGCATTTCCGCGAACTCTACTTGAAGTTCTCTGGGCATGGGATTTTGACATGTTACCCAAACCAAAAGGAATGAGTGGGAAACAATCAAGACAACAGATAGAAGCACTTGCATTTGAATGAGTTTCAAGCATGCTTGGGTACTCGTGTGATCTGAGTGACTCAGTTTTGGAATACAACTGTCGCGTGGTGCACCGCGACCTCCAGGCACCCCGGAGTTTCTGAAAAAAAATTTTCTGCGATTTTCACGAAACCACTTTTCTTCAACTTGAATTGGGCTAAAAATCCATCACTGAAAATAAAAATTCTCTGAGTAGTGTGGAAATACTGATCCTTACCCTGCCTGAGTTGTCCACTGAGCATTTCCGCGAGCTCTACCTGAAGTTCTCTGGGCATGGGATTTTGACATGTTCCCCAAACCAAAAGGAATGAGTGGGAAACAATCAAGACAACAGATAGAAGCACTTGCATTTGAATGAGTTTCAAGCATGCTTGGGTACTCGTGTGATCTGAGTGACTCAGTTTTGGAATACAACTGTCGCGTGGTGCACCGCGACCTCCAGGCACCCCGGAGTTTCTGAAAAAAAATTTTCTGCGATTTTCACGAAACCACTTTTCTTCAACTTGAATTGGTCTAAAAATCCATCCCTGAAAATTAAAATTCTCTGAGTAGTGTGTAAATGCTCATCCTTACCCTACCTGGGGTGTCCACTAAGCATTTCCGCGACCTCTACTAGAAGTTCTCTGGGCATGGGATTTTGACATGTTACGCAAACCAAAAGGAATGAGTGGGAAACAATCAAGACAACAGATAGAAGCACTTGCATTTGAATGAGTTTCAAGCATGCTTGGGTACTCGTGTGATCTGAGTGACTCAGTTTTGGAATACAACTGTCGCGTGGTGCACCGCGACCTCCAGGCACCCCGGAGTTTCTGAAAAAAAATTTTCTGCGATTTTCACGAAACCACTTTTCTTCAACTTGAATTGGGCTAAAAATCCATCCCTGAAAATAAAAATTCTCTGAGTAGTGTGTAAATGCTCATCCTTACCCTGCCTGGGTTGTCCACTGAGCATTTCCGCGAACTCTACCTGAAGTTCTCTGGGCATGGGATTTTGACATGTTCCCCAAACCAAAAGGAATGAGTGGGAAACAATCAAGACAACAGATACAAGCACTTGCATTTGAATGAGTTTCAAGCATGCTTGGGTACTCGTGTGATCTGAGTGACTCAGTTTTGGAATTCAACTGTCGCGTGGTGCATCGCGACCTCAAGGCACTCCGGAGTTTCTGAAAAAAAATTTTCTGCAATTTTCTCGAAACCACTTTTCATCAACTTGAATTGGGCTAAAAATCCATCCCTGAAAATAAAAATTCTCTGAGTAGTGTGTAAATGCTCATCCTTACCCTACCTGGGGTGTCCACTGAGCATTTCCGCGAGCTCTACTTGAAGTTCTCTGGGCATGGGATTTTGACATGTTACGCAAACCAAAAGGAATGAGTGGGAAACAATCAAGAAAAGAGATAGAGGCACTTGCATTTGAATGAGTTTCAAGCATGCCTGGGTACTCGTGTGATCTGAGTGACTCAGTTTTGGAATACAACTGTCGCGTGGTGCACCGCGACCTCAAGGCACCTCGGAGTTTCTGAAAAAAAATTTTCTGCAATTTTCACGAAACCACTTTTCATCAACTTGAATTGGGCTAAAAATCCATCCCTGAAAATAAATATTCTCTGAGTATTGTGGAAATGCTGATCCTTACCCTACCTGGGGTGTCCACTGAGCTTTTCCGCGAAGTCTACTTGAAGTTCTCTGGGCATGGGATTTTGACATGTTACCCAAACCAAAAGGAATGAGTGGGAAACAATCAAGACAACAGATAGAAGCACTTGCATTTGAATGAGTTTCAAGCATGCTTGGGTACTCGTGTGATCTGAGTGACTCAGTTTTGGAATACAACTGTCGCGTGGTGCACCGCGACCTCCAGGCACCCCGGAGTTTCTGAAAAAAAATTTTCTGCGATTTTCACGAAACCACTTTTCTTCAACTTGAATTGGGCTAAAAATCCATCCCTGAAAATAAATATTCTCTGAGTATTGTGGAAATGCTGATCCTTACCCTACCTGGGGTGTCCACTGAGCATTTCCGCAAACTCTACTTGAAGTTCTCTGGGCATGGGATTTTGATATGTTACCCAAACCAAAAGGAATGAGTGGGAAACAATCAAGACAACAGATAGAAGCACTTGCATTTGAATGAGTTTCAAGCATGCTTGGGTACTCGTGTGATCTGAGTGACTCAGTTTTGGAATACAACTGTCGCGTGGTGCACCGCGACCTCCAGGCACCCCGGAGTTTCTGAAAAAAAAATTTCTGCGATTTTCACGAAACCACTTTTCTTCAACTTGAATTGGGCTAAAAATCCATCCCTGAAAATAAAAATTCTCTGAGTAGTGTGGAAATACTGATCCTTACCCTGCCTGGGTTGTCCACTGAGTATTTCCGCGAGCTCTACCTGAAGTTCTCTGGGCATGGGATTTTGACATGTTCCCCAAACCAAAAGGAATGAGTGGGAAACAATCAAGACAACAGATAGAAGCACTTGCATTTGAATGAGTTTCAAGCATGCTTGGGTACTCGTGTGATCTGAGTGACTCAGTTTTGGAATACAACTGTCGCGTGGTGCACCGCGACCTCCAGGCACCCCGGAGTTTCTGAAAAAAAATTTTCTGCGATTTTCACGAAACCACTTTTCTTCAACTTGAATTGGGCTAAAAATCCATCCCTGAAAATAAATATTCTCTGAGTATTGTGGAAATGCTGATCCTTACCCTACCTGGGGTGTCCACTGAGCATTTCCGCAAACTCTACTTGAAGTTCTCTGGGCATGGGATTTTGATATGTTACCCAAACCAAAAGGAATGAGTGGGAAACAATCAAGACAACAGATAGAAGCACTTGCATTTGAATGAGTTTCAAGCATGCTTGGGTACTCGTGTGATCTGAGTGACTCAGTTTTGGAATACAACTGTCGCGTGGTGCACCGCGACCTCCAGGCACCCCGGAGTTTCTGAAAAAAAATTTTCTGCGATTTTCACGAAACCACTTTTCTTCAACTTGAATTGGGCTAAAAATCCATACCTGAAAATAAAAATTCTCTGAGTAGTGTGTAAATGCTGATCCTTACCCTGCCTGGGTTGTCCACTGAGCATTTCCGCGAGCTCTACCTGAAGTTCTCTGGGCATGGGATTTTGACATCTTCCCCAAACCAAAAGGAATGAGTGGGAAACAATCAAGACAACTGATAGAAGCACTTGCATTTGAATGAGTTTCAAGCATGCTTGGGTACTCGTGTGATCTGAGTGACTCAGTTTTGGAATACAACTGTCGCGTGGTGCACCGCGACCTCCAGGCACCCCGGAGTTTCTGAAAAAAAATTTTCTGCGATTTTCACGAAACCACTTTTCTTCAACTTGAATTGGGCTAAAAATCCATCCCTGAAAATAAAAATTCTCTGAGTAGTGTGTAAATGCTCATCCTTACCCTGCCTGGGTTGTCCACTGAGCATTTCCGCGAACTCTACCTGAAGTTCTCTGGGCATGGGATTTTGACATGTTCCCCAAACCAAAAGGAATGAGTGGGAAACAATCAAGAAAAGAGATAGAGGCACTTGCATTTGAATGAGTTTCAAGCATGCCTGGGTACTCGTGTGATCTGAGTGACTCAGTTTTGGAATACAACTGTCGCGTGGTGCATCGCGACCTCAAGGCACCCCGGAGTTTCTGAAAAAAAATTTTCTGCAATTTTCACGAAACCACTTTTCATCAACTTGAATTGGGCTAAAAATCCATCCCTGAAAATAAATATTCTCTGAGTAGTGTGGAAATGCTGATCCTTACCCTACCTGGGGTGTCCACTGAGCATTTCCGCGAACTCTACTTGAAGTTCTCTGGGCATGGGATTTTGACATGTTCCCCAAACCAAAAGGAATGAGTGGGAAACAATCAAGACAACAGATAGAAGCACTTGCATTTGAATGAGTTTCAAGCATGCTTGGGTACTCGTGTGATCTGAGTGACTCAGTTTTGGAATACAACTGTCGCGTGGTGCACCGCGACCTTCAGGCACCCCGGAGTTTCTGAAAAAAAATTTTCTGCGATTTTCACGAAACCACTTTTCTTCAACTTGAATTGGTCTAAAAATCCATCCCTGAAAATAAAAATTCTCTGAGTAGTGTGTAAATGCTGATCCTAACCCTGCCAGGGTTGTCCACTGAGCATTTCCGCGAACTCTACCTGAAGTTCTCTGGGCATGGGATTTTGACATGTTCCCCAAACCAAAAGGAATGAGTGGGAAACAATCAAGACAACAGATACAAGCACTTGCATTTGAATGAGTTTCAAGCATGCTTGGGTACTCGTGTGATCTGAGTGACTCAGTTTTGGAATACAACTGTCGCGTGGTGCATCGCGACCTCAAGGCACCCCGGAGTTTCTGAAAAAAAATTTTCTGCAATTTTCACGAAACCACTTTTCATCAACTTGAATTGGGCTAAAAATCCATCCCTGAAAATAAATATTCTCTGAGTAGTGTGGAAATGCTGATCCTTACCCTACCTGGGGTGTCCACTGAGCATTTCCGCCAGCTCTACTTGAAGTTCTCTGGGCATGGGATTTTGACATGTTACGCAAACCAAAAGGAATGAGTGGGAAACAATCAAGAAAAGAGATTGAGGCACTTGCATTTGAATGAGTTTCAAGCATGCCTGGGTACTCGTGTGATCGGAGTTACTCAGTTTTGGAATACAACTGTAGCGTGGTGCATCGCGACCTCAAGGCACCCCGGAGTTTCTGAAAAAAAAATTTCTGCAATTTTCACGAAACTACTTTTCATCAACTTGAATTGGGCTAAAAATCCATCCCTGAAAATAAATATTCTCTGAGTATTGTGGAAATGCTGATCCTTACCCTACCTGGGGTGTCCACTGAGCATTTCCGCGAACTCTACTTGAAGTTCTCTGGGCATGGGATTTTGATATGTTACCCAAACCAAAAGGAATGAGTGGGAAACAATCAAGACAACAGATAGAAGCACTTGCATTTGAATGAGTTTCAAGCATGCTTGGGTACTCGTGTGATCTGAGTGACTCAGTTTTGGAATACAACTGTCGCGTGGTGCACCGCGACCTCCAGGCACCCCGGAGTTTCTGAAAAAAAATTTTCTGCGATTTTCACGAAACCACTTTTCTTCAACTTGAATTGGGCTAAAAATCCATCACTGAAAATAAAAATTCTCTGAGTAGTGTGGAAATACTGATCCTTACCCTGCCTGGGTTGTCCACTGAGCATTTCCGCGAGCTCTACCTGAAGTTCTCTGGGCATGGGATTTTGACATGTTCCCCAAACCAAAAGGAATGAGTGGGAAACAATCAAGACAACAGATAGAAGCACTTGCATTTGAATGAGTTTCAAACATGCTTGGGTACTCGTGTGATCTGAGTGACTCAGATTTGGAATACAACTGTCGCGTGGTGCACCGCGACCTCCAGGCACCCCGGAGTTTCTGAAAAAAAATTTTCTGCGATTTTCACGAAACCACTTTTCTTCAACTTGAATTGGGCTAAAAATCCATCCCTGAAAATAAAAATTCTCTGAGTAGTGTGTAAATGCTCATCCTTACCCTGCCTGGGTTGTCCACTGAGCATTTCCGCGAACTCTACCTGAAGTTCTCTGGGCATGGGATTTTGACATGTTCCCCAAACCAAAAGGAATGAGTGGGAAACAATCAAGAAAAGAGATAGAGGCACTTGCATTTGAATGAGTTTCAAGCATGCCTGGGTACTCGTGTGATCTGAGTGACTCAGTTTTGGAATACAACTGTCGCGTGGTGCATCGCGACCTCAAGGCACCCCGGAGTTTCTGAAAAAAAATTTTCTGCAATTTTCACGAAACCACTTTTCATCAACTTGAATTGGGCTAAAAATCCATCCCTGAAAATAAATATTCTCTGAGTAGTGTGGAAATGCTGATCCTTACCCTACCTGGGGTGTCCACTGAGCATTTCCGCGAACTCTACTTGAAGTTCTCTGGGCATGGGATTTTGACATGTTACCCAAACCAAAAGGAATGAGTGGGAAACAATCAAGACAACAGATAGAAGCACTTGCATTTGAATGAGTTTCAAGCATGCTTGGGTACTCGTGTGATCTGAGTGACTCAGTTTTGGAATACAACTGTCGCGTGGTGCACCGCGACCTCCAGGCACCCCGGAGTTTCTGAAAAAAAATTTTCTGCGATTTTCACGAAACCACTTTTCTTCAACTTGAATTGGGCTAAAAATCCATCCCTGAAAATAAAAATTCTCTGAGTAGTGTGTAAATGCTCATCCTTACCCTACCTGGGGTGTCCACTGAGCATTTCTGCGACCTCTACTTGAAGTTCTCTGGGCATGGGATTTTGACATGTTACGCAAACCAAAAGGAATGAGTGGGAAACAATCAAGACAACAGATAGAAGCACTTGCATTTGATTGAGTTTCAAGCATGCTTGGGTACTCGTGTGATCTGAGTGACTTAGTTTTGGAATACAACTGTCGCGTGGTGCACCGCAACCTCCAGGCACCCCGGAGTTTCTGAAAAAAAATTTTCTGCGATTTTCACGAAACCACTTTTCTTCAACTTGAATTGGGCTAAAAATCCATCCCTGAAAATAAAAATTCTCTGAGTAGTGTGTAAATGCTCATCCTTACCCTACCTGGGGTGTCCACTGAGCATTTCCGCCAGCTCTACTTGAAGTTCTCTGGGCATGGGATTTTGACATGTTACGCAAACCAAAAGGAATGAGTGGGAAACAATCAAGAAAAGAGATTGAGGCACTTGCATTTGAATGAGTTTCAAGCATGCCTGGGTACTCGTGTGATCGGAGTGACTCAGTTTTGGAATACAACTGTAGCGTGGTGCATCGCGACCTCAAGGCACCCCGGAGTTTCTGAAAAAAAATTTTCTGCAATTTTCACGAAACTACTTTTCATCAACTTGAATTGGGCTAAAAATCCATCCCTGAAAATAAATATTCTCTGAGTATTGTGGAAATGCTGATCCTTACCCTACCTGGGGTGTCCACTGAGCATTTCCGCGAACTCTACTTGAAGTTCTCTGGGCATGGGATTTTGATATGTTACCCAAACCAAAAGGAATGAGTGGGAAACAATCAAGACAACAGATAGAAGCACTTGCATTTGAATGAGTTTCAAGCATGCTTGGGTACTCGTGTGATCTGAGTGACTCAGTTTTGGAATACAACTGTCGCGTGGTGCACCGCGACCTCCAGGCACCCCGGAGTTTCTGAAAAAAAATTTTCTGCGATTTTCACGAAACCACTTTTCTTCAACTTGAATTGGGCTAAAAATCCATCACTGAAAATAAAAATTCTCTGAGTAGTGTGGAAATACTGATCCTTACCCTGCCTGGGTTGTCCACTGAGCATTTCCGCGAGCTCTACCTGAAGTTCTCTGGGCATGGGATTTTGACATGTTCCCCAAACCAAAAGGAATGAGTGGGAAACAATCAAGACAACAGATAGAAGCACTTGCATTTGAATGAGTTTCAAACATGCTTGGGTACTCGTGTGATCTGAGTGACTCAGATTTGGAATACAACTGTCGCGTGGTGCACCGCGACCTCCAGGCACCCCGGAGTTTCTGAAAAAAAATTTTCTGCGATTTTCACGAAACCACTTTTCTTCAACTTGAATTGGGCTAAAAATCCATCCCTGAAAATAAAAATTCTCTGAGTAGTGTGTAAATGCTCATCCTTACCCTACCTGGGGTGTCCACTAAGCATTTCCGCGACCTCTACTTGAAGTTCTCTGGGCATGGGATTTTGACATGTTACGCAAACCAAAAGGAATGAGTGGGAAACAATCAAGACAACAGATAGAAGCACTTGCATTTGAATGAGTTTCAAGCATGCTTGGGTACTCGTGTGATCTGAGTGACTCAGTTTTGGAATACAACTGTCGCGTGGTGCACCGCGACCTCCAGGCACCCCGGAGTTTCTGAAAAAAAATTTTCTGCGATTTTCACGAAACCACTTTTCTTCAACTTGAATTGGGCTAAAAATCCATCCCTGAAAATAAAAATTCTCTGAGTAGTGTGTAAATGCTCATCCTTACCCTGCCTGGGTTGTCCACTGAGCATTTCCGCGAACTCTACCTGAAGTTCTCTGGGCATGGGATTTTGACATGTTCCCCAAACCAAAAGGAATGAGTGGGAAACAATCAAGAAAAGAGATAGAGGCACTTGCATTTGAATGAGTTTCAAGCATGCCTGGGTACTCGTGTGATCTGAGTGACTCAGTTTTCGAATACAACTGTCGCGTGGTGCACCGTGACCTCCAGGCACCCCGGAGTTTCTGAAAAAAAAATTTTCTGCGATTTTCACGAAACCACTTTTCTTCAACTTGAATTGGGCTGAAAATCCATCACTGAAAATAAAAATTCTCTGAGTAGTGTGGAAATACTGATCCTTACCCTGTCTGGTTTGTCCACTGAGCATTTCCGCGAGCTCTACCTGAAGTTCTCTGGGCATGGGATTTTGACATGTTCCCCAAACCAAAAGGAATGTGTTGGAAACAATCAAGACAACAGATAGAAGCACTTGCATTTGAATGAGTTTCAAGCATGCTTGGGTACTAGTGTGATCTGAGTGACTCAGTTTTGGAATACAACTGTTGCGTGGTGCACCGCGACCTCCAGGCACCAAGAAGTTTCTGAAAAAAAATTTTCTGCGATTTTCACGAAACCACTTTTCTTCAACTTGAATTGGAATAAAGATCCATCCCTGAAAATAAAAATTCTCTGAGTAGTGTGTGAATGCTGATCCTTTCCCTGCCTGGGTTGTCCACTGAGCATTTCCCCGAACTCTACCTGAAGTTCTCTGGGCATGGGATTTTGACATGTTCCCCAAACCAAAAGGAATGAGTGGGAAACAATCAAGAAAAGAGATAGAGGCACTTGCATTTGAATGAGTTTCAAGCATGCTTGGGTACTCGTGTGATCTGAGTGACTCAGTTTTGGAATACAACTGTCGCGTGGTGCATCGCGACCTCAAGGCACCCCGGAATTTCTGAAAAAAAAATTTCTGCAATTTTCACGAAACCACTTTTCATCAACTTGAATTGGGCTACAAATCCATCCCTGAAAATAAATATTCTCTGAGAAGTGTGGAAATGCTTATCCTTACCCTACCTGGGGTGTCCACAAAGCATTTCCGCGAACTCTACTTGAAGTTCTCTGGGCATGGGATTTTGACATGTTACCCAAACCAAAAGGAATGAGTGGGAAACAATCAAGACAACAGATAGAAGCACTTGCATTTGAATGCGTTTCAAGCATGCTTGGGTACTCGTGTGATCTGAGTGACTCAGTTTTGGAACACAACTGTCGCGTGGTGCACCGCGACATCCAGGCACCCCTGAGTATCTGAAAAAAAATTTTCTGCGATTTTCACGAAACCACTTTTCTTCTAATTGAATTGGGCTAAAAATCCATCCCTGAAAATAAAAAATCTCTGAGTAGTGTGGAAATGCTGATCCTTACCCTGCCTGGGTTGTCCACTGAGCATTTCCCCGAACTCTACCTGAAGTTCTCTGGGCATGGGATTTTGACATGTTCCCCAAACCAAAAGGAATGAGTGGGAAACAATCAAGGCAACAGATAGAAGCACTTGCATTTGAATGAGTTTCAAGCATGCTTGGGTACTCGTGTGATCTGAGTGACTCAGTTTTCGAATACAACTGTCGCGTGGTGCACCGTGACCTCCAGGCACCCCGGAGTTTCTGAAAAAAGAATTTTCTGCGATTTTCACGAAACCACTTTTCTTCAACTTGAATTGGGCTGAAAATCCATCACTGAAAATAAAAATTCTCTGAGTAGTGTGGAATTACTGATCCTTACCCTACCTGGGGTGTCCACAAAGCATTTCCGCGAACTCTACTTGAAGTTCTCTGGGCATGGGATTTTGACATGTTACCCAAACCAAAAGGAATGAGTGGGAAACAATCAAGACAACAGATAGAAGCACTTGCATTTGAATGCGTTTCAAGCATGCTTGGGTACTCGTGTGATCTGAGTGACTCAGTTTTGGAACACAACTGTCGCGTGGTGCACCGCGACATCCAGGCACCCCGGAGTTTCTGAAAAAAAATTTTCTGCGATTTTCACGAAACCACTTTTCTTCTAATTGAATTGGGCTAAAAATCCATCCCTGAAAATAAAAATTCTCTGAGTAGTGTGGAAATGCTGATCCTTACCCTGCCTGGGTTGTCCACTGAGCATTTCCCCGAACTCTACCTGAAGTTCTCTGGGCAAGGGATTTTGACATGTTCCCCAAACCAAAAGGAATGAGTGGGAAACAATCAAGAAAACAGATAGAAGCAGTTGCATTTGAATGAGTTCCAAGCATGCTTGGGTACTCGTGTGATCTGAGTGACTCAGTTTTGGAATACAACTGTCGCGTGGTGCACCGCGACCTCCAGGCACCCCGGAGTTTCTGAAAAAAAATTTTCTGCGATTTTCACGAAACCACTTTTCTTCAACTTGAATTGGAATAAAGATCCATCCCTGAAAATAAAAATTCTCTGAGTAGTGTGTAAATGCTGATCCTTTCCCTGCCTGGGTTGTCCACTGAGCATTTCCCCGAACTCTACCTGAAGTTCTTTGGGCATGGGATTTTGACATGTTCCCCAAACCAAAAGGAATGAGTGGGAAACAATCAAGAAAAGAGATAGAGGCACTTGCATTTGAATGAGTTTCAAGCATGCTTGGGTACTCCTGTGATCTGAGTGACTCAGTTTTGGAATACAACTGTCGCGTGGTGCATCGCGACGTCAAGGCACCCCGGAATTTCTGAAAAAAAATTTTCTGCAATTTTCACGAAACCACTTTTCATCAACTTGAATTGGGCTAAAAATCCATCCCTGAAAATAAATATTCTCTGAGAAGTGTGGAAATGCTTATCCTTACCCTACCTGGGGTGTCCACAAAGCATTTCCGCGAACTCTACTTGAAGTTCTCTGGGCATGGGATTTTGACATGTTACCCAAACCAAAAGGAATGAGTGGGAAACAATCAAGACAACAGATAGAAGCACTTGCATTTGAATGCGTTTCAAGCATGCTTGGGTACTCGTGTGATCTGAGTGACTCAGTTTTGGAACACAACTGTCGCGTGGTGCACCGCGACATCCAGGCACCCCGGAGTTTCTGAAAAAAAATTTTCTGCGATTTTCACGAAACCACTTTTCTTCTAATTGAATTGGGCTAAAAATCCATCCCTGAAAATAAAAATTCTCTGAGTAGTGTGGAAATGCTGATCCTTACCCTGCCTGGGTTGTCCACTGAGCATTTCCCCGAACTCTACCTGAAGTTCTCTGGGCATGGGATTTTGACATGTTCCCCAAACCAAAAGGAATGAGTGGGAAACAATCAAGGCAACAGATAGAAGCACTTGCATTTGAATGAGTTTCAAGTATGCTTGGGTACTCGTGTGATCTGAGTGACTCAGTTTTCGAATACAACTGTCGCGTGGTGCACCGTGACCTCCAGGCACCCCGGAGTTTCTGAAAAAAAATTTTTCTGCGATTTTCACGAAACCACTTTTCTTCAACTTGAATTGGGCTGAAAATCCATCACTGAAAATAAAAATTCTCTGAGTAGTGTGGAAATACTGATCCTTACCCTGTCTGGTTTGTCCACTGAGCATTTCCGCGAGCTCTACCTGAAGTTCTCTGGGCATGGGATTTTGACATGTTCCCCAAACCAAAAGGAATGTGTTGGAAACAATCAAGAGAACAGATAGAAGCACTTGCATTTGAATGAGTTTCAAGCATGCTTGGGTACTAGTGTTATCTGAGTGACTCAGTTTTGGAATACAACTGTTGCGTGGTGCACCGCGACCTCCAGGCACCAAGGAGTTTCTGAAAAAAAAATTTCTGCGATTTTCAAGAAACTACTTTTCTTCAACTTGAATTGGGCTAAAATTCCATCCCTGAAAATAAAAATTCTCTGAGTAGTGTGTAAATGCTGATCCTTACCCTGCCTGGGTTGTCCACTGAGCATTTCCCCGAACTCTACCTGAAGTTCTCTGGGCATGGGATTTTGACATGTTCCCCAAACCATAAGGAATGAGTGGGAAACAATCAAGACAACAGATAGAAGCATTTGCATTTGAATGAGTTTCAAGCATGCTTGGGTACTCGTGTGATCTGAGTGACTCAGTTTTGGAATACAACTGTTGCGTGGTGCACCGCGACCTCCAGGCACCAAGGAGTTTCTGAAAAAAAAATTTTCTGCGATTTTCACGAAACCACTTTTCTTCAACTTGAATTGGGCTGAAAATCCATCACTGAAAATAAAAATTCTCTGAGTAGTGTGGAAATACTGATCCTTACCCTGTCTGGTTTGTCCACTGAGCATTTCCGCGAGCTCTACCTGAAGTTCTCTGGGCATGGGATTTTGACATGTTCCCCAAACCAAAAGGAATGTGTTGGAAACAATCAAGACAACAGATAGAAGCACTTGCATTTGAATGAGTTTCAAGCATGCTTGGGTACTAGTGTGATCTGAGTGACTCAGTTTTGGAATACAACTGTTGCGTGGTGCACCGCGACCTCCAGGCACCAAGGAGTTTCTGAAAAAAAATTTTCTGCGATTTTCAAGAAACTACTTTTCTTCAACTTGAATTGGGCTAAAATTCCATCCCTGAAAATAAAAATTCTCTGAGTAGTGTGTAAATGCTGATCCTTACCCTGCCTGGGTTGTCCACTGAGCATTTCCCCGAACTCTACCTGAAGTTCTCTGGGCATGGGATTTTGACATGTTCCCCAAACCAAAAGGAATGAGTGGGAAACAATCAAGACAACAGATAGAAGCACTTGCATTTGAATGAGTTTCAAGCATGCTTGGGTACTCGTGTGATCTGAGTGACTCAGTTTTGGAATACAACTGTCGCGTGGTGCACCGCGACCTCCAGGCACCCCGGAGTTTCTGAAAAAAAATGTTCTGCAATTTTCACGAAACCACTTTTCTTCAACTTGAATTGGGGTAAAAATCCATCCCTGAAAATAAAAATTCTCTGAGTAGTGTGGAAATGCTGATCCTTACCCTACCTGGGGTGTCCACAAAGCATTTCCGCGAACTCTACTTGAAGTTCTCTGGGAACGGGACTTTGACATGTTCCCCAAACCAAAAGGAATGAGTGGGAAACAATCAAGACAACAGATAGAAGCATTTGCATTTGAATGAGTTTCAAGCATGCTTGGGTACTCGTGTGATCTGAGTGACTCAGTTTTGGAATACAACTGTCGCGTGGTGCACCGCGACCTCCAGGCACCCCGGAGTTTCTGGAAAAAAAATTTCTGCGATTTTCACGAAACCACTTTTCTTCAACTTGAATTGGGCTAAAAATCCATCCCTGAAAATAAAAATTCTCTGAGTAGTGTGTAAATGCTGATCCTTACCCTGCCTGGGTTGTCCACTGAGCATTTCCCCGAACTCTACCTGAAGTTCTCTGGGCATGGGATTTTGACATGTTCCCCAAACCAAAAGGAATGAGTTGGAAACAATCAAGAAAACAGATAGAGGCACTTGCATTTGAATGAGTTTCAAGCATGCTTGGGTACTCGTGTGATCTGAGTGAATCAGTTTTGGAATACAACTGTCGCGTGGTGCACCGCGACCTCAAGGCACCCCGGAGTTTCTGAAAAAAAATTTTCTGCAATTTTCACGAAACCACTTTTCATCAACTTGAATAGGGCTAAAAATCAATCCCTGAAAATAAAAATTCTCTGAGTAGTGTGGAAATGCTGATCCTTACCCTACCTGGGGTGTCCACTGAGCATTTCCGCGAACTCTAGTTGATGTTCTATGGGCATGGGATTTTGACATGTTACCCAAACCAAAAGGAATGAGTGGGAAACAATCAAGACAACAGATAGAAGCACTTGCATTTGAATGAGTTTCAAGCATGCTTGGGTACTCGTGTGATCTGAATGACTCAGTTTTGGAATACAACTGTCGCGTGGTGCACTGCGACATCCAGGCTCCCTGGAGTTTCTGAAAAAAAATTTTCTGCGATTTTCACGAAACCACTTTTCTTCAACTTGAATTGGGCTAAAAATCCATCCCTGAAAATAAAAATTCTCTGAGTAGTGAGGAAATGCTGATCCTTACCCTACCTGGGGTGTCCACAAAGCATTTCCGCGAACTCTACTTGAAGTTCTCTGGGCATGGGATTTTGACATGTTCCCCAAACCAAAAGGAATGAGTGGGAAACAATCAAGACAACAGATAGAAGCACTTGCATTTGAATGAGTTTCAAGCATGCTTGGGTACTCTTGTGATCTGAGTGACTCAGTTTTCGAATACAACTGTCGCGTGGTGCATCGGTACCTCCAGGTACCCCGGAGTTTCTGAAAAAAAATTTTCTGCGATTTTCACGAAACCACTTTTCTTCAACTTGAATTGGGCTAAAAATCCATCACTGAAAATAAAAATTCTCTGAGTAGTGTGGAAATACTGATCCTTACCCTGCCTGGGTTGTCCACTGAGCATTTCCGCGAGCTCTACCTGAAGTTCTCTGGGCATGGGATTTTGACATGTTCCCCAAACCAAAAGGAATGAGTGGGAAACAATCAAGACAACAGATAGAAGCACTTGCATTTGAATGAGATTCAAGCATGCTTGAGTACTCGTGTGATCTGAGTGACTCAGTTTTGGAATACAACTGTCGCGTGGTGCACCGCGACCTAAAAGCACCCCGGAGTTTCTGAAAAATAATTTTCTGCAATTTTCACGAAACCACTTTTCATCAACTTGAATAGGGCTAAAAATCCATCCCTGAAAATAAAAATTCTCTGAGTAGTGTGGAAATGCTGATCCTTACCCTACCTGGGGTGTCCACTGAGCATTTCCGCGAACTCTAGTTGATGTTCTATGGGCATGGGATTTTGACATGTCACCCAAACCAAAAGGAATGAGTGGGAAACAATCAAGACAACAGATAGAAGCACTTGCATTTGAATGAGTTTCAAGCATGCTTGGGTACTCGTGTGATCTGAGTGACTCAGTTTTGGAATACAACTGTCGCGTGGTGCACCGCGACCTCCAGGCACCCAGGAGTTTCTGAAAAAAAATTTTCTGCGATTTTCTCGAAACCACTTTTCTTCAACTTGAATTGGGCTAAAGATCCATCCCTGAAAATAAAAATTCTCTGAGTAGTGTGTAAATGCTGATCCTTACCCTGCCTGGGTTGTCCACTGAGCATTTCCCCGAACTCTACCTGAAGTTCTCTGGGAATGGGATTTTGACATGTTCCCCAAACCAAAAGGAATGAGTGGGAAACAATCAAGACAACAGATAGAAGCACTTGCATTTGAATGAGTTTCAAGCATGCTTGGGTACTCGTGTGATCTGAGTGACTCAGTTTTGGAATACAACTGTCGCGTGGTGCATCGCGACCTCAAGGCACCCCGGAGTTTCTGAAAAAAAATTTTCTGCAATTTTCACGAAACCACTATTCATCAACTGGAATTGGGCTAAAAAACCATCCCTGAAAATAAATATTCTCTGAGTAGTGTGGAAATGCTGATCCTTACCCTATCTGGGGTGTCCACTGAGCATTTCCGCAAGCTCTACCTGAAGTTCTCTGGGCATGGGATTTTGACATGTTCCCCAAACCAAAAGGAATGAGTGGGAAACAATCAAGACAACAGATAGAAGCACTTGCATTTGAATGAGTTTCAAGCATGCTTGAGTACTCGTGTGATCTGAGTGACTCAGTTTTGGAATACAACTGTCGCGTGGTGCAACGCGACCTCAAAGCACCCCGGAGTTTCTGAAAAAAAATTTTCTGCAATTTTCACGAAACCACTTTTCATCAACTTGAATAGGGCTAAAAATCCATCCCTGAAAATAAAAATTCTCTGAGTAGTGTGGAAATGCTGATCCTTACCCTACCTGGGGTGTCCACTGAGCATTTCCGCGAACTCTAGTTGATGTTCTATGGGCATGGGATTTTGACATGTCACCCAAACCAAAAGGAATGAGTGGGAAACAATCAAGAAAAGAGATGGAGGCACTTGCATTTGAATGAGTTTCAAGCATGCTTGGGTACTCGTGTGATGTGAGTGACTCAGTTTTGGAATACAACTGTCGCGTGGTGCACTGCGACATCCAGGCTCCCTGGAGTTTCTGAAAAAAAATTTTCTGCGATTTTCACGAAACCACTTTTCTTCAACTTGAATTGGGCTAAAATTCCATCCCTGAAAATAAAAATTCTCTGAGTAGTGTGTAAATGCTGATCCTAACCCTACCTGGGTTGTCCACTGAGCATTTCCCCGAACTCTACCTGAAGTTCTCTGGGCATGGGATTTTGACATGTTCCCCAAACCAAAAGGAATGAGTGGGAAACAATCAAGAAAAGAGATGGAGGCACTTGCATTTGAATGAGTTTCAAGCATGCTTGGGTACTCGTGTGATGTGAGTGACTCAGTTTTCGAATACAACTGTCGCGTGGTGCACCGCGACCTCCAGGCACCCCGGAGTTTCTGAAAAAAAATTTTCTGCGATTTTCACGAAACCACTTTTCTTCAACTTGAATTGGGCTAAAAATCCATCACTGAAAATAAAAATTCTCTGAGTAGTGTGGAAATACTGATCCTTACCCTGCCTGGGTTGTCCACTGAGCATTTCCCCGAACTCTACCTGAAGTTCTCTGGGCATGGGATTTTGACATGTTCCCCAAACCAAAAGGAATGAGTGGGAAACAATGAAGAAAAGAGATAGAGGCACTTGCATTTGAATGAGTTTCAAGCATGCTTGGGTACTAGTGTGATCTGAGTGACTCAGTTTTGGAATACAACTGTCGCGTGGTGCACCGCGACCTCCAGGCACCCCGGAGTGTCTGAAAAAAAATTTTCTGCAATTTTCACGAAACCACTTTTCTTCAACTTGAATTGGGCTAAAAATCCATCCCTGAAAATAAAAATTCTCTGAGTAGTGTGTAAATGCTGATCCTTACCCTGCCTGGGTTGCCCACTGAGCATTTCCCCGAACTCTACCTGAAGTTCTCTGGGCATGGGATTTTGACATGTTCTCCAAACCAAAAGGAATGAGTGGGAAACAATCAAGACAACAGATAGAAGCACTTACATTTGAATGAGTTTCAAGCATGCTTGGATACTCGTGTGATCTGAGTGACTCAGTTTTGGAATACAACTGTCGCGTGGTGCACTGCGACCTCCAGGCACCCCGGAGTTTCTGAAAAAAAATTTTCTGCGATTTTCAAGAAACTACTTTTCTTCAACTTGAATTGGGCTAAAATTCCATCCCTGATAAGAGAAATTCTCTGTTAAGTGTGTAAATGCTGATTCTTACCCTGCCTTGGTTGTCCAATGAGTATTTCCGCGAACTCCACCTGAAGTTCTCTGGGCAAGGGATTTTGAGATGTTCCCCAAACCAAAAGGAATGAGTGGGAAACAATCAAGAAAACAGATAGAAGCACTTGCATTTGAATGAGTTCCAAGCATGCTTGGGTACTCGTGTGATCTGAGTGACTCAGTTTTGGAACACAACTGTCGCGTGGTGCACCGCGACATCCAGGCACCCCGGAGTTTCTGAAAAAAAATTTTCTGCGATTTTCACGAAACCACTTTTCTTCAACTTGAATTGGGCTAAAAATCCATCCCTGAAAATAAAAATTCTCTGAGTAGTGTGGAAATGCTGATCCTTACCCTTCCTGGGTTGTCCACTGAGCATTTCCCCGAACTCTACCTGAAGTTCTCTGGGCAAGGGATTTTGACATGTTCCCCAAACCAAAAGGAATGAGTTGGAAACAATCAAGACAACAGATAGAAGCACTTGCATTTGAATGAGTTTCAAGCATGCTTGGGTACTAGTGTGATCTGAGTGACTCAGTTTTGGAATACAACTGTTGCGTGGTGCACCGCGACCTCCAGGCACCCAGGAGTTTCTGAAAAAAAATTTTCTGCGATTTTCAAGAAACTACTTTTCTTCAACTTGAATTGGGCTAAAATTCCATCCCTGATAAGAAAAATGCTCTGAGTAGTGTGTAAATGCTGATTCTTACCCTGCCTTGGTTGTCCACTGAGCATTTCCGCGAACTCTACCTGAAGTTCTCTGGGCAAGGGATTTTGACATGTTCCCCAAACCAAAAGGAATGAGTTGGAAACAATCAAGAAAACAGATAGAAGCACTTGCATTTGAATGAGTTCCAAGCATGCTTGGGTACTAGTGTGATCTGAGTGACTCAGTTTTGGAATACACCTGTCGCGTGGTGCATCGCGAACTCAAGGCACCCCGGAGTTTCTGAAAAAAAATTTTCTGCAATATTCACAAAACCACTTTTCATCAACTTGAATAGGGCTAAAAATCCATCCCTGAAAATAAAAATTCTCTGAGTAGTGTGGAAATGCTGATCCTTACCCTATCTGGGGTGTCCACAAAGCATTTCCGCGAACTCTAGTTGATGTTCTATGGGCATGGGATTTTGACATATCACCCAAACAAAAAGGAATGAGTGGGAAACAATCAAGACAACAGATAGAAGCACTTGCATTTGAATGAGTTTCAAGCATGCTTGGGTACTCGTGTGATCTGAGTGACTAAGTTTTCGAATACAACTGTCGCGTGGTGCACCGCGACCTCCAGGCATCCCGGAGTTTCTGAAAAAAAATTTTCTGCGATTTTCACGAAACCACTTTTCATCAACTTGAATTCGGCTAAAAATCCATCCCAGAAAATAAAAATTCTCTGAGTAGTGAGGAAATGCTGATCCTTACCCTACCTGGGGTGTCCACAAAGCATTTCCGCGAACTCTACTTGAAGTTCTCTGGGCATGGGATTTTGACATGTTCCCCAAACCAAAAGGAATGAGTGGGAAACAATCAAGACAACAGATAGAAGCACTTGCATTTGAATGAGTTTCAAGCATGCTTGAGTACTCGTGTGATCTGAGTGACTCAGTTTTGGAATTCAACTGTCGCGTGGTGCACCGCGACCTCAAAGCACCCCGGAGTTTCTGAAAAAAAATTTTCTGCAATTTTCACGAAACCACTTTTCATCAACTTGAATTGGGCTAAAAATCCATCCCTGAAAATAAAAATTCTCTGAGTAGTGTGGAAATGCTGATCCTTTCCCTACCTGGGGTGTCCACAAAGCATTTCCGCGAACTCTACTTGAAGTTCTCTGGGCATGGGATTTTGACATGTTCCCCAAACCAAAAGGAATGAGTGGGAAACAATCAAGACAGCAGATAGAAGCACTTGCATTTGAATGAGTTTCAAGCATGCTTGGGTACTCTTGTGATCTGAGTGACTCAGTTTTCGAATACAACTGTCGCGTGGTGCACCGGTACTTTCAGGCACCCTGGAGTTTCTGAAAAAAAATTTTCTGCGATTTTCACGAAACCACTTTTCTTCAACTTGAATTGGGCTAAAAATCCATCACTGAAAATAAAAATTCTCTGAGTAGTGTGGAAATACTGATCCTTACCCTGCCTGGGTTGTCCACTGAGCATTTCCGCAAGCTCTACCTGAAGTTCTCTGGGCATGGGATTTTGACATGTTCCCCAAACCAAAAGGAATGAGTGGGAAACAATCAAGACAACAGATAGAAGCACTTGCATTTGAATGAGTTTCAAGCATGCTTGGGTACTCGTGTGATCTGAGTGACTCAGTTTTGGAATACAACTGTCACGTGGTGCACCGCGACCTCCAGGCACCCCGGAGTTTCTGAAAAAAAAATTTCTGCGATTTTCATGAAACCACTTTCTTCAACTTGAATTGGGCTAAAAATCCATCCCTGAAAATAAAAATTCTCTGAGTAGTGTGTAAATGCTGATCCTTACCCTGCCTGGGTTGTCCACTGAGCATTTCCCCGAACTCTACCTGAAGTTCTCTGGGCATGGGATTTTGACATGTTCCCCAAACCAAAAGGAATGAGTTGGAAACAATCAAGAAAACAGATAGAGGGACTTGCATTTGAATGAGTTTCAAGCATGCTTGGGTACTCGTGTGATCTGAGTGACTCAGATTTGGAATACACCTGTCGCGTGGTGCATCGCGACCTCAAGGCACCCCGGAGTTTCTGAAAAAAAATTTTCTGCAATATTCACAAAACCACTTTTCATCAACTTGAATAGGGCTAAAAATCCATCCCTGAAAATAAAAATTCTCTGAGTAGTGTGGAAATACTGATCCTTACCCTACCTGGGGTGTCCACTCCACTGAGCATTTCCACGAACTCTAGTTGATGTTCTATGGGCATGGGATTTTGACATATCACCCAAACCAAATGGAATGAGTGGGAAACAATCAAGACAACAGATAGAAGCACTTGCATTTGAATGAGTTTCAAGCATGCTTGGGTACTCGTGTGATCTGAGTGACTCAGTTTTGGAATACAACTGTCACGTGGTGCACCGCGACCTCCAGGCACCCCGGAGTTTCTGAAAAAAAATTTTCTGCGATTTTCACGAAACCACTTTTCTTCAACTTGAATTGGGCTAAAAATCCATCCCTGAAAATAAAAATTCTCTGAGTAGTGTGGAAATGCTGATCCTTACCCTGACTGGGTTGTCCACTGAGCATTTCCCCGAACTCTACCTGAAGTTCTCTGGGCATGGGATTTTGACATGTTCCCCAAACCAAAAGGAATGAGTGGGAAACAATCAAGACAACAGATAGAAGCACTTGCATTTGAATGAGTTTCAAGCATGCTTGGGTACTCTTGTGATCTGAGTGACTCAGTTTTCGAATACAACTGTCGCGTGGTGCACCGCGACCTCCAGGCACCCCGGAGTTTCTGAAAAAAAATTTTCTGCGATTTTCACGAAACCACTTTTCTTCAACTTGAATTGGGCTAAAAATCCATCCCTGAAAATAAAAATTCTCTGAGTAGTGTGTAAATGCTGATCCTTACCCTGCCTGGGTTGTCCACTGAGCATTTCCCCGAACTCTACCTGAATTTCTCTGGGCATGGGATTTTGACATGTTCCCCAAACCAAAAGGAATGAGTGGGAAACAATCAAGAAAACAGATAGAGGCACTTGCATTTGAATGATTTTCAAGCATGCTTGGGTACTCGTGTGATCTGAGTGACTCAGTTTTGGAATACAACTGTCGCGTGGTGCACCGCGACCTCAAGGCACCCCGGAGTTTCTGAAAAAAAATTTTCTGCAATTTTCACGAAACCACTTTTCATCAACTTGAATTGGGCTAAAAATCCATCCCTGAAAATAAAAATTCTCTGAGTAGTGTGGAAATGCTGATCCTTACCCTGCCTGGGTTGTCCACTGAGCATTTCCGCGAACTCTAGTTGATGTTCTATGGGCATAGGATTTTGACATGTTCCCCAAACCAAAGGAATGAGTGGGAAACAATCAAGACCACGCATAGAAGCACTTGCATTTGAATGAGTTTCAATGATGCTTGGGTGCTCATGTGATACGACTGACTCAGTTTTGGAATACAAATGCCGCGCAGCACTTCGCGACAACCAGGCACCCCGGAGTTTCTGAAAAGAAATGTTCAGCTAGGATCACAAAACCGCTTTTCTTCAACTTGACTTGGCTAAAAATCCATCTCTGAAAATAAAGATTCTCTAAGTAGTGCGTAAATGCTGATCCTACCTACATGGGGGGTCCACTGAGCATTTCCCTGAACTCTATCTGAAGTTTTCTGGGCACAGGATTTTGACAAGACCACGGATAGAAGCACTTGCATTTGAATGAGTTTCAATCATGCTGGGTACTTGTATGATCCGACTGTCTCAGTTTTGGAATACAACTGTCACGCGGTGTATCGCAACAACCAGGCACCCCGGAGTTTCTGAAAAAAAATGTTCAGCTATGTTCACGAAACCACTTTTCTTCAACTTGACTTGGGCCAAAAATCCATCCCTGAAAATATAAATGTTCTAAGTAGTGTGTAAATGCCAGATCTGTTAGAAGGCTGGTCTGCTCTGGGTTTTACTCTTCCAATCCGGAACTATGGAAGTCTGATCTGCTTCTTGTTTTACTCTAGCAGTCTGGATCACATGGAAGTCTGGTCTGTCTTGGGATTTACTTTGCAATTCTTGATTCCATGGGAGTCGGATCTTCTCGGGTTTTGCTTTAAGTTTTAACCTAGCAGTGTGGATCCCTTAGAAGTCTGTTTCGCTCCGGGTTTTATTCTTCCAGTCCGGATCCCAGGGAAGTCAAAGGAATGAGTGGGAAACAATCAAGACCACGCATAGAAGCACTTGCATTTGAATGAGTTTCAATGATGCTTGGGTGCTTCCCGTCAGGGTTTTACTCTTCCAGTTCGGATCCCATGGAAGTTGGTTCCCTTCTGGGCTGTACTCTACCAGTTTGGATCCTATGGAAGACTGATCTGGCCTGGGATTTACTCTACCATTCGAGATTCCATGCGGGTTGGATCTGCTCCGGATTTAATCTAGCTAGGAGTTCGGATCCCATGGAAGTCTGATCCGTTCCAGGATTTACTCTACTAGTCCCGAGTAAGTGGAAGTCTGATTCCCTCTGGGTTTTATTCTATCAGTCTAGATCCCATGGAAGATTGAACCACTCCGATATTTACTCTACCCTTCGGGATCCCATGGGAGTCGGATCCTCTCCAGGTTTTACTCTACCAGACCTGAACCCTCTGGAAGTTGGATCTGCTCCAGGTTTTACTCTTCCAGCTTGGATCCCATGGAAGTTTGATCCACTCTGGGTTTTTCTCTACCAATCCGGACCCATGGAAGTCTGATCCACTCCTGGTTTTACTCTAGCAGTCTAGATCCAATGGAAGTCTTATCTGCTTTGGGTTTTACTCTTGCAGACCGGATCCCATGGAAGACTGATCTGAGCCGAGTTTTACTCTACCAGTCTGGATCCCATGGGAATCTGGTCCAGTCCACATTTTACTCTACAAGTCCAGATCTTTTGGAATTCTGATCCGCTCTGGGTTTTGCTTTAGCAGTCCGGATCCCATGGAAGTCTGATCCACTTCGGATTTTATTCTGCCAGTCCGGATCCAGTGGAAGTCTGATCTGCTCCGCAGTTTTAATCTACTGGTCCGAATTCCTTTTGAAGTCTGATCCTCTCCAGATTTTATTCTGCCAGTCCACATCCCATGGAAGTCTGATCCACTCTAGGATTTACTCTACTAGTCCGGATACTATGGAAGTCTGATCCACTCCAAGTTTTAATCTACTGGTTCGAATTCCTTTGAAGTCTGATCCTCTCCAGCTTTTATTCTGCCAGTCCACATCCCATGGAAGTCTGATCCGCTCTAGGATTTAATCTACTAGTCCGGTTCCTATGGAAGTCTGATCCACTCAGAGTTTTACTCTTCCAATCCGCATCCCATGGATCTGATCCGGTCCAGGTTTTACACTTCCAGTCCGGATCTCATGGAAGTCTGATCCGCTCCTGGTTTCACTCTTCCAGTCTGGATCCCATGGATGTCAGATCTGGTCCAGGTTTCACTCCAGTAATCCAGATCTGGTCTGATAAGTCTGATCCTCTCCGGGTTTTATATACCAGTCTGGACCCCAATGAAGTCTGATCTGCTCTGGGTTTTACTCTAGTAGTTTGGATCCCATGGAAGTCTGATCCATGTCGGTTTTTACTTTTCCAGTTTGGATCCCATGGTAGTCGGATCTGTTCCAGGTTTATTCTAGTTACAAGTTTGGATCCCATGGAAGTCTGAGCCATACCAGGTTTTACTCTTCCAGTCCGGATCCCATGGAAATCTGAGCCGCTCCAGGTTTAACTCGACAAATCCGGATTATTTGGAAGTCTGATCCGCTCCGAGTTTTACACTTCCAGTTTGGGTCCCATGGAAGTCTGATCCGCTCTGTGTTTTACTCTACCAGTCCTGATTCCTTGGAAATCTGATCCGCTCTGTGTTTTACTCTACCAGTCCTGATTCCTTGGAAATCTGATCCGCTCTGGGTTTTACGCTACCATTCCGGATCCCATGGAAGTCTGATCCACTCCGGGTTTTAAACTAGCAGTCCAGATCCCATGGAAGACTGATCCTCTCCGGGTTTTAATCTAGTAGTCTGGATCCCATGGATGTCTGATCCACCCCTGCATTTCGGATCCGATGGGGATCTGACCTGCTCTGGGTTTTACTGTAGCTGCGAGTTCAGATACCTTTGAAGTGTGATCCGTTCCAGGATTTACTCTTCCAGACCTGATTGCTTGGAAGTCTGATCCACACTGGGTTTTACTCTTACATTCCGGATCCCATGGAAGTATGATTCAATACGGGTTTTACTCCTCCAGTCCAGATCCCATGGAAATCTGATCCACTTTGAGTTTTACTGTAGCAGTCCGGATCCCTTAGAAGTCTGGTCTGCTCCTGGTTTTACTCTACCAATCCGGACGCATGGAAGTCTGATCCGCTCCTGGTTTTACTCTAGCAGTCTGGATCACATCAAAGTCTGGTCTGTCCTGGGATTAACTTTACAATTCCCAATCCCATTGGAGTCGGATCCGCTCGGGTTTTGCTTTAAGTTTTAAACTAGCAGTCTGGATCCCTTAGAAGTCTGATCCGCTCCGGGTTTTATTCTTCCAGTCCGGATCCCATGGAAGTCTGATCTGGCCCGGGATTTACTCTACCATTCCAGATCCCATGCGGGTCAGATCTGCTCCAGGTTTAATCTAGCTACAAGTTCGGATCCCATGGAAGTCTGATCCATTCCAGGATTTACTCTACTAGTCCGGAGTCAGTGGAAGTCTGATCCGCTCCAGGTTTTACTGTATCAGTCTAGATCCCATGGAAGTATTATCCGCTCTCGGTTTTACTCTACCACTACTAAGGTTTCCTCGGCCTGAGCTACGTATCTAGTTAGCAATTTATCTGACATTGTTTGTTCTTGTGACCCCCTGGATTTCTGACCTACCGCTTCTTATCTCCGACCTCGCTCTAGCTCTAGTCTCTATCACGACTTGGATTACGTTCACCTAGGAATTCAGTGTTCTCTCTCACACTCCTCATAGGGTCTTTTCCCTATCTTTTCCCCTCGGAGTACATAACATTAACTTTTATTTTTTTCTTGTGATCTGTGATTATTTTGACCAAATAAAACAGAGCTACTGTCAAGGTTGCTGTTATGTTTGGTTGTACAACATGTAATCAGTGAAGTGCTTTTTATGGTGTTGACTTTATACAGATGCAGCCATTTAAAATGCGCGGTACAAACCCGTACCTCATGCAACTACCCACAAGCCACTGCGGTGTACCGAGGTGCATGATTGGCTGGCCAAAATGACTGACAGGGGCACTCGTGGTGCATTGGTCATTAGTGAAAAGATTTAATAATTTAATCTCTTTACTGTGCAAGTATTGAATGTTTATATAGAATTTTACAACTAAAGGGAAATTTTAGTAGCTGAGCATAAACAGAAGAGGAGCATAACGTGTCTGATCATCATAAATAATATTAATTTAGGAACATAAACATATTATGTAATCTGTATATGGCTGGTATTGGTCGTTTAAAGAAAAAATACACACCAGTATTCCACTTTCTTCCTAAACATTTTAAGCATCAAAGTCTTACATGTGGTTATTTTGGAAACATTTTTACCTGCTCCTTCTGACCATATTAAGTTTATATACTTTGTGAAAAGTGATGATGTTTTAACCTTTACTGTTAATACGCTCGTTATCGGAGTAAACAAAAGCATACTTTTAGAATTTGATTAATAGGGAATATAATATGGAATCGCGTATCTAAAGAAATTAATAATGATATAATTAGATTCATATACTGTATCTCAAACAGTAGTATAAGACTTTCTATGGATATGTGTACTTCAGTTTCAGTGTTTTCTGTGTGTCTGTGGCATGATGGCTTAAGTGACTGATTTATAAGCCTCAGGTCCAGTGTTCTAACTCAGCTATTGTCATGAGCTTTCACTTAAATAAACATTTCTTTGAAAAACTAAAATAGCAAATGTTATGGACACTACTGTATATTGACATTTTTTATACTGTTAAATATCACCACTGTTCGAAGCTAAGTCATTTATTAATAACGAATAATTTGAAGCTGCTACTACTGTCGTTATTACTGATAATAAAAATTTTCGACACTATATTGAATTTGTTGGTCTTTCTAAATATCACAAAACATTCAAAGTTAAGTGATTACCATTTTCCATGAATACTTGCGCTCGTTATCACAGTAACAGAAAATCATACTTTTCAGAATTTAATTTTTTAAGCAATAAGGCACTAGTGGCCGTGCTATATCGTGGATATAGTCACAGTTAAAAGGTGTTGTCAGGCCTGATGTAATGCGGAGGGCCGGCAACCTTTTACTGTGACTATATCCACGATATAGCACAGGCCTCGAGTGTCTTATTGCTTTTATAAAACGGTCCCCAAATATGCGAGTGCTGTATAGAATGAAGTTTAATTAAAAAAAATTATTAAACACGAAAATTAAGATGTTTAAGTTCCTTCACCTGAGAATATAGTCCCCCGTTGCTACACAATGCAGAAACACAGTCACAAGTACCATTAGCTAGCAAAGAGGACAATATGATAGCCAATATGATAAACACAGGGAAAAAAATCAATTGAGATAAAAAGAGCTGCTGATCTGTTCTACATGCATTTTTAACGTTTAATTAAGAAGAAAAAAACTTAAAGCGTACACAAAGATTCTAAGCTGATCACGAGGAAGAAAGATCACCCATTTTTCACACATTAAAAGTGGTTATTAACTATCGAAACCTGTTTTTATAGCTTTTAAAATCATATAATGTCTAAGTTAAGCAGGAACATAGCATTATATCTAATTTTTTATTTCTTTTTTTAAAACTAAAAAAATAATTTGCCGAACCTAAAGGTGTTTATAATATAAGGACCGTCTAAAGAAATAAATAACGATATAATTATATTCATATACTGTCTGGCAGAATAAACTGAAGAGTTAGTTAATGCAACACAGAAGATAATATTAATAATGTAGTGTTTTCAGGCTCATGCCCTACCAACTGAGGAATTGAACTCAGGCCCCCGGCATCACTTAATAGGGAAGCAGCCCGTTGAGCTACAGTGAGACCTGCCCTCAATGCTAACAGACCAGGTCCCACCTATCCATATGAAAGGCAGTGATGCCACTGCGCTGGCAAGCCCTCAGTCACCTGACCAGTGAATGCACTGCATCAGAGAGAGTCAGTATAGCTTCTGGGAAATACATTTTTCCAGCATCAAAGTTTAACTCGTTCAGAGCGCCCGACAAACTCCAAGCGTTTCATTTTGAACTGAAGACCCTCACACCTGAAGAAGGCTTCAAAGCCGAAACGTTGCATTTTCTCTCTTCTCTTTTCAGCATGGAATAAACCTATTACTTGTTCTTTTACAGACTACGCAGGCTGACGCAGCCACCCACCATGAAGTAATGGCTACAGTGATAATAGAAATGGATAATGTCATCCCTATTAAACAATGTGCTTATCGTGCAAAACTAAAAACTAAACTGCTAAACTAAAAATTAGGCACAAGAAGAGTTTTATTGGACAATGTTTTGAGGGTCTGGCGGAATTTCTCTGTGAACTGAAGAGTTATAGATGAGACACGTATCACCTCTATTTACACTTGTAAAAAAGAACATTCCACTCAGTGGGCGATGCATTATCTCAATCACCTGCTAATTCGTTTAACACCACGGGAAGGCAGGTTAATGTGATTGTTCTGTAGCTGTACAGAATGTGTGTTGTGTTTACAAAATTAAAGTGTTTTAAATGTATAAAAGTTAAAAAAAAACTTACAGCTTACACAAAGATTCTTAGATGATCACGAGAAAGTGTATTGCATATCTAATGGTCTAACCCCACTACACCCATTTTGATTAAAATTGCAAACGTGTTTAATTAAATGCCTTTATTGATTCACAATCTGACAATGTAATGTAAATCGTTATCTTTGTCTTCTAAGTCCCTTAATTAACTTTAAGCATAGCTTTCTCACCATTTAGATTTATTTTTCATACCATTGTTAAACAAAGCAGGAGTGTATTGTACTTCCTCATGGGATCAAAGGTGGAAAGATTAGATTGTAAGGCTAGCTGGTGTCTGTGTGGTTCGGGCCGGGTGGCTGTGCCAAAAAAATAAATAGAACATTAAATAGAACCGGTTTAAACGCTCTTAAGCATACTGTACTTTTTGTTAACACAACTTTGTCAGTGAAAAGACCGAGGGCACTTTTCCTCCCTCCTACATTCTCAGAGTACAATAGGCGAACCTTCGAATGAAAGGCAATCCCCCTTACCCCCATGGACAGGTAGACAAATGTTTTCACTGCCTATTATTAGAGGCTGAGGTCCCTGCTAGCTATTCAGAGGGAAAGGCGGTGATGTCACCACGCTGGCAAGCATGCTCTTTAGATACTTTTCTTTAGGTACACGATTCCATATTATATTCCTTGTTAATCAAATTCTAAAAGTATGCTTTATTTTATGCTGATAACGAGCAAATTCACAGAAAAGGTTAAAACATTATCACTTTTCACAAAGTATATAAACTTAATATGGTCAGAAGGATCACATAAAAAGGTTTCTAAAATAACCACATGTAAGACTTTGATGCTTAAAATGTTTAGGGAGAAAGTGAAATAGTGTTGTGTATTTTTTCTTTAAAATACCAATACTAGCCATATACAGTTTGTAATGTAGGGATTTCTTTATTTATGTCTTTATTTAGTGGTTAAATTAGTGACAAAGGCTAAACTTTTAGCTTCAGTAATGCGTACACAAGAACAATAGAAGATTTTTTTTTTTAAAGAAACACGTCAAAATGTTTCCAAAACATTCACTTGTGGTACTTTAGCTGCTTAGTTACACGAATCCATATTAATATAGCTATCAAGTGAATTTAACTCACTACAACATTTATCTTTTTACATTAACAGCAAATGGTGTTCTTACTACTGTACTGTACGTATTCTTGGAAAATGATCCAATGTTATAACTTTTTTATGAAGTACAGAATATAAGCTTAATGTACTGCATACGGCTGACATTACAGGTTGTGCGAGCTGGCTTACCAGCACGGTGACGTCACCGCCCTTCCCTGTGGATAGTAGAGTCCACAGCCACTGGGTTGAGAGAAGATCTCCCATTAGCTCAGCTGGGTGGTTCCCTGTGGAGTGATGCTAGAGACCTGGGTTTGAGTTCCAAGTGGTGAGGGGCCAGCCTGAGGTGGCAGTGGTGAGGGTGCATACCCATGTGAACCTGAGAGTGCTCATTAATAATGTTACAACAAGTACATTAAAGCCAGAACCCATGTAAATTAAGAAGTTAAAGACTTTGATACATAAAATATTTATGCATAATTAAAATCTTTATGACGAAGGTGGAAGGTTGTGTGCTTTTGTCCAACAGCAATCTTGCTTTTATAAAATATACCAACTTTTTAATGTTTAACATGCTGTAATACACAGTTTAAAATTAAAATTCTAAAGAGTATACAACTTAAATTCTTAATTAGATAAAGATTGTCCCTCAGCAGTGATCGGGATTCGAAACCAGGTGTTTTCTGGTGACAGCTCAAACGCTGTACATGAGAGGTTAAGCTTTATTAGCTCCACCTGGCAGTGATTCTGGATACTATTATCATAGCTGTGGTATGATGTTATATGACACGTTATGACGTGTTGTGATGCAACACGCCCACCGCGTTTTACCACAGCGTACCTCGCTCGTTTTGAATGGCTGCATCTGTATATGTGATATACAGTATGGATACATACACTTTGAACATTTGGAGTTATGTAAAGGACACTTTAAAGATCTTGAATAATTTGAAGTTTGACTTCAAAGTCACTTTTCACCATTTATGGGTTACTTTGAAGTGATAAATCACTAAGAAACTGCAACTAATTGAATAATTGGAGCATATTGCTATTTAATGAGTGTTCTTGTAAGTAATTTGGAAATTAATTTGGCTTTGGGATGGAGAGATCAATAGGTTAGCTTGCTAATACTTGTTTGGTCACAGGAAGCAGGTGTGTGTTGTATTAGAAGTGGTGGGGATTTGGTGTTTGCACTTTGAGGAGATGTTAGGATTGGCTCTTGGTGAATTAGCTATTCCCCTGAGGTCATCGTGAGGCTTATATCAAGGCAGCCTGGGAAGCTGGGCTCTGTTTGTTTCTGTCTATAGCAAGAGAAAGATCTCTTGAGGCTTTGTGGTGTTGGGCTGGTGGTTGTTAGTTTTTGGTGTTACTGTGCAAGGTGAGTGGTTTTGCTATGTATTTTTTTTAATCAAGAGACGTTTGGAAGGGTTTTCATAGTTCTTTTTTAAATAACTTTAAGAAATTTAAGTTTGTGAAAGCATAGGGTGAAGTTAAGGTTATTGTGAAATTCCTATTTGCTTTTGGTTGAGACAATTTTAAATTTTCTAACATCTATAGAAATGAGTCTCTTCCTCTACTTGTAGGATTCTGAAGAGTTGTGAAACAGATGATCACAGCTGTGACAGCTGGGTTCTGATTTTAGTGTATGAAACTCTTGTTACTAAATACTGATTTTTTTTTCTCTAGGTCTCAAACCAGCAACAAGAAAGAAGATTTATATCCTGACTGAGCAGTTTCATTAGGATAACAAGGAAGAACCTACTCCCTCTCCTACTCTGTCCAACATGCTGGTGCTTCTGTCCCTGCTGGACTGTAGAAAGCTGTGCTGCTGTTTGTGTTCTTGGGCTTCCCTCAGTGAACAAGGTGAGCTGAAGGTAAGTAGAGGGGAGATACAGGTCAGGGTTAGTGTGAGGCTTTGAAGGCTGGGATCAGTCTGTACAGCACTTGTGCTGGTCCCCTCTCGGTGGGAGTGGGGTGGTCATCACTGTTTTGCTTCCCTTGTCTCCTTCAGGTGCTGTTCTGAGAAGAAGATCGTGACAATGAGCACAGTCACTGGAGAGAGGATGCTGGTGGAGTTGCCAGTTGAGATCTTGTCAGAACAGTTTGTGGAAACCTTGGGCTTCTGTGCACAGAGCTGCTTCTTTTTATAAGGCTGGTCAGCAGTGGTGTTGATTGTTGTGAGGTAAACTACAGTGCAATGATCAGAGCTCCCAGTCCCTGGCCATCTGAAAGCACAGTGTGGAGTGACAGGCTTGGAGAATTGTTCAGAGGAAGCTCACTGGGTGGCTAAAAGGATACCCACTGTGTGACCTGTTGATGCCCACCTGTAAGTATTGAAGTCTTGTGGTTTCAACAGCTGAAAGTGAAGAGGTGCTGCAAGCAGTCCTTGAATTTCCTGGATGCCCATGGTTCTTGGAACAGTTGCAAAGGTAGTGTCTAGAAGGACACTGTACCTGGAGAAGAGGTGAATTTCACTCCTGTATCATGTTTTTCACTTGGAGTAGGTTAATTTTCCATATACGTGGCTTTTAATAACCAGTTCATGAGTATTGAGTGCTTTTGTACCCATTAGAATAGGCCCAGTGTTAGATTTTGGAAGCTTTTGGTGATTTTCTATCATGTTTGAGTGTTAAATATGAGGTGTAGGCCTTTTTGTGTTTTTTTTTTCTCCTGACTTTCTTCTGGGTGCTACACTTCTACACTGACATGCACTTGACTGGCTGTCATTCTGGCTCTCAAAAAGTGAATTACTGCTTTGTATCTGATTTATTTCATGGGTGCACACATGTAAGTAAATCACTTTGGATACACTGCAGTACAACAGTGAAGTGGCACACTGCAGACTCCTTGCTGGTTAAGGCTCTGTGGAGACAGCATGACAGCCAGGTTCTCTTGATGGGTGTTGGCACAGAAACTGCTTCTCACAGGAGGAACTGCACTGGATTCCTCCCCTGTGGCAACAAGCATGGAGTGGGGGGTTTTCTCTTTGCTCTCTGCAGGATTTTTTCCCGTTGGTTTGTCCTGGATAGGTGCTGCACGGGAACATTTGTGCAGTTTAGTACAAAACTGGAGCTGGAAGTAAATAATTTTTTACTGTTTCTAAGTGCAGAGGCTCAAATCTAAATCTTTCTCCACTTCAGGTTCTCTGCTGTTGGAAGGGTTGACCAGGCCTTTGCTCCCAGAGGGATGACCTTTATTTGCCAGGAATAACATGCAGATGTGGCACACTGTAGACTGGGTGCTTTCTCTTCTGTGAAGATCTGCTTGAGGAGTTAAGTGTTTCTAAACCAATACAACAGCCAGGGCACCCAGTCAGTTGCTGAGTGAGTTCTCTACCAACCAGGAAAAGGGACCACGGGAGATCATGTGTGGGGCAGCTTTGGGCTTGACATCACTTAAGCATATTTTAAAGGTAGGAACAGCTTCCTGTTCTGACTGATGGTCTTTACAGCAGCTTTGTGATGACTGTTTCCAGGAGCACCTGAGCCACCTGGCTGGTTGAGCCAAAGCTGACTGTTAGGTAGGAGGGGACCCTGATTTTAAAGCCTTTGTTTAGCCTGCAGCTGCTGGAGTTCTTTGTAGGTTTTCTAGCCTTAATGGCAGTATTCCCCTAGCAGAAGCACAGGTTAATCAGGAAATGAGTGCCAAATATTGGAAGTGTTGTGCAAGCACTGGGAAAAAATTGGCTAAATTGTATTATGGTACCACTGGAAAAGAATCAGCAGGTTGTAAGATTTATTTCATGGGTGCACACATGTAACTAAATCTTACATTGACTGAAATTCAGAAGTGAATTAAGTAAATTGTAAAACGGGGGAAACTATGCTCCTGTCTAGTGTAAGGCAGACTTCCTGATTTAACCCAGTGAGACAGTATTTTTCTAATTTCCTGCACTAAAAGCAATGCTGACTGGAATTGGCTGTGTACTGTGCTTTGTGAGAAGGGAGAGAGCAGTATGAAAATGTGCTTTTTCTGGAGGACTCCCTTGTTCTGGATGTTTAATTGTGCTTTGTTTAGTACTGCATAGTTTGCCCTTGGCTCCTGTGTATTGACTTGTGACGTATAGGATACTATGGTAGTAAACCATTTCTTTTTGGTTCAATTTTTAGAACCCATTTGAAGGAGCGGAGTAGTGAATGTGAAGCTTAGTTTTACCAAACGTTTGTATATGTACAAGCTGTAATCTCTCTGATGGTAGAAAACATGATGTGGCTGGAAGGCTTAAATCTATATACAGTGGCCAGCAATAGGGTTTTAGTGCTATTTGTGCTTTTGTATTTCAATTGTTTAAAATGTTGAAGCTCTAAAACCTTTCCCCTCATGGCGTTCCAGTCAAGGCTGCAGCTGTTAAGTAATAAAGATGGTTGGTGTTTTTGGTCTTGTACTGCTATGGAACCCAAATTTGGGGGGGGGGGACTTGAAATGTTCTTTATGTAAAACCAACTGTAAACCTACTGCAGCCTTAGGTGTGTTGACTTTTTTTAAAAAAAAGTGAATGTCCACCACTTTTTGATGGGATATACAACTTTACAAAATTCTAAGGTCAATTTGCTGTACTGTAAACTTGTTACTACTTTTTTTTGTAGAAGTACTGGTAGTTTTTAGGTGTACATTAATTGAGCTTGTTTGTACCCTAGGTCCACATGGAATACTGTAAATGGAATTAAGAAACATATTTCCTTGGATTTAGGAATGTGGAGAAAGTTAAATTCTGTAAATTGACCTCAAGATCTGAGTATTTGTGGGGAGGGGGAAGCAAAGTTGAAGAATTCTAATGTCTTGCCTTAGGAAGCTGCTGTCAAGAAGAGAAGCAAGAGCATCTATGTCCTGGGTGAGCAGGGCAAGGACTTGGGTTATTGTTTGTCTGTTTGGGCCAGTAAGAGGCCAGTGTTTAAGGTTAGGATCAGTGATCAGTCAGGATTGGGGGTGGAGTTGAGTCCATCTGTACGTTTTGAGATGGATTCAC
Source organism: Atractosteus spatula (assembly GCF_055471065.1). Lineage (NCBI taxonomy): Eukaryota > Metazoa > Chordata > Actinopteri > Semionotiformes > Lepisosteidae > Atractosteus > Atractosteus spatula. The sequence goes on from NC_142708.1 coordinate 77,814,882, forward strand.
TGAATTTGAATCTGAACTTTAATCCTTTTTGTTTTGCACTGCATGTGAATTCCAGCAAGCTGGTGACAACTGTCATCATGGAATATTGCAACAGGATCTGGAGGTTCCCTGGAAATCTGCTGTGTCAATGGAACTATAAGGAAGCGGAAGGCTGTGCCTATTTTTCAGCTATTGCCTGAATCACTGACCTTGGCTGCTCTGTGATGTACAGTTTGGAGGAGTGTCTATCCACTGCAGGAGCCCATGATGCCATTCTGCCAGTGGCCCAGCTCTGAGTAAAGGAGGCTAGTTCTGTCCTGAGAAAGGCGAGGTGATCCACCTGCTCAAAGTTCTCATCAGCCACAACTGGCAAACCTCTGCGTGAGGTGGGAATACTGGTGGTCGATAATCCAATCATCTCACTGCCTGAAGTTCTTGGACCATAGCCTGCATCTTTAATGCTGATCTGCTTATTGCTCTTAACCCAATCAGTGCAACTTTTTGGCCAAGGTAAAGGTGAGTTTGAAGGTTAGTAGAGGGGAGGTACAACTCAAACTCTTTATGAGGCTGGTCAGTAGTGGTGTTGATTGTGTTTGTAAATGAGACTAGTGCAATGATCGGTGCTTCCCAGTCCCTGGCCATCTGAAAGCACAGTGTGGAGTGACAGGCGTGGAGAATCCTGTTCAGAGGAAGCTCACTGGCTGGCTAAAAGGATACCAGCTGTGTGACCTGTTGATGTCCATTTGTGAGAATTGAAGTCTTCCACTTTGAAGAGTGGAAAGTGAAGAGATGCTGGAAGCTGTCCTTCTTGAAATTCCTGGATGCCCATGGGCCTTGGAGCAGGTACAAAGGTAATGTCTTTTGACATGGTCCCTGGACCAGAGGTGGGTTTCACTGTTTTCCCATCATGAAAAGGTGCTTTTGGAGAAGGCTGTGTTAAGCTCTTGGACATCTTCAGATGGATAAGGTCATGCTTTAATGTGCTAAATGTTTTTTTATTTTGGCTATCTTCTGGGTTTTGTTCCCTGCTTGGGTGAAGCACTCCCACACTGACGTGCACTTGACTGGCTGTCATTCTGGCTCAAAGACTGAATTAGTTTTGTATCTGATTTATTTCATGGGTGCACACATGTAAATAAATCACTTTGGATACACTGCAGTACAACAGTGACTTGGCGCACCAGCAGCCTCTTCCACTGCAGACTCCTTGCTGGTTATGTCTTTGAGGAGACAGCATGTCAGCCAGGTTCTCTTGATTGGTGTTGGCACAGGAACTGATTTCCTCTCAGGGGAGGAACTGCAATGGATCCCATCCCCTGTGGCACAAGCTCTGGACTGGGGATTTTCTCTTTTGCTCTCTGCAGGGTGTTTTACAGTTGGTCTGTGTTGGACAGATGCTGCACTGTGTCCATGATGGAAGTAGAAATGCTGGCTTGTCCGTTTCGAACAAGTGCAGAGGACTTGGTCTAAATTTCTCTCCTTTTCAGGCTCTCTGCTGCCAGGAGGGTTGACCAGGCCTTTGCTTCAGAGGGAGTATCTTTTATCACCAGGAGTGGAGAACAGATGGTGCTGGTCTCCGGGACCTTTCCATGAAGATCTGTTGGAGGAGTGGGGTGCTTGTTCCAAGACAAAGTCAACAGTAACATCAAAGGATCTAGTCAGGTGAGTGGGTCAGGTGAGTCCCTTTCCATCCAGGAAGAGAGATGGGGCATTTTGAGTATAATGAGCACACTGAGTACATGGGGTTTTAATCGGGTACATTTGGGTACTACGGGTATATATTGGTTTACTTGGGTACATTCAGGTACATTAGTGTAGACTGCATATCATGTTAAATGGGGTACGTTGAGTATATTGGGCAGGCAGCTTTTGGCGTGTGCACGGGAGTTGCAGCATACAGTGCAGTACATCCTAAAAACTCCATATATTACTCTTGACTTTTATCGTTTTTTACACTTAAAATGGACTTGAAAGACCCTGTTGTCAGAGGAATGTAGGACAATCTGAAAGCCGTGCATTATCTTTAGTTCATTTCACGGAGAATTGAATATTTGAGAATCTTTGATTTTGTAATTTTAACAGTTCTATTTCTTCTCTCAGTGTCCACTCTTTATAAGGCATTGGAAGAGAAGCAAGTGGATCTATGTCCTGGGTAAGCAGGCAAGAACATTCTGGGTTATTTTGTTTGGGTTTGTTGGGGTTGAGGGAAGGGATAAGTTGGTTAGCTGGCTGTTTAGAGAAGGATGAACCTGTAATTTGTAACTTGTGTACTTATGTTGAAATAATGTTTTAAACAAGATAATATAACTGAAGTTCTCCCTTGTGGTAGGAGTCCTGCACCGTGGGGTTTTGCTTTTGCACTCTTCAGGGTGGGTTTCTGTTAGTTTGTCCTGAAAAGGTGTAGCACTGAACATTATGGTGGTTTAGGTCAAAACTGGTGTTGGGAGTGGGAATGTTGGCTGGACCACTTCTGACTAGTGCAGAGGACTCAGTCCAGTTTCTTATTTTTTCTTGAGGTTCTCTGCTGTCTGGGGGATGATCAGGCCTTTGCTGCCAAGGGAGGACGTTCACCAGGACCGGAGCCCAGATGCAGCAGACTGGGTAGTGGGTTCTGTCTGCCAAGATCTGCTTGGGGAATCATGTGCCTGTTCCAATTCCAGAAGCCAATGGACTCACCAGAGGAGCATCAAAGCTGCTTTAGAAGTTCCTAACAACAAAGGCAGAGAAAGGGAGGGAGGTCTTTGGTGGGTTAATTGTGGGCAGGAAAGAGGTTCAGGTGCTATTCATGGTACAACAAGAGTTGCATGAAGCTCTAAGTGAATCTCTGCACACCAGCCTTGTAATGGCTGTTAGGACCATGGCTTGTTACTTCAGCACCTGAGCCACCTGGCTGGGAGGAGACAAAGTGACTTCTAGTGCTGGATTGGAGAAAGAGTTGGCAGTTGGTAACTTTGTAGCTGTTTTGCACATTCTAGGCCATTTGAAAAGCAGAGTTTGAGAGACTCAAAGGTCATGCAATGATTTATTTTCATGGGTGCACACATGTATATAAATCTTGCATTGGCTGTAGAGTAAAGCTGAATTGAGCATGTAAGGTAGAAATGAATAAAAGGAAAACTAATGCCATCCACTCACTTGGAAAAGAGGGATTGGTTTAGCTGTGTGCCGCTCTTTTTTGGTACCTGCACAGAAAGCGCTTTGTCATGGGAGGGGATTTCCTACAGAATGAGGTAGGAGAAAGATGGGGGTTGTTTGTTCTGTTTTGTGAGAAGAGATATGTAGTTATGTGGCTTTGTAAATTCTTTGCCAGAAAATGTCATGTATTGAAAATCTATTTTTGTTGGTGTGGGATGATTAAAAATGGCTAAATGTACCGAGTCGGTTTTCTTTTGTTTCTTGTATGCTGATTGTGGTTGTGGTTGTACAAGGTGCTATATTGCTATACTGGCACTGGACCTGCTTTTCCCTACCTTGTTTTATTTAGGTCACAATCTTTGGGTACATTTATTTAACATTTATTTGGGTACTCTTTGGGTACATTCCTCAGCATAGAGGATGTTTATAAGCAGTTTTAATTTTATTTTTAGTGATCTAAGCATTTGTATACATTCCTGTATTATGAAAACCTGTGGTATTTGTGGAGAAAATAGGTGAGCTTTAAGGTATATATTTTAGACATTGACGGTGTAAAACACAGAATTGAAATGCAGTTTGTGGTTTTTAAATGTTTTTAAATTTGCCACTGGGTGACTTGTGCATAGTGAAATAGTGTAGAAATTAATATGCACATTTATTCCCATTTGTTTATATGCTGGGGCGGCATTATGCAGGGGTGGGCCCAGTGTGGAGCTGGAGCCCTGGTAGAAGGGTAACCCCTTGTCTTTGTAGTCCCAGCTGTCCTGGCTTCCAGCTCATGAGCCCCAGCTGGGCAGGTCCTATAAAGGCACACTGGACAACCTCTGAGAGGAGCAGAGCCACCCCTGGATGATGGTGTTTTTGCACCATCAGTCCTGCTGAGGATTGTACCTGTCTTAGGTTTTCATCTTCTGTTTTGCCTGTCCCTTTATGCCCTTTCATAGGGGCAGGCAAACGCATGCACCTTTTTATGCACTAACTTGTTATGCACAGACTGGACCCCACTGAATAGCAAATGTTCAGTCTGGTGACTGCTGTGCTAGCAGTTTTTTCCCCAAGCTGGACCCCATTAGATAGGTTAAGCCCAGCTTGTAGGTAACATGGCAGTCGCTTACTTTATTTTCTTACTTTTTGTATTGTTTTCGTTCCCAGCTAACCTCACACTGGTGCTTCTGTCTCCTCAGCTGGGGTGTTGACTTTTTACTGGTGCGGTCTGTGGTGCCTCCCACTATACACTTTCATTTAAGAGAAATTGCTGTATAATTTCAGTTTTCCATTCCATTTCAAGTGAAAATGTCTGAAAAGCAGTTTACTTAAGTATGTTGTGTAGTATATCAGGTTTATTGTATTTGCGGTGAATTGGGCTGCTGGCATTACTAAATCTCTCTTAATGTAACAGTTGATGTCTTTTAAAGGGGTACAAAAGTGTGGGACTGAGATAGTACAAGTACTGCTACAGATCAAGCCATTTCATACTGTATAGATTGAGACTGCATTGCAAAGGAAAGTGCTATTTTTGTAACACCTTGTTTGTGAAATATTTATGTAATTAGTTAGTGTGAAATTGTTATAGCTGCAGCAGTTTAAGATTACAGAGTAGACCAACAGCAGGAATATAATAGTTTATTTATGAAAAAAGGAGTTGTCAGAATTGTATGGAGTTGTGTAGAGGTTGCAGTTTGGGGTAGAGACAACTGCTAGCCATGCTGGCAGTACAAAGGGTTAAATTCAAAAGAGGTTAATGGTCTAGAAAATGTAAGTGTTATACAGTTTTAAACTAATTAGATTGTTTGGTTAGTGAGGTCTGGTTTAAATGACTGATAACTGCCAACTAGGAGGTATAAATCCATTTACAATGGTTTAACCATACAGCTCACTGCACTGATGAAGATGGGTGGAATGCCAGTCCATTCCTCAGGTCTCATCATGCCAAAATGCAATTAACCCACCTCCATACTCCTGGACTGCTTCTGAACTAGTTTTCATAAATAAAATGTAATGTGTAGAAAAATAAACTGGTGACACAAGGACCATGTGTAAGGAGTGTTTATTTTTGTGAGCACAGGGTAGACGAGTCATTGACAACCACAATGATGTCCTGGAGAGGAGCAAGAATGTGCACATTGACTTTAGCAATGGTATGTATCATTCATAGGGTACATAAAAATAGTCTGGTTTAACATGAGTAATTATCATGTCAAACTGTTGGGTTGCTAGTTGATTCACAGCAGCCTTTTATTAGTCATTTTTAAAAGAATCCAGGGTGTTCAGCTCAAGGATTTGCCATGTAGTGTTTTCCAGACCATCACGGCAGTTGTGACATGTCTCCCATTCTTGCCTCCAAAGTCCTCCAGATTAACAAACAATAGGTACGTGAATCTTATTTTGAAGGGGGTGAGAGGAAATTATATGAAAAGGTCAGATCCAGATCCAGCTTTAAGTTCAACTGCTTTTAGATGTAATTAAATTGAAGGAAACTGTGACATGCTATGTTCTGAAAGATTTTAAATGTCACTCTAGTTGTGCCATACTCATATGAGCCATAGGAGATTAGTAGTTATTGTACTTATCAAGGTTTTGTTGATTTATTACGCTTCTGTTTTTGGTATGGTAGCTAAAGTGCTCAGTTTATTCAAACTATTAGGGCTTAGGGGTCTTTTTCTCCAATCCCAGAGGTTAAAGTGTGTATTGGTTCAGTCCAGCACAGAATTTAAGGACCTTTAAAATTATAATGTAGTCCATTTCATTAGTTAAATTCCAGTTTTTCAAGTATCTTATCTTGTTTTTCTTATAACCTTTTAAAGTTAATTACATTATAATAATAATTGCTTACACTTATATAGTGATTTCCTGGACACTCCACTCAAAGTGCTTTACAGGCAATGGGGAGTACCCTCCATCACCACCAATGTGCAGCCTTACCTGCATGATGCAAACGCAGCCATAGTGTGTCAGAACTCTCACCACACACCAGCTCTCACTGTGGAAGAGAACAGAGTGATGAAGCCAGCTCAGAGATGGGGTTATTAGGAGTACATGATCAGTAAGATCTCAGGATCTCAGTTTTACTTTTCATCTGAAAAGTGCCTTTTTACAGTGTAGTGTCCCCTTCACTATACTGGGGCATTAGGACCCACCTAGACTGAAAGGTGAGTGCCCCCTGCAAGCCCAAATAACAGCTCTTCCAGCAGCAACCTTAGTTTTTCCCAGGAGGTCTCCAATTCAGGTATTGACCAGGCTCACGTCTGCTTAGCTTTAGTGGGCTACCATCTGGGAGCTGCAGGGTGATATGGCTGCTGGCAAGATAATGAAATAGGTCCTCTTAATTAATATGGAGCTGTTTGGAAGTTTCCACAAATTATAAAGTCAGTAGAAACTTTAACAAGTATGAGTAGGCTATTACAAAAAAGGTAGTAGATTGGGTTCTTAAATATCAAGCTAAAAGTAAAAGTACTTTTCTCAACAAAAGTTTTGTAGGAGCAGCAAAGTGAATTTAATCTAAGCACTCCTTCTCTAAACTAAAGTTTGTAAGAAAAAACATGGGACTAACCAGCAAATGAAAGATTTGTCCCAAAACCAGTAAAGAAACAGTACTCACCACTCTCCTCAGCTCCTGGACTCTTGAATGAAAACAGAGGCACAGGGAGTCTGCTCTTTTATCCTCTGAGCTGGGCTGGCTCCTCCCCCTCAGAATATACCAAGTCCAGTGAGGGGTAAAACCTTCATAGCTGACAGCTATAGTGAATAGCTGAAAACAAGATTAAATTAACAAGAGTAGAGCCAGCAGCCATATCACCCTGCAACTTGCAACTGGGAACCCACTGAAGCTAAGCAGGTGTGAGCATGGTCAGTACCTGGATGGGAGACCTCCTGGGAAAAACTAAGGTTGCTGCTGAAAGAGGTGTTAGTGGGGCCAGCAGGGGGTGCTCACCCTGTGGTCCATGTGTACTAATGCCCCAGTATAGTGATGGGGACACTATACTGTAAACAGGTGCTGTTCTTCAGATGAGATGTAAAACCAAGGTCCTGACTCTCTGTGGTCATTAAAAATCCCACGGTGTTTCTTGTAAAGAGTAGAGGTGTAACCCCAGTGTCTAGCCACATTTCCCATTGGTCCTTACCAATCATGGCCTCCTAATAATCCTCATCTATGAACTGGCTCCATCACTCTCCTCTCCACTGAGAACTGGTGTGTGGGGAGTGGGCTGGCGCATCATCCAGGTGGGTGCTGCACATTGGTGGTGGTGGAGGGGATCCCCATTACCTGTAAAGTGCTTTGAGTGGAGTGTCCAGAAAAGTGCTATATAAGTGTAAGCAATTATTATTATAAATCAAAAGATATTCAAATTCAATATAATAGGTCTATTCATTTGAAGATGGATTCTAAATTTATAATTTTTTGGGTTAAATAAAGTGGAACTGATTGAATCTTATGAGTGGGATGCTATTCATTGATTTTTCCTGTTTTCGCTTTTGAGCTTCTCTGTGTTTGGTGATCAAGAGATTTATACATAAATAAGCATTCAAAGTGCATGTTTAAATATTAATATGGAATTTTACAGCTAAAGGGAAATTTTGGTGGCTGAGCATAAAAATAACAGGAGCATAATGTCCTTCAAGATCATATTATCATAAAAGATATTAATATAGGAATATAAACATTATATTTAATGTCCATGGCTGATAGTGGTAGCTTATATAAACAGTACACAACAATTTTCCACTTTACAAACATTTTATGCATCAGTCTTTAACTATGTCACTTACTGTAGTTATTTTGGAAAAGTTGTGATGTGCTCTTTCTGACTATATTTGTAGTTTAAAATACTATTTTAATATATAATTATATATATTTTCTATGAATCCTTGCTGTTTTTATGCCAGTAAAAAAGTGTACTTTTTAGAATCTGCTTAGTAGGGAATATAATATGGAATCATGTAGAAAAAAAAATAGTAATGATATTAATAGATCAAAATATGATATATTTATATAACTGATGGTATAACCGCAGTCCACTTTCCTTGTAAATTTTTTTTTCTGACTCGTTCACTCTTGATTCCTTTCGGCACATTTTGACCTGTCTGTTTCAGCAATGGTTGCAAGTGCTCTGTTGGTGTAGTGTGTTTGGGGGGTGGGTTCCTCTCTGGGAGATCTGGGTTCAGTTCCTGCTTAGGGCACATGTTTGTTTTCTAATAAACAGTCTCATTAAAAAGTAAATAGTAGGTACACTATATTTTTATATAACTGCAAAAAAAGACACACCATGTTCAAACCATAAGCATGTTAAAAATAGGTTTAGATAGTAAAAATTCTTAATGTATGAAATAGGGTAGAGCATGCTACATTACGGTCCATGACCAGTCTTTCGGGGCCTGGTTAGCTCAATTGGTAAGCACGTGGTGCTGATAACACCGAGGTTGTGGGTTCAATCCCCATATGAGCCAGGAAATCCCCTTTTCCTTGGGGCAGTGTAGTGGCTCTGTGGCTGAGGATCTGTGGCTGGCAGAGGAGTCCTATGTCATTGGGCTCCTGAGTGAACACCCAACTGCTCTGGGGACACTGTAAAAATGGCTGACCCTGTGCTCTGACCCCCAGCTTCTCTCCCTGTCTGTGTGTCTCGTGGAGAGCAAGTTGGGGTCTATGAAAAGACAAATTCCTAATATCAAAAAATCATATATGGCCAATGCAGTGATCTTATCTATTTTCCATTACCTCAATGGGGACACTAAAAGTTTTAATAATTAAATGTCAAATTGTTTCCAAAACATCACAGTTCCATATTAAAATTATTATCAAGTGGTATTAATTCAGTACCACTTTTTTATAATAACAGGAAGTGGTGTTTTTACTATACATTCTTAGAAAAGGATAAAACATTATGACTTTTTATGAAGTACAGTATATAAACTTTATAATGGTAGAAGCAACATGTTTAAACTTTTCCATAATCCATTGTAAGTCACCAAGTTAAAGATTTTGATGCATAAAAATATGTATGAAGAAGGTGGAATACTGTTGTGTACATTTTATTATTTAGCTTCCACTACCATCTACTGTATGTACATTATTTATATATTACATTATGCTTCTGTTTTTAATTTACAGTATAATATTAAACGTTTTTATATTTCCAACTGAGCAATCTTGTTTTTATTAAATCTACCTACTTTTTAAGTACTTTAATATTTAACACGCTGTCATACACAGTATACAATTTGATTTCTATTACTGAAAAAAGATTGAACATCCCCTTTGAATGGGATTCAAAATCAGGCATTTTCTGGTGACTGTCCAAATGTTCCACAAAGTAGTGTAGTCCCACAACTAAGTATTTGTAAAAAGTTTTGGTACCCAGCAGATCCTGAACCTCTTAAGTACCCCTGCATTGTCACCCATGCATTCTGAATGGCTGGATCTGTAGATGGGCTGGCTAATACTTTGTCATTGGAAACTGGTGTGTCGCATTATAAACAATTTGGTTTTGCTAACTGACCATTTCGAGGAGATGTTGGGATAGGTTCTTGCTGAATTAGCCACACCTCTGAGTTAATCATGAGGGTTTTAAAGACACAGCATTGGGATCAGTAGTCATTCTGTTTCTGGCTCCTGCAAGGGTAGGAGCTCTTGGCTTGCAGCTGTGGTGGCCCGAAGACTGTGGAGAAAGGTGAGTGGTTTCGATGTGTTTGGGTAGTAATTTGAAAAAGTTTGAAGGTTGAAGGTGTTTAGAATATTTGTGCACTGTGAGTTTGAGAAGGTTTTTGGTATGTGTCTGGTGGAAAGGTGGCATATTCAGTTGAAACTGAACTTTCTTCTAAAGACTGTCCAAATGTTCCACAAAGTAGTGTAGTCCCACAACTGAGTATTTGTAAAAACTTGTGGTACCCAGCAGATCCTGATCCTCTAAGTAACCCCCAGCATTATCACCCGTGCATTCTGAATGGCTGGATCTGTAGATGGGCTGGCTAATACTTGTTTAGTCATTGGAAACAGGTGTGTGTTGCATTATAAACAATAGGGCTTTGCAAATTGACCATTTCAAGGAGATGTTGGGATAGGTTCTTGGTGAATTGGCCACACCTCTGAGTTAATCATGAGGGTTTTAAAGAGACAGTCTGGGGGCTGGTAGTCATTCTGTTTCCGGCTCCTGTAAGGGTAGGAGCTCTTGGCTTGCAGCTGTGATGTCCTGAAGGCTGCTGTGGAAGGTGGGTGGTTTTGATGTGTTTGTTGGCTTTGGGTTGTAATTTGAAAAACAATTTGAAGGTGTTTAGAATATTTAATGTGAGTTTGGGAAAGTTTTTGGTATGTGTTGGGTGGTAGCATATTCAGTTGAAACTAGACTTTCTTTGAAAGACTCTGAAGAAACATGTCTACTGAAATCTGGATTTTTTTTGCATCTTTAAATTGAAATGTTTTCACCCATGGGTTATCTTCAATAAGATGACCTTTGTAAATGGCTTTCCAAAGGCTGGTAGATGTGGATTTAAACCTCTTGGGACCTGAATTTGTTAATTTTCCTTGCTTTTTGTAAGCATTCAAAGAAATAAGAGAATACAATCCTGGATGAGTGCTTTCACAAGGATGGCAGGTAAGAGAATACACATTTTAGGGGTTGATAAGAAGGTAGTATTTTTAGATCAGGGTCAGTGTTCTGGGAAGATTTGAGTTGGAGAAATTGAGATGTATGTTTGGGGTGTGTAACTGATTTTTGTTGTATATCTAAAGTAATTTTTGATGGCAATTTGACATTTGGAATAATTACATGATGGTTTTTCCTTTCAGATGGGAGAAGAATGAGGAGTTAAAGGGTTAGGGACTAATTTGGTCAAATGTTTTTAGTGATGTCTGGCATTTATAGCTTGTTGAATTGTGAATATTGTACTGGAGGTAAAGTATGTTGTTGGTGGTATGTTTTTTTTTCATACAATGTAAAACTGAAGTTGGAGCATTTCTTTCTCTTTGATTGTGGAGGTAGTTTAGTTGTTTTTTGATGGGGAAACTGCACAATTACCTTTTTTTTTGCAAGGGGTATTCTGTGGGAAGGGAGTTCTTGGTTTTGGGGGAGGGTTTGTTATGAATTGAAGTATTTTATTTTGATGTTTAATATAAATGTAAACTAATCTTTAAGTTGGTTTTTTTTCTACTTTGGTCATTTTGTGGGAGGTGGTGGCCAGATCTTTGTTTCATTGGGTACCTGTATGTCTGCATGTGGTGCAGATGTGGGAGATGGTGTCCATCTTCCAAGAGAGGTGTTTGTAGTGTGAAATTTTTTAAGTATTTTTATTTCCTGACCAGAATTGGAACAGAAGGTGAAAATGGTGTGCATCTTGAAGAGGCCTCATCAGGAGCAGCTTTTGAGTGGACCTTTTTCCTCTGCCAGTGTTTCAACTTTAGACTTTTTCTACAACCAAATCATGTGTCTGGATGGAGTCGAGGAGCCTGTCTGAAGTAGTAATGGACTTTTAAAAGAAGTAAATAGTTGTGGTATGTTAAGTAAATTTGTTCTGTGTATTATGTTGAATAAGTGAATGTAGAATCATTGTAGCCTGTAATGTGGTGTTTTCTTGGATTGTAAAGAACCTGATTATGATGGGGGAAAAATGGTATGTAAATTGTTTTGTATTTTTAAGGGCAATGTCCCTAACATTGCCTAATTAAAAACTTTGTTTTTAATTAATTGTAATGCAATGTCCTTGAAATAGTTTAATGCTCACTGAATGTTATGTTGCCAATTGTCATGATGTAGTATTGTAATTTGAGCACAATAAAGTTTCTGGGAGTGCTCTTTGGGGATTTGTATTGATGGCAGGAAAACAATGTGGGTATGTTTGTTGTACAATGTTGTTTTAAGCTGTACTGTATTTTTAGTGAATTGAGAAATCATCCTTTGTGTGTTTTTATTTTCAAATGAGCTAGAATGCAAGTTCTTTTTTTAAAGAGCAGTGTTTGATTGTTCAGGTTTTGTTGAAAGTATGTAAATTGTAATGTTTAACACCCTTTTATAGCTTGAAGAGGCAGGTGGTAAGTACTTTTTTGTGTGTGTGTGTGTGGGGGGGGGGGGGGGGTTAGGGATAGCTTTTAGCTCAGTTTTAGCTTGCTGTTGTTAGCTTGTTATGGGTTAACTTTGCTTCTAACCCTAGAACCATACCACCATGTTCTGTGGATTGTTTTGAGCCAGTGGATGTGGGATCATTGTAGCATGTAATGTGGTGTTTTCTTGGATTGTAAAGAACTTGATTATGTTGGGGAAAAATGGTTTGTAAATTGTTTTCTGTCAAGGACAATGTCCCTAACTGTAAACTGTTTTTAATGTTTGTAATGCAATGTACTTGAAATAGTTATTGCTCACTGAATGTTATGTTGCCAATCTTCATGATGTAGTTGAGTATTGTAATTTGAGCAAAGTAAAGTTTCTGGGTGTGCTTTTTGAGATTTGTAATGATGGCAAAAGATGTTATGCAATGTCATTGTTTTAAGCTGTACTGTATTTTAGTGATGTGAGAATTTGTCTTATGTTTTTTTTAAATGAGGTAGTGAAAAATCTGAAATGCAAAGTGTATTTATAATTTGTAATGCAATGTATTGGAAGTGATTTAATTTTAAATGAATGTTATGGTGCAAATATTTGTTCAGTATTTAATTTGAGCACAATAAAGTTTTGGGTGTGCTCTGTTAGGGTTTATCAATGATTGGAAAGTTTTTGAATTTTTTTGTGTATTGTTCTTATTTGAACTGTATTTGTAGTGATTTGAGTTTTGTGTCTGTAAGATTAATTGTAATTGATTTATACTTTGAACTTGTTAAAGTTTGTAAACAGTTCTGATTCTTTCCTTCAAGGGTTGAGAAAGGAGGTGGTGAGTACAATTTGTGATTGTATGAGTGTAGTCTTTAGCTGTAGTAATCATAGGATGTAATTCCAATGCTAACTTTCCTTGGACCAAGTTAACTTAAAAGTTAACTTAAAAGTTAACTTAAAAGTTAACTTAAAAGTTAACTTAAAAGTTAACTTAAAAGTTAACTTAAAAGTTAACTTAAAAGTTAACTTAAAAGTTAACTTAAAAGTTAACTTAAAAGTTAACTTAAAAGTTAACTTAAAAGTTAACTTAAAAGTTAACTTAAAAGTTAACTTAAAAGTTAACTTAAAAGTTAACTTAAAAGTTAACTTAAAAGTTAACTTAAAAGTTAACTTAAAAGTTAACTTAAAAGTTAACTTAAAAGTTAACTGTAGGGGAACAAAGCTCTTTCTCCCAGATTTTCCCTAAGAAGGGACCATCTGGGACAAGGAGTGTTGCACTCTCCTTCCAACGACTGAAACCCTCCCAGTTTATTTTCTGATGTTCAGGCCTTGTGGAAAGGTAGTATGAAGTCTTTTGATCCACTCTGCTTCCTTTTTCTTTCTTTCCATCTCTGTCCAGTTGGGGTTGCTCTCCAGTCCTGTGGCCTCCACCGCCTCCAGCCCGTGCTGTAGGAAGTGTGCCACCAGGTGAGTCCTCCTTTCCCGCTGGTTCCGGATGTTGTACCTGTGTTGTGCCAGTCGGGTTCGGATGGAGTTACCTGTTTCCCCCACATAGGTCACCCCACACGTTTTGCACTGGATGCCATAGACAGCGTTACTGGTGTTTTCTGAGAGCGCCCTTTGCAACTGGAAGATTTCTTTGGTTTTGTTGTTTTGGATGGTAGTTTTTTGTTTGAAGTGTTTGGCTTTTGGTGTATTTGATCTATTTTGTATCGGTTTTAGTTTGCTTTGGACTAAGTAATCCTGTAGGTTTTTGTTTTTTCTATATGCAGATATGATTTTGTGTTCCCTCAGGAGGTTTGTGTTTTCTAATATCGTGGTGAATGTAGACTTTAGTTTTTGGTTGGTTATTACGCTGAGTTGAGAATATGTTGTGATGAGGGGTATTATTTTGCTGTCATCAGGTGTTTTTCTGTTTAGAAATGTTTGTGCCACATTTTTGAGGAAACTTCGTGTGTATCCTCTCAGGCGTAGAGCTTGGAAGAGTATGTGTTTGGCTTCCTCAAAGTCTTGTTGTTGTGTGCAGATTTTGTGGAAGCGTAGGAGTTGTGATTTTACCAGTCCTTTGAAAGTATGTTTTGGGTGGAAGCTGTCTTTGTGCAGTAAGCCGTGTGTGTCCGTGTCTTTGAAATATACCTTGATGTCCAGTTTGCCTGTGTTGTTGAAGGAGGAACCCTTGTATGTGGTGGTGTCTAGGAAGTCTATGTGGTTTTCATGCTTGGTGTATTTGAGTTTAATGGACCTGTGGTGTGTGTTGAGGGTGTTAATGAATTCTTGAAAGGCCTGTGGGCCGTGCGTCCAGGTTCCCCAGATGTCGTCAAGGTACCTGAAGTAGTGTGTAGGTTTGTGTGTACATTTTGGGAATACTGTGGCTTCCCAATGGGCCATATAGATGTCAGCATAGGCCGGAGCAAAGCGTTTCCCCATAGCAGTTCCTTTTATTTGTAAGTAGTATTGCTCTTCAAATTCAAAATCATTTTTGTTGAGACTAATTTCCAATAGCTTCAGAATTTGTGTTTCTGGTCTGTTGCGGTCAGGGTATTTGAGAAACCACTCCCGGACTGCTTTCAGTCCCTCTGTAGTTTCAATGTTGGTGTATAAACTGTCAATGTCAATGGTGAACAGGAAGGCTTCCTGTTGTATTGTAGCATTTTTGACTTTGGCTACAAAGTCATAGGTGTCTTTGATGTAACTTGGGTGGTGTTTAGAAATGGGGTTGAGGAAATGGTCTAGATATTCTGCTATTCTGTAGGATTCACTGTTGCAGTCGGACACTATGGGCCTCCCAGGTGGAATTTCGTAGGGGAGTGGCCATGTTTCTGGGGCTTTATGAATTTTTGGGAGGAGGTAGAAAATCCTCGGTCGTGGTGATTCCTCTCCTCTTAGGTAGAATGCCTGTTTTTTTGTGAGGTGTTTTAGTTCAACCAGAGTTTGTAGGATTTGCCCTATTTCTAGTGCTGTTTGTTTGTACAGCGGTTCTTCCAAAGTAGTATAGTGTTCCTGATTATTTAATTGTCTGTGTGCTTCTGCAATGTATTGTTCTCTATCCATGATAACTATTGCACTCCCTTTGTCTGCTGGTTTTATGACTATATGTTTGTTTTCCTTTAAATGTTTTAAGGCTATGGTTTCCTCCTTTGTTATGTTGTGTGAGTCCCTGTATGGTCGGAGTTTTTGTAGAATTCTGTTGTCCTCTTGAATGATTTCCTGGATTTCTGGTGGCAGTTGGTTTTCCCCTGGTTCCCAGCTGGATTTAGGCAGGAAGGGAACCCTTTCTGTGTCGGTGTCTTTATCCTCAAAGAAGGCGGTCAGTTTAAGGCGACGGTGGTATTGTCGGATTTCGCTTTTCAGTCTGGTTTTCTGACCTTTCTTTGTCCCTACTGTGGGGACAAATGATAAGCCCTTATTGAGGAGGTTGATTTGTTCAGTTGTGGGGTGGAAGTTGTTGCTTAGATTTACAATATTTTTGTTGTTCTTGTCCCCCTCTTGTTCTGTGGCTTTGGGGCTTACCAGTTTAAATGTTGTGACCAGTGGTCTAGCATTTTTTGAGCTGTTGCGGTGGTCCAGTGAATTCCATCTCTTTCTGTCTTGAAAAGGGTTTCTTCCAGTTTGGGGAGGTATGGCATGTTTTGCTGTATGTGATTGTTTATTGTGTCCAGATTTTTCCTGAATTCTGGTTCCAGGTCTCTGGAGTAATTAATCAGTGGGATGTATATTTCTGCAGATGGGAAGGATCCCTTAGCTTCCCGTAGCATCTGTTGTAGTTGTTTGATAGCTGTTTCCTTTGCTTTTTGTGCCTTGTTATTGATTCCAAAGGATAGAATGATTTTCTCCACTCCTGAGTTCCGGGGGGTGTGTTGTAGGAGGTTTGCTGCGTTGTAAAATGATGCTCCTGGGTAGCTTTCTATCTGTAGATCTGGATTTTCATAGGGGGGTATTCTTGATAAATTAGAGTCCCCTATGAAGAGCCAGCGTTTGTGGGTTTCCAGCTTCCAGTCCGTTAGCTTTCTTGTGGTCTTGTCATGTCGGTGTGGTCGGTATCTTGGTTGGGCTGGTGGTGGTGTGGGGGGGTAAAGGTCGGGGTCTGAGTCAGGGTTAGGGTTAGGATCAGGGTTAATGTCCGGGTTAGGGTTAGGATCAGGGTTAATGTCAGGGTTAGTATTTGGGTTGGGGTTAGGATCAGGGTTAAAGTCAGGGTTAGTATTTGGGTTAGGGTTAGGATCAGGGTCGGGGTTAGGATCAGGGTTAGGATTAGGGTTGGGGATAAGGTTAGGGTTAGGGTTGGGGTCGGGGTTGGTGTTAAGGTCAGTATAAGCGTTAGTGTTAGGGCTGAGGTTAGGGTCAGAGCTAGAGTCCTGGGAGAGGTGTACCCTGGTGGTGTTGTTTGGGATACAGATTCCAGTTGGGGTGTTTCTCATGGTTCCCTCTGGTCTTCTCTGCTTTCTTCGGATCCTTTGTGGCATGGGGATCGGAGGAAAGTCATCTATTTCCGGAGTATATGATCTGGCTCTCATGGGGCCAGATTTCTGGGTTGGATGTCTGCTTTCCCAGTGTCTCTTCACTGTTTCTGGATGGGATTCTGCCTGGGTTACGTATGACTCTTCTGAGCCATTTACCTCTTCCCTGGTTAGTGTGTCGAGTATTTGGAATCTGTTTGGAGACGTGGGGATAGTGGATTCCTTGTTGCTAAGTGTAGCAGTAACCATAGCTTGTGTATGGTCCAACGTGTCCTTCTGTATTTTCCTCCCATAATTTTTCTTTGCCCAGTTAGAGGCAACCGCGAAAGCTTGTTCCCAGCGGGGAAGCTCCAGGTCCTCCAGTCGTCTGGACAGATGTGTGAGAGTTTCCTCGTAGTGCTCTTCGAGGATCTGCAATGTGGTGTGGAGCCAGTTTTTGGCATTGCTTACTAGCTTTAAACATGTGAGTTTGGTTGGGTTGGCCGGTCTTATGAGGTGCTTGAGTTCCTCTGTCTTCCGTCGTAGGCTGGCGGGTGCCTGGTTCTCCCCTCCGGAAACTGCTGTGTTTTTTAGGTGGTGGACTGTCTGGATCATTTTGTAGATGATCCTGGTTCCTAGTTGGAAGGTATCCTGTCTATTTGATATGTTTGATGTGGTGTGGTTTGGTGTGTAGGAAGTGGCGGCGGTGTGGAGGGTTAGGGTTAGGGTTAGGGTTAGGGTTAGGGTTAGGGTTAGGATAGGGGAACAAAGGGTCAGGGTCAGGGTCAGGGTCAGGGTCAGGGGTTAGGGTTAGGGGTTAGGGGTTAGGGTTAGGGTTAGGGTTAGAGGGTTAGGGTTAGAGGGTTAGGGTTAGGGTTAGGGTTAGGGTTAGGGTTAGGGTTAGGGTTAGGGTTAGGGTTAGGGGTTAGGGTTAGGGGTTAGGGTTAGGGTTAGGGTTAGGGTTAGGGTTAGGGTTAGGGTTAGGGTTAGGGTTAGGGTTAGGGTTAGGGTTAGGGTTAGGGTTAGGGTTAGGGTTAGGGTTAGGGTTAGGGTTAGGGTTAGGGTTAGGGTTAGGGTTAGGGTTAGGGTTAGGGTTAGGGTTAGGGGTTAGGGGTTAGGGGTTAGGGGTTAGGGTTAGGGTTAGGGTTAGGGTTAGGGTTAGGGTTAGGGTTAGGGTTAGGGTTAGGGTTAGGGTTAGGGTTAGGGTTAGGGTTAGGGTTAGGGTTAGGGTTAGGGTTAGGGTTAGGGTTAGGGTTAGGGTTAGGGTTAGGGTTAGGGTTAGGGTTAGGGTTAGGGTTAGGGTTAGGGTTAGGGTTAGGGTTAGGGTTAGGGTTAGGGTTAGGGTTAGGGTTAGGGTTAGGGTTAGGGTTAGGGTTAGGGTTAGGGTTAGGGTTAGGGTTAGGGTTAGGGTTAGGGTTAGGGTTAGGGTTAGGGTTAGGGTTAGGGTTAGGGTTAGGGTTAGGGTTAGGGTTAGGGTTAGGGTTAGGGTTAGGGTTAGGGTTAGGGTTAGGGTTAGGGTTAGGGTTAGGGTTAGGGTTAGGGTTAGGGTTAGGGTTAGGGTTAGGGTTAGGGTTAGGGTTAGGGTTAGGGTTAGGGTTAGGGTTAGGGTTAGGGTTAGGGTTAGGGTTAGGGTTAGGGTTAGGGTTAGGGTTAGGGTTAGGGTTAGGGTTAGGGTTAGGGTTAGGGTTAGGGTTAGGGTTAGGGTTAGGGTTAGGGTTAGGGTTAGGGTTAGGGTTAGGGTTAGGGTTAGGGTTAGGGTTAGGGTTAGGGTTAGGGTTAGGGTTAGGGTTAGGGTTAGGGTTAGGGTTAGGGTTAGGGTTAGGGTTAGGGTTAGGGTTAGGGTTAGGGTTAGGGTTAGGGTTAGGGTTAGGGTTAGGGTTAGGGTTAGGGTTAGGGTTAGGGTTAGGGTTAGGGTTAGGGTTAGGGTTAGGGTTAGGGTTAGGGTTAGGGTTAGGGTTAGGGTTAGGGTTAGGGTTAGGGTTAGGGTTAGGGTTAGGGTTAGGGTTAGGGTTAGGGTTAGGGTTAGGGTTAGGGTTAGGGTTAGGGTTAGGGTTAGGGTTAGGGTTAGGGTTAGGGTTAGGGTTAGGGTTAGGGTTAGGGTTAGGGTTAGGGTTAGGGTTAGGGTTAGGGTTAGGGTTAGGGTTAGGGTTAGGGTTAGGGTTAGGGTTAGGGTTAGGGTTAGGGTTAGGGTTAGGGTTAGGGTTAGGGTTAGGGTTAGGGTTAGGGTTAGGGTTAGGGTTAGGGTTAGGGTTAGGGTTAGGGTTAGGGTTAGGGTTAGGGTTAGGGTTAGGGTTAGGGTTAGGGTTAGGGTTAGGGTTAGGGTTAGGGTTAGGGTTAGGGTTAGGGTTAGGGTTAGGGTTAGGGTTAGGGTTAGGGTTAGGGTTAGGGTTAGGGTTAGGGTTAGGGTTAGGGTTAGGGTTAGGGTTAGGGTTAGGGTTAGGGTTAGGGTTAGGGTTAGGGTTAGGGTTAGGGTTAGGGTTAGGGTTAGGGTTAGGGTTAGGGTTAGGGTTAGGGTTAGGGTTAGGGTTAGGGTTAGGGTTAGGGTTAGGGTTAGGGTTAGGGTTAGGGTTAGGGTTAGGGTTAGGGTTAGGGTTAGGGTTAGGGTTAGGGTTAGGGTTAGGGTTAGGGTTAGGGTTAGGGTTAGGGTTAGGGTTAGGGTTAGGGTTAGGGTTAGGGTTAGGGTTAGGGTTAGGGTTAGGGTTAGGGTTAGGGTTAGGGTTAGGGTTAGGGTTAGGGTTAGGGTTAGGGTTAGGGTTAGGGTTAGGGTTAGGGTTAGGGTTAGGGTTAGGGTTAGGGTTAGGGTTAGGGTTAGGGTTAGGGTTAGGGTTAGGGTTAGGGTTAGGGTTAGGGTTAGGGTTAGGGTTAGGGTTAGGGTTAGGGTTAGGGTTAGGGTTAGGGTTAGGGTTAGGGTTAGGGTTAGGGTTAGGGTTAGGGTTAGGGTTAGGGTTAGGGTTAGGGTTAGGGTTAGGGTTAGGGTTAGGGTTAGGGTTAGGGTTAGGGTTAGGGTTAGGGTTAGGGTTAGGGTTAGGGTTAGGGTTAGGGTTAGGGTTAGGGTTAGGGTTAGGGTTAGGGTTAGGGTTAGGGTTAGGGTTAGGGTTAGGGTTAGGGTTAGGGTTAGGGTTAGGGTTAGGGTTAGGGTTAGGGTTAGGGTTAGGGTTAGGGTTAGGGTTAGGGTTAGGGTTAGGGTTAGGGTTAGGGTTAGGGTTAGGGTTAGGGTTAGGGTTAGGGTTAGGGTTAGGGTTAGGGTTAGGGTTAGGGTTAGGGTTAGGGTTAGGGTTAGGGTTAGGGTTAGGGTTAGGGTTAGGGTTAGGGTTAGGGTTAGGGTTAGGGTTAGGGTTAGGGTTAGGGTTAGGGTTAGGGTTAGGGTTAGGGTTAGGGTTAGGGTTAGGGTTAGGGTTAGGGTTAGGGTTAGGGTTAGGGTTAGGGTTAGGGTTAGGGTTAGGGTTAGGGTTAGGGTTAGGGTTAGGGTTAGGGTTAGGGTTAGGGTTAGGGTTAGGGTTAGGGTTAGGGTTAGGGTTAGGGTTAGGGTTAGGGTTAGGGTTAGGGTTAGGGTTA